>NC_045563.1:52468764-52771271 GCF_009819795.1 Aythya fuligula
ATGTAAGTGTAAATCAGTTTGGGAATGATAATGAAGCTTATCAGACAGAATCTGGGAATTGGCTGCTTCCACTTCTGCACAGACCTGTGCTGGAGCTCGGGTGAATGTGTGTCTCCTAGTAATCAGTAAATGAAATGCAATTAGCAAGGTGATGGGATTAATCACTTGATCACCACCTTAGACCTCTTAGTGACTATGCTGAGATCCCTTGATGGGTGATGATGTGGATTTGCAAAGCGTGGTTCATCCTCATCACTTGTTCTTTGCCCTCCTATGGTGAAATTAAAAACAAAACAGTCTCTGAGCAGGAAAAAAAAGAAGCCACATGTACAACTCTAGCAGTAAGAATAAATTATAGTTAACTAGTTCAGCAAATCAAGCCACGGTGTTCTGTTAGCAGGCTGAAGTCCCTGTCCATCTGACTCGTCTTGTGTGTCATTTGAGCCTGGGAACCTTTTCTTTTGTTTCCATTGCAGAGGCAGGAAGACAAATGGGACAGGGTAATGTGTGCATTTTTCCAGTGGGGAAAAATCACTTACAGCTCTGATAATTGACACCAAAAGAACATTTTCATGTTTCAATTAGGTGGTCTGAATTTTCTCTCCGTTACCAAAATACATGGTGCACAGCATTCCAGACATCGTTTATAAATCATTGCTTGGGGATCTTAATAGTACTTCTGGCCCCATCTGCCTTCCTTCTGTTTCAGAAGGACCTTCAATAGCCTTCTTATACAGAAAAATAAAAGAAAAATAAAATAAAAAATCAGAAGTTGTACTTCAAGTTGTGGGCCAGCTTTCTGTGCTGCCTCTAGGCAGGAGGTCGCAGCGTTCATCCTGGGCAGGAAACTCCGCAGCGCCTGAGGGATCTTAGCAAAAAAGGTCCTGGGGACACTTTCCTCCCAGCACAGCATCAGTCTCTGTGTGGATGAGTTCTCGTAGGTCTGATTTACTTCTGTGGGGTGCATGAGGAAGGCACGGTGAATTGTTTTGGCCTGGTAACAGGAGAACAGCAACTGAGTGACTGGTGTACCTAACTCAGTGCAACCCCATCGTGTGGAGGGGGATGCTGTTAACCAAGGTTGATTTTCTCCTGAAATGGAGAATGCTCCAAAAAGGGTCCAGTTTTTCGTCATAGGTGTAACTATTTCGGTAACTGCCTCCTTCACATGAAATGAGCTGTGGTTATATTACAGGAGAGCTGTTTATGTTGTGGTGAGCAGGGCTGTGTGTGTAGGGGTGCGTGTGTGATGGGCTACCTGCATCAATTCCCCCCACTGTGTCAGGACAGCTTAACCCTATATGAGCATCTACACAATCACATAACTTTTTCTATTAAAATAGGCTTTCCTGTTTTAACCTGGTGAAGATTTATCAGGGGATGATAAGGATCCTTAGCAGATAAGCCTTATCTGCTGTACCCATTAGAACAAGCCAAAACGTGCTGTGAGCTCCCATGTCCTGTGATACGATCAGAGGAGGGGCTACGACTGCCCCAGGTTATAGTCTCGTAGTTTTGTTTGTGTGTGTTTGTTTGTTGTTGTTGTTGTTGTTTTGTTTTGTTTTGTTTTTTAATTGGTAGGAAAATAAATTTCCTCAGTTATATTTTCCATGTCTTTGGTGACTTGCAAACCTTGTGTTCCTAATGCCTATTGCGTGCACATAATGGTATGTCTCTTTTTTTCCTCTATCTTCTCTCCTGTAGTTCTTCATGTTTATTTTGTTAATCTTCCTGGCGGAGCTCTCAGCTGCAATCCTGGCTTTTATCTTCAGAGAAAATGTAAGTATCCTATGGTGGGCAAAATATGAACCTCAGTGGGATTGTACCCAGCTGGAGTGTGGTGTTCAGATGGTGGCTGATAGTGACTGTTTGTTTCAAATGCCAACAAACCTGCTTCATTACTATCTTCAGGCTGCAGAACTGCCAGCAAGCCAGTGAATGCTAACTAGTTTGGCATGTGCAAGGTGGATGGTTTATGTACAAAAGATATATATGCTGGGGGACCACTTAAGTCCTGGAGTTTTCAGTCTTCTCGGTTCTTTCACAGCCAAACCAAGTGCATGTTCCATCAGGGAGAAGCTTTATAATAAAGTCACACTAAGGTTAAAAGCACTGTTTTCTTTTTTCAATATAGCATATGTTTAATATTAATATTAACGGTGAAACCTCCCGTTTCCCCAGCAGAGCCAATGCTTGCTCTGTCTGCTGTGCTAAAAACTCTCTTGTGCATCTTTTAATATTTGTTTTAAATTTTCATCTTCTAATACTTGCCAGATTCCTCTCAATGCTGCTTGTAAGACACGCCCCCTAGCCTGCTCTGACCAAATCTCCCCATGTCCTTTTTTGAGTCCCATCAATGGTTCTCTTGCATGTTGCCTTGCTTACAAATTTCGAATCCTTCTCTCCACAGCTTTATATGGTGTAGCCTTTCTCTGCACTGCTCCTGTGCATATTATTATATGCCCATCATCCCCCCCATGCTAGGAGTAAGCGTCGCCTCATTGTTTCCCAAACCTGCAAGAGTCTCTGCATTTTTCCACATCCCCACATGCACAAAGAAGAGCCTGACTGAAGTAGGTTCGTCCTTCTCAAGGCAGCCCACCTTTGAAATACGACTCTGAGTGATGGCAGTGACAAAACATCAGCTAGTGATGGTGGTCACTAGTTAGTGACTGTTAGTTTTTATCTTGTTTGTTTGGCATCTGCCAGCAGTAAGAGAACTTACAGCGCATTTCCTGTATTGATTGTCACAGAGGTGTAGCATGAGCAAGTAAGGACCTTTTAAAATGATGATCAGATTTTCATTTTCTTGAGCCAGGATATACTTTTAGTTTTATTCACATTAAGAGATTTTGGTAAGCAAAGAATCAATACTTAAAAAGCTCACGGCAAAACAGTGCAGTGTTTGTACGGTAGGATAGTCCGGGGAGAGGTAGTGGGAGCATTTTTTTTCCCCTGTATAAGCCGGTGGTCTTTTGTCTTTGCCTTGGATTTGAACAGTGGGGAAAAAAAAACTCACTTTGTACACAGTGTGGGCGCCCCATTACAGCCTAGGCTTTGAGACCATGCCTTTGTGGGAATAGCTGCAGCTCTGTAAATAGGCTGCAGCCCGGGGGGTCTGGTGTGTTCTGGTCATTACAACTCTGCTGTTAGGAGCTCTGAGGGAATTCCTTTGGTACGGCACAAGCAGCAGACCGCACACGTAGAAACGCCTCGCACCCGTGTGCTTCCCGGCAGGCCCAGGTATGATCTTCACAGAGGGGAGATAACACACTGCCCGGTGAGCCAGGTTTGTGGGGAGCTTAGGAGAGGCACAAGGAACAAAGTTTGTCATGTGTGTGGGATGGCTGTGCCTTCTTCCCTCAGCCATTAGAGTCCTGCAGAGCATCAGGATCTGCCATTCCTTGGCAGCCATGGGATGCGCGGGGATGTGGCACTCGCCAGATAAGATCGCAGTGGTTATTCTAGACTTCTGTGACATCTGGTGATGGTTTGTGAGGCAAAACTTGCAAGGGAGCAAGCTATTCTGCTGTCTCTCCTGAGCTTGTCTCGTTTGCATCACCAGCTTCCCACTCTGTCAGAATGACTGACAGAAGAGGCAGAAATGGGAAGAAATGAAGGGTGTCAGGATCCCAACATAGCTGCAGATAGCTCTACGCAGAAGATAAACTCAGTCTGAAAATTCTTGTTGTTTGTCCGCTCTTAGGGTTTCTTCTGAACAAAAAACTTGTTTTGCTGTTGCTGTATGTTTTGGTGGTAGCTCCTCTGGCTGGGTAACTACTTGCAGCTAATTTTGCTGTTATCTGTGGGTTAGCCAGATGGCTGGGCAGAATGCCCGTGGGGTGATCTCCCAGTGATCCTGTGTCAGGAAGAAGTCTTCACAGTAGTCATTTAAGGTCAGGTTCAGATGTGCTTTTCTCTTCCCTGTGAAACAAGAAGTTACTTTCAAGGCTTGCAGTGGTAAGAGCACATTTGGGCAACCAACATTTCCTGGAGGCCTACCAGGTTCAGTGATGGTCGTTGAACCAGTACCTATGGCTGTAGCCACGCTGGGTGTAGAAAATCAGACACAAGAAAAGGGCAAGCTCTATCTGCTCGCTTTCCAGATAATGTTTGGTGCAGTTTTCTCTTGTATGGTTTTACATGCAAACCAGCTCCCCAGCACGCAGCAGAGTTAAATTATTAATAGCTGTGGGAGTAAAAGAAATTTTAGACGCAGAAGGAAGGGAGAAAAGAGATATTTGCTGTTGAGATTGGCCGTGAGAGGAAGCGTCAGTGAAGCACAGTGTGGTGGTGACTTAGATGTTGAACTTAGTGATATGGTTTAGTGGAGGACTTGTTAGTGTTAGGTCAGAGGTTGGACTCAATCTTGAGGTCTCTTCCAACCTAGACAATTCTGTGATTCTGTGACTTCATTCACTGGTGGTCACTTCATGCTCTGGTGTGTAAACATACGCGCTGTTTCTGTACAGGAGATGTTCTCCCCTGATCAGCTAGGAAGGAACACGACTGAATGGCTCTTTATTGCTTGCGGCTGTGGCTGATGTATCTGCTTTGTCAGAAGCGTGTTTGGAAGATGTCATTTTATTACTAGGTCCTTTTCTCCCTTCTGAGCAGTGCTTGCACAGTACTCCAGTGTGCACAGCCTTGGCTTCAGCAACAGGGGGACCATGGATATGCGTGTAGGACTGTCTTACTGACTGCTGTCCTCCTTTGTCAGCAATTTTTTAACAGAATAAAGACACTTCTGCTGATCGATTTTTAACGTTTTTCTGAACTTCAGATGTTCAGGACAAACAGTTTAAGAACAATGAAATGGAATCAGTTATTTTCCTGGCAGACTTACCCTTCCAGCACTAGGCTTTGTTTTGGGCCAAGTCTCGTAAAAATCTCACACAAACTCTGAACAATTTCCTCTGGGATTGCTGCTGTCAAAATAAAGGTTTCACTTTATATTTAAATGACTCTTTTGTTTTAGACCCGGCCAAAGGCAGCCGGCTGGGATTATTACCAACTGTAATATCAGTTTCAAAGTCTGTGCTTCAGAAACAGACAAGCATCAGAAAAATGTGCTGCTGTCTCTGCAGGCAAGGATGCTGGGTGGGTAAAGTATGCAGAGAGGGAAGGAAAGGAGAAGACTGAGGGCATGTTTCTGCATCTTCAAGCCTAGCCTCCCCTTACTGCACCAAATTCCCAAAGGAAAATGCCAGTCCTCTATGATCCTCTGGTATTTGAATATTTTGGAAGCAAAAAACCATGAGTTAAAAGTGATTTAGGAACTCAGATTTTATGAGACAATCTCATTAAAAGGTAGTGAGACTTAGCTCCCTATGCCATGCAAGTTGTCGTGACAAAGTTTTACCCAGTGTCTATGTAGTCATTAAGTTTTGCCTTAGTTTGTATCTGTAAAAGAGAAAACAATATTAAGTGGTGTTCTGGGTCTTTTAAAGAATGACCACAGCCTTCTTGGCTTTCCTTAAGTTTTGTGATATAGTTACAAAGAGAACAGCCAAGCTTGTGCTTGTGCTTTTGTGCCCACCCCATACATCTCATGCATATGTATGTGTATGTGTGGTATTTCACGTTGCATATCAAGAACCTGAAACCAACTCATTGCAGATGCACTAACACATAGTGCTACACTGTGTGAACAACAGGAAAAAGGAAAAAGAAAAAAAAAAAAAAAAGGAAAGAAAAGATAAAAAAAACCCTCTCTCTTGAGCAGCTTAATTCCCAATCCTGCATGGGTGTAACACTGAGGCTTTGCGCTGGCATAGAGATGGTGTCTGTGTGGATCAACTCGGAAGGTATTTTAGCCAGGGGCCCACACAAGTCAAGGCCTATTGGGAGCCTGAAAAGGGGATTCCTTGAAGTTTTCATCCTGAAGTGATAGAAAGGGCCCAAGATTGAATCAAAGTATTCAATTTAACGAGACTATTAAGTTTGAATATTTACTAGTCCCCTGGAGAGTGATCCTACATAAATGTAATTTCAAGGTGTCTAACTTTTTGAGGAGAGTCTGAGCAGAAATGTTGGCTTGGTTTTTCTATTTTACTATAAATGTAAACAGGAGTAAATGAAATTCCATTAGTTTTTATTGTTGACCTTAGGAAAAAAAAAAGTTTAAATTATATAAACACTGGAAATATAAAAAGGGGATTTCTTTTTCTTCACATGTGTGGGTGAGTTTAGATCTAAGGCATTGTCAGGGAAACGGTCTTTTTTTTTCTGATTTGTAAGTTGACTTGAACATTTCATATTCATTCCATGTGTTTTAATTCATTTTCATTCCCAGCAAGTTTGGTATTAGGGCTTGATTCTCCTTTCTCACACATGGAGTTCCCCTGATGCTAGTAGGAAGATAACTGGTTTGAAATGAAAAATGAGGGGAAAATCATGCCTTGATTGCAGACCTTGAGTAATATAGTAAGTTAAGTTACTATTTGGATATGGATTTGAAGATCTCCCTAAAATCTGTTTTAGTCTTGTTTTAATTTCTGAAATGCTTTCAAACAGCCCTGAATATTAAAAGATGTGCTTTAAAGAGAGAAGTTGGCAGTAACCCTTTGCATTTCCGCCTGTGTCTGTGTGTTTCAGTTGACAAGAGAGTTTTTCACCAAGGAGCTGAAGAAGCATTACCTGAGGAACAATGACACAGATGTCTTCTCCGCCACCTGGAACTCTGTCATGATCACGGTAAGCCAGGCCACGCCAGTCCCATGCTGCTGGTGGTCAGCTCTCAGTGCCATGCTCAGCCAGCACCCTCAGCTCGCCTGGGTTCAGCCTGCCCCAACCACTCCATTGTGTCAAGCACAGCACCAGGGTTTGTGGTGGCAGCAGTGGGACAAAGGTGACAATTCCTTTGGCAGACAGGCTTTCTCTACACGAGCTGCCATTGGTACTGTTCCCAGCTCACAAAGCTAGAAATAGTGCTTATTAAAGGTTTCTTACTACAGCCTGTTAAATGAGTTGGTAGGCGACCGATGAGGCAGGAGTATGCCTAATGGAGTATTTTCAAAGCAGAAATATTTGCAATCAAAATTGACTTTGTTACTACAGTCCTAATCAGGCGGATTAAAGATTGGCTGTGTCATTGGAATTGGAATTTTTCTTATCTGCTACAAGTTGTTCCTTCCTGTCTGCTGCAAGAAGTTGTGTGTGCTTGTGTCTGTGTGTACACACATGAACTTTGGGCTCAGTGCAGCCCACATTGTATCTGTTCAGGAATGAAGAGTAAGATGTCAGGCTCTGCAGAGGAAAAGTCAATTTTAATCTTATAAGAAAAAGATGATTGCTGCCCTTCATGCTGATTCAGGATTTTAATGAAGACATTTCCTTTTGCTGACTGAAAGGAGACAGACTATGACTTGAATCCTTAAAAAGGACCTGACTTGAATCCTAAAAAGGGAGCTTTCTTGGATCACCTAGCAGTGCCTTTGAACAGCAACAATCCTGACCATTATCTATGGGAGAACGGGCAGTCGGGAGCCTGGATTGCACTGTTGGCTCTTTTACAGACTTGCTGGGTGATCTCAAGCAAGTCATTCTGGATGTGCTCCAAAGCCCTGTGTAGATCATGGCAATATTCCCAGCGGTACCTTAGAGTCCACAGTGTGACATGGGAACAGTGGGACTTCATAAAGAGGCTTTGATGAAACAGAAGCTCCGAGGTACAAGCACAACCCACTTCTCTGGAAACAGCAATTGTTTTGTCCCTGCTTTGACTAAAGTTTTGATCCCTGCAAAAACAGGTCTTTGGGAGAATTCTGGTATCTCTTTTCAGGGCAAAGCATAAACTGTCTTCCTTTTTTTCCATGCCTCTCTCTAGTTTGCCTGCTGTGGAGTGAATGGACCAGAAGATTTTGAAGCTGTCCCCCATCTTCCAAACTCCTCTTTTGAAGAGGCAACACCAGAGGCTTGTTGCCAGCGAGAACTCCAGAGCCGGGAAGGGATGTTTATTAACAAGGAAGCCTGCCTCACAGGCGTTGAGAGATTTCAGAACCGACAGGTAAGGGGTGCCAAATGCCAGGAAAAGGAGTTGTGGGAGCCATGGGTGGGTTGTGAAGATAGCAGGTTGTGCCATTCTGACTGCAGGTCAGCTTGCAACTGTGCTTACACTGGTAACAGCTTTTGAAGTCGTGGATATGTCTGATTCTGAACATCCCCCTTCATTGTGTGGACTGCTAAGTCCGTGCTGTGCTATATCGGCAGAAATAATGGAAACTTTCCCAGGGGATTAAGAAGTGGGGTAGAAGTTCATGTCAAGCTTTACTGTGGCTCTGAAGGTTAGTACTGTCTCTGAGAAGAAGTTAATTGGCAAGCCAGCACAGGTCAGTAATGATGTAATGAGTTTGGCTCTTATAGGCTGTGGCAGGGGCTCCAGTTTAGTTCACAAAGACTACTCATCAACACCATATTCAACTAAGAGATTGCGGGTTAAACAGCCACAGAAAACCATGTCCGCTTCCCGAGGAAGAGAAGTGTTGGAAAGCTGTGTTTCTCTGCCCTTTTACTGATTACAGTAAAAAGAGGGCTTTTCTCTGAGCAGGTCTCTTGACTTAGCAATTCTTGTCTATGCTAGGCTAGAACAAGGCAATTCAGAGTAAAGTCGTTGACACTGATACCACCAGCCCTGTTTCTTTATATTTTCCCCAAGACCTAAAGTTTCAAAAACTTTTCTAGCAAAGTTCTTGACTGTGTTCATCTCGGCATTCACAAGTCAGCTGAACTCTGTGCTGACTGCGTGTCTAAGCCTCCTTTTCTCTCCGGTCTAAGCAGCGGTTCTCTTTTCAGCACATGAAAACAGACTGTGAAAGGGAGTAAAGGAGTTTGGAAGTAGCGCATGAGCTGTTCCTTGTCTGGCAGCTGGAAACGGTTGGCAAAGGCACACTGGGTGAGAGATCATAGCAGACAGCACCATACTGCATCTGCCAGGTCTGATTGCCACGAGTAGACAGGGAAGAGAGAGAGAAGGAGAGATGACAAACAGCAGGGAGGAGAAAGAAATGCATTTTGAGAAACAGGGATAAAGCTGATTTTTAGCTTTTTTTTTTTTTTTTTTTTTTTTTTTTAAAAAAAAAAAAAGCTTTTCCTAAGCAGTAATGCCGAGGCCTAACACTTCTATGGGAAGAGTTTTTCTGTGAGCCCTTTTCACTACAGCGTGGAAATATGACAGGAACAGAACTGCAGCTGAGCAGCCTCATGGTGACAAAAGAGTGATTTTAATAGTTTGGCCACTGCCCCAAAATGGCCTTCAGTCTGTGGGGCTGTGTCATGAGTGGGTCCCCTCCGTGCTTTCCCTTGCTTTCCTCTGTGTTTCGCTCCTGGTGAGTAGGGTCTGGGACGGACACCAGCATGGAAGTGTCATGCCATTTTTTCAATTCAGACATTTTCTTTTGGGGTGAAAGCAAAATAATCAGGTGATTGAAACGTGCCAGATATATGGATGGAACTACACATCTGTGTTTGCATGTGTAAGTGGACAGGAGAGGTCCTTTTTACATTGGAGAAACTCCAGTCTACTTCTGTCTTTATACGTGACCTATTTGCAGAAATTTGCTGGTGGGTTGGAATTTTAGGCTGGGAGAACTGGGGCCAGGATAAGCTGATGATTTCCAGAACCACCCTAAAAACTTTTCAGAGGATCTGCCTGCTGTTAATTGTGTGAGCGGTAACAAATGACATTAAAGATGATGGTAGCTCTGCTGCAGAAATGGAAGGATTACAGCAGTGCATGGCCATGGGTTCTTAATGACTAATTCTCCTATATTCAGGAATCAGCAAGTGTTCATCCATGCTCCTGCTGGGTGAAGGCACAGAGAAAAGGTCCCAGGGTGTGAAATAGCTGCTGGCTGTGACTGAAATACAAGGCAAGAATCTCTTGCCTTGGCTTTAAATAAATAGCCTGTATCCCTCGTCATCCTCAGCTGCCTGTCATATGCCCAGAGGGCCCTTTCCTTTGTGCTCAGTCTCTCCCCTCTGCAGATGAAATGTCTCTCCCCTGCTGCTCCCCTCTGTTCTGCAAGAAGTCACAATTCCTCTTGGTCAGTGAGGGATTGTGTGTGTGGATTACTCTCATTCCACTGCAGCAAAACCTTCCCCTCCCTGCCAGTGTCACGCTGGTTGCTGCCTCCCTTGCTGTGGGGCTGGGTGGGGGAATGAGAGGGAGCCGTGCTTTTGGCGCCTGGGTCTGACAGCACCTCTCATATGCACACGGGCTGTGCTGCGAGAGCAATGCAGCATGCTGCTCCGTGTTTCTCACCGTGTTTTGTCCTTCCTAGGGCTGCTACACCGTGATCCTGAACTCCTTTGAGACCTACGTGTACCTTGCGGGAGCCCTTGCCATCGGAGTGTTGGCCATCGAGGTACTGTTGTGTGATAAGGAACACAAGCACTGTCAGTGGATGTCCGGCTGCAGGGCAGGGAGCTGTTCCTGCGACGTGCGGACGGGTTATCAGCTTGTGGTTTTTAATTGCCTGGGGAGAGACGGGCACTTGGTCCCTTGCCACAAGAGGCAGGGAAATAACCTCTGCTGCAAGCCTGCAGTGCCGCCTCGTGTTGGCCCTGCCTCAGTTTGCAGCTGTGCCGCGCTGGTCGCAGAGGCTTTGGGGATCCTGCTGCCTGCCTCGGGACCTGATGTGATTCCTGTCCTCACTGCAGCAGCATCCCAGCAAGCTGCCTGCTGTGTCACTTGGTTGTGTTCGAACTGTGCCTTTGCTTTAAAAGCTCAGTTTAGAGCCTGGAAATGGACTGCCGTAGGAGCACCTCCATTATCCAGCATTAGCATCTGGCTCTTTGCTGGTGTTTCTGCAGAACAGGCTTCCACCAGACAGGACCTTAGCCCAGGAGTGCTACCCAACAGCATGGCTGGGACAAGGCCAGGTGTTTTCCCTAGCCCCACGTCTTGTGCAAAGGAGAGGGAGCTTGGCAGGGCCCCAGCAGCCCCCCACGAGTGCACCCTGCCCCTGGGCAGTGGCAGTGGGGCGCAGAGCTCCGCTGTGACACCAAGGGCAGCTTGGAAATGAAAGCAAGCTGCTGCTGCTGCAGCCAGCAGCAGCTCCGCTTGGAAGGGAGGGAATCCCCTGCAGGCAAAAAACATTTTCCCACAGCCTCCCCTGGGTGGTGGGAAGAGGCCTCTCGACACATCACATCGCTGACGGCTGGGCAGGAGGGAGGGATGGGAATGGTCCTGAGGCTGGGGATGGCTTTGCCATTCTTCTCGAAGACGCAGCTGTTTCTTGTGGTTCCTCATTTTGGTTTTGCCCTCTTCTTTCCCCCCTTCCCAGCTGTTCGCCATGGTCTTTGCCATGTGTCTCTTCCGAGGGATCCAGTAAGAGGCGGCCTGTGAACTGACACATTCCCCACATGCTCAGAAGAAGGAAGGAAAATCAGAAGAAACAAAACCTGAAAACATCCAAAAAACTTTATTTTTTTTAACAAAACGGGGTAGGGGGGGAAAAAGGAAAAAAAAAAAAAAAAAAAAAGAGGGTTGTAATATATGAATGACCAAAAGGATTGTACTTCAGGGGCTGGAACTTTGAGGTGATGTGCACTACACTGTACACCAGACCCTTGCCCAGAGCCACCCGCAGCAGCCGTGGAGCAGGAGCCCAGCGCAGCTGATTGCACTAACGAAGGACAGAGCCTGCAGAGGGGAGCGGGAGGAGGAGCACGACTGCCTCTCCCGCTCGTCAGCGCAAGGCTGTGCCTGCTGGTTGCAACTTTATCGTGCTTTAGACGCAAAGGACTGAAGAACAGCAGCGCAGGGGCTGGATAAGGCAGCAGGTTGGCCGAAGTCTGTGACTGCCCAGGTGGGTTTGAAAACAAGTGGTGGTGGTGGTGGTGGTGGCTCCTCTGAGGAACAGGCAGTTGTTGCTTGCATGATTCTGGTTTTAATTCCCAGCCACAAAATGAAAACACACGTGCTTTGGTGGAAGCTTTGCCCCTATCACCTGAAACTTGTCAGAGAAGTCAAACACTTCAGTGAGCCTGGCTTTTCTCTGGAGCCTCAAGCAGGGGCACAGTGGTCTCGCGTAGAAATGGGGCTTGTCTAAGGCTGGCTGATGGTCAAGAATTTGGTGCCTACCTTCCTGTTTTTTTAGATTTACTGTTTGTTGTTGTGAAAGAGAGAGCAAGTGGTTACCTGCTGTGTTCCTGTCCCCTGGGAAAAATGGTGGCTCTGGTCAAGATTAGCTGACACTGATGCCTTCCTGAGAAGGGGAGGAAATAGCATTTAAATCTTGCCAGCCTTTGCCTTTCACTTTGTACTTGCAAAAAAAAATAAATATAGTTCGTGGTGCTCTGTTAGCATAGATCCATGCAGTGGACTCCTACATGCTTTCCTGCCCCAAGGGGAGTTCCAGGCACGGTGCTGGATGGGAGAGGCTGAGGTTTGTCAGCTGCTCCCCTGCTGCTTGCCTTAAATTGCCTTGGGGCATCATTTCTGCTCTGGGGATTTCCCCTGAGGTTTTCCCATGGGCTCACAAGGAAAGCATCAATTCAGAGCTGTTCCAGCCTGTGTGTTAGTTGAGAGCATTTCCTCACTTGAGATAGTTGTTATCTAACCGATTTGTTTGGAAGTGAACTTGAGAAACGTGCCTGGGAGTGATTTGTTTGGAAGTGAACTTGAGAAACGTGCCTGGGAGTGGGTAGTGGTCAGAGGCTGAGGTGGTGCAGAGGCCCCAGACTGTGCCTAAGAGCACTTTGGGAAGCTTCAGCCCCTGTTGGCTTCATTATTCATGAGCTCTCTCCCTGACCTCAAATGCTTTGGTCCCCCCCAAGCACAGTGAGGCTGTTTCCTTGTTTAGCTCAGGCCTTTTCACAGTCGAGGAGTGCTTTTAGAGTTAAACCAGCCCCTCTGAGGGCTGTAACCACCGGTAAGGCTGAGGGGGAAGACAGCAGGGCTCTGTGTCCTTGCAGCCCTCCCAGGGGCACCGTGCTGATACACCTGCAGAGGCTGCAAGGCAGGGTGGCAGGCAGCTGAAAGACTGCTCCGTAGTAAACAAAGCTCCTGGCTAAACATCCAGGCTGGGGAATTGGGGATACGAAGGAAGAGGAAGGAAGTGTGAGAGCTTTTACAGGCTTCATTTGAGAACAGCAATTTGCTCAGCAGCAGGAGAGGGCCTGGGCAGGTAGAGCAGCAGCCCCCCCTGCGCCGCCATCAGCAACAGAGTGAGGTCAGGGTTGCTGAGTGGCCTCAGATGTTGCATTAAACCTTATGGAAAGCTTTTCTGAACCATTTCCCTCTGGACCTGTTTTTAATGATGCATTTTAGCATTAAATTCTGGTCTGTTGTTTAATGAAGGAAAACAATTTCGCTAGCCAAAAAGCAGCAGTGTTTGTACCCAACAGCAGGTGCTGCTCTTAAGATAGGGAAAAATCTGTTGCATATACTGATCTTACAGGGCATGGGCTGCCACACGAGCCAAACTTGAACAGAGGCAAGCTTTGCTGTTCTGCTTCTGCCTCAGGAGCTAGTCAGTGATTGTTCTGGTAGAGCAATTCAGAAAGGAGGAACAGAACTGCGAGCAGAGACAGTATCTTGGATGCAGGTGAGCAAGAAAAGCAAAAACACCACCCCATCACCCCTCCAGTTTTTTTTTTTTCCTTTGAGTTTGTTTTGAAAAGTTCTGGCTGTCTCAGGGCAGAGCCTGGAAGGAGAACACCTTGATTGATGCGGGGGGGAGGGGGGTTGAAGTTAAAAACCAAAATCAATGCCCTTTTTTTCATGACCAGTGGTATGGGGGATTAACTCTCAGAGCAGCCAGCGCACTAAGGCATAAATATATCAGCCTGAGGTAGGATCGCTGCAGGCTTATTTCTCTTTGGCTTTCCTAATTCTGTACTATTTCCTCTGTTTTTAGCTCTTTCACATCCCCTCTCTCCCTAAGGGCTGTCCCTCTGTCTTCAAAAGATCCTTTGTTCTTCTACTGTTCTGGCCTTTGCACAGTTTCCCCTCTCTTACCTTGTCTGGTCCCCCTTCTGCTTTTTTTCTGGATGGAGAATTCACCTCCCCTCTGCAGCTGGCTGGCGTGCCCCTGGGAGCACAGCTTGAAACCAAAGCAAAGGCCAGGCAGCACATCTTAAACAAGAGGTGGAAATTGCTGTAAAGATCCATGCAAATCCGAGAGGACCTGTGCAAGTAGGTAACGGGTGGGAGGAATTTCTCCCTGGGGAATTTAATGAACAAGCAAGCCCAGAAACCAGCCTCCTGTTGTATGGCAAAGCATGTAAAGTAGTTGGTTTTGTCCAGTGGTTACGTGGCTGCCCCCTCTGTTGTACAGTAGCTTTTTCTCTTTTCAGAGCAGTAGGCAGGAGAAACATCTGTATTTTTCTATCTGTTTTTAACAGCTATGGGTGAGTTTGGTGGGAGCAGGGGCTCAAGCAAGCATCCCTGCTTGCTGGAGAGCTTTGGGTGGGCCAGGGACCGGAGGGAGCTGCTGGCTCCTTCGCTGTAGCACTGTGACCACAGCCCATGCACCTTGGATGTAATTCGTGGAGAGCAGCCTGTGCCTGCCAGCCCATGGCCCCTCTGCACACCCCTGCCTCCCGGCTCTTATTTAATGCTCAACCGACCGTCACAAATGCCTGGGAAAGGGCTGCGTGTGAAATAATGATGTTTGAAATCTATTTTAAAAAACTGTAAATGTTCTTTTTATTAGATAGTGGAGCTTATTTATCCCGTATTCCCTACTGTAATGCTTTTTTTATATTGAAAGGATTTTTTTTTTTGGTAATATAAACCAGAACACAAGCCTGAAGCACTCTCTGCACGGTTTTTGTGTGCGTTTCTTAAAAAAAATAAAATAAAAAGAAATAAAAGAAAGCTATTGTGACAGTGAAGTGAAACGGTTTTAATTTTCACTATTTGTTTGGTGTTGAGTACAGTCACTTTCTTACTAAAGGAGGAAGAATAAATTCAGGTACAGCAGCCAAAATGAGGTATAAACTGAAGTGTCCCCTTCTCCCCTTCCCCCCAAGTAAAAACCCTTGACCAGAAAGAATTGGCCGGCTTAGGACAGACAGACGGACAGCCTCTCTTTTGTCACCAGGTCCAGTTTACCAGATGTTGGTTAGGCGTAAATACGGCGATGCAGAGAGTTATGTGAACGTGAGCTTTCTTCACCCTCAGATGCGAGAGCTCCAGGAATGCCAGGTTTGGGTCCCTCACTGGCAGGAGCAAGGTCAGCCTCAGCCCTGCCTGTGCCTGCTCAGAGCACGGCCCTCTGGAGAGCATGACCTTCGTGGCACAAATGCAAGCAGGTAATCCCGTGCAAGCTGCCTCCCATGGGAGATGACAGCAGTCCCAAGCCTCTTGCACACATGAGCAGCTGAGGAAACTGAGGCCTGTGGAGATGGAGCTCTCTCAGGAGAAGGGCCTGAAGCGCTGTCTCAGGCTTTTGATCCCAATTTATGTGCACAACTGCCACCTGCAGCCACAAGCCCGAAACTGCTGTCCTCAGGGACACGTTTCAGTACAAAAGCTTCAGCATCCTCCTCCCTCCTCTCCCCTGCTCACATCAGAGTGAAGACAAACAACCACGGTTGGTTGCTGGCAGTGCTGCAGACAGACATCAAATGGCAAAAAGAGAAGTGGTTTGCTGCTCTAAATTTTGCAGACAGCTGCTAAGCAGGGAACTGAAGAGGAATCTCACCTCACTTGATTTAAAGCTCCATGGGAAAGCTTTCGTTGCCCACCCCTACCTGATTTAACCATCAAGAAGTCTTCAAAGAACTGTTCTCATGTAGTGTGCTGACTAATTTTTCACCTGCTGGATGGTATTTTAAGGTACCCTACTCAGGCAGTTCTCTCTACAGCCCCAAAATCATGGCTTAACTAAGATCCTCGGTCCTGCAGCCACCACGGGTGGGAGAGGACAGCATTAAGGTGGCTCTTCATCTCCTTCTGTCAGATTGCTTTTGGTTTGGTCAGTTTTACTTGTCTTTCCTAGAAACAGTCTCCCCCCACCCCCAACCCTCCGATCAGTCTGTGTATACATTCATGTGACCCCCAAAACACAAAAAGAATCACACTTCACTTACCTATACCAACACTTAGAGCTGCAGGGCTGCACTGAAGCCATGCACCCCTGTGCTGCCCATGCAGACAGTGTGCAGGGTGAGAGCAGCAGCCACAGCCTGCCACGTGCCAGTTCCCACATGCAGCACCCTTCGGTCTCCTTTGTGATATTCTGTGGGCTGCACAGCATCAGTTCCTGCCTCACAGGGAAGAGGTTTCCCTCCCAGAGCCCAACTCCTCCACCTAAACAGGAAGGCTCCTCTTAAAACATAAATTTCAGTTGCTTGCTGTTGTAGTTTGGACATGTTGAAAGCAGCTTGGCAGGGATACGTGGGGAAGCTCCAGCATTTAGTCTGCTGTTGGATGTTGCCTCTGTGGTGGATTTATTTCATTGAGAAAATACTTCCAGTTGCAGGCTGAACCAGCCTCCTGGTCCCGCTACTTCTGACCTGACACACATTTTGCATGGCCAGTGGGTGCACTGCACACAGTGTCCCAGGTTGATGCAGCTGCTTCTAAGCGCCAAAAACACTAACACACCATACAGTAACTACCTGCTAGCTTCTTCTAACTACACTAAGGTATTAAACAGCAAACAGCCATGGATCCCAGTCTCACCAGTGGTTTGAGGTCTGTTGGTCACACAAGCACTTCTGTTTGCGGAGGCAGCTTTCTACCAGGATTTTGGGACAGCTCTTCTCCAGGGCATGCTTTGATCCCACCAACAGTAGTGCTTGAATAAGAAGTCCATACCTGTACACAGCCCTTCTGCCTTTAGGCCCAGAGAGAAAAGTGCAGCCTCCAGCTGTGGACAGGGATAATCCACAAGGACAGCGCTAGGAAAATGGGCAGCCAATGCTGCTAAGTCCCGTAGGTGTTGGAGAAACTGGCCAGTGACTGGTACAGCACATACATCCTGCCTTGATTGAGCTAGAAGACAACAAAGCCTTCATGACCCCTCACGCCTTGCTGTTCTTCATCTTAGTTAAGTAGTGTCCTAAGCATTGTAATGCTATGAACTTTGGTCCTTTACTCCCAAAACCAGAGACGCCACCAGCTGTAGCAGAACTGGAACACTGTCTCCTGCAGCAGGACTCTCACTGGAGGCTGCAGCCTAATCCAAGCAGCTGCACTGATGCTCACTCTGCTCTCACTACTGCAAACCACAGCAGCCTCCAGCCCCTATTCCACTAGGGTCAGGCCCTCTGCCTCACACCTACCCCTGCTGTGACCAGCAGTAGAGCTGCAGTTGTAGGAAATGTTCTGGGGTAAAGGGAACAGGAGCCCAGCGTAGAAACATCACGGAATGTCCCAAGCAAAGGGACATCTTTGTGCTCAGCAGGCTTTTCTCAACAGCTTCCTTGACCTCTCGCATACTATAGTTCAAGCTGCACACCACCGTTCCCAGTGCTGTCCCTGCAAAGGGAACAAACCAGGAGTTTTCGCTGTCTCTCCTGCCAAGAGAGCAGCACCCACTGAAGAAAATAAAGCCAGGGTGGTACCTCTGGCAGCAAGGAAAACACAGCTGTTTGTGAATTCAGACACAGCACTGAGCTGCTGTCAGCTCCCGGCCAGGTGAACAGCAAGTGCGTGCTACAGGAGACAGGCTGTACACACAAGGACACCCTCCAACAGGCAGGTGCAACACTTACCAGGGGGAGTAGCCAAGTCCTTCACTGGTTGCCTTAACTCCCTCTCTCCTCAAGGATTGTTTCTTTCTTGTTTTGTGCTTTTTATTCTCAATGGTTTCAGAGCCTGTGACCCCATCAGCCAGTTCCCCCGGGAGACCAGCTCTTTTCCCTGAGGCTGCCAGGCCTGTGCACCTCCCTGAGCCTTCCTCGCGCTCTTTGCTTGCCTCCCGCAGAGGGGCTGGTGGGAGGGGACCCGCACGATGCTGCTCTCCCCAAATTTTCACCTGGCAATGCCACCAGCATCAGGTTACACACTGAGTCATGCCAGTAAGTGGAAAAGGAAACCATTTTAGAACAAAAAGGGACTAACAAAAAAAAAAAAAAGTTATAATTATAAATGCAAAATTACCAACACAACCCCTCCTCCCCCCCTTCCCATGACAAAAAGCCTAGGAATTAGACTTTCTTGGGACGGCGTCCAACTTGGTAATAATAATAAATGCTGATGAGGACGAAGAGGATTCGGCTGACCAGGAGGAGCACAGCACCCGTGGCTATCCGGCTACTCTCAACCAAGGAAACCGTGGTAACTGGAGGAGAAGGAGGGAGATAAGGCAGAGGTTGGTGACAAGAAACAAACAGATCTGAGCAGCACAGAGCTGTTTTCTGCTGCCCTCTAACGTAGCTTTTTGGAGGGACCAGCTGAGCCTTGTGAATACAAAAGCTGTCACTGCAGGCCCACCAGTCTCACACTCAGCAAACCTGCAACACACAGCTCTTACACAGCTTGATTTGACAGCTTCAAAATTAGGCACAGGGCCTGTGGGTCACAAAACTCCCATTTATAGAAACGCTTCCCTAAAGGCAATTCTGCCTTCAGGTAGCCAGCCTGAAACATGAACTCGAGCAGATGTGAATTTCCCATTTGCTCAGGTCTTAATTGTGGAATCTGCGTGTTGCTTTGTGGCTTAACCACTCCAGTGCTGATAAATATTTGTCAAATGCAAGAGCACGAATGAAAACACATAGTCCACTCACACTACCTGCTTTCTGAGCAGCTCCCTTTTTGGTTAATAACAGAAGTTACCCTAGAACAGTGAGTGAACAGCTCCCTCCTCCCCACCCTGATCATGGGCACACAGCACACACCTCCTGCCCAGCCCAGCTACTCACCCAGGAACTGCACAGCGAAGTAGCACGCCTCTGTCAGCAGGGTCCAGCGGATGATGACTTTCTCAGCTGTGTACAGGGCATTCCACATGATGAGCGAGATGCCTGCGGAGGGACAGCAGCACAGCTGCTCTGAGGGAAGGCGAGGACCACCGGGAAGGGGCAGCCCACCCGCCTGCCCCCCAGGTGAAACATTTTGGCCTCCACGGGGGAGGCAGAGGGAAGAAGCGCAGGCAGCTGCTGCACTCTCCCCTTGCCTGGTGTGGCTGCTGCATTTCCAGCCGTCCCCACGAGATGCTGCTGCAGCCTGCGAGAAGCAGCCAGCCACCAGCCTGCCAGTGCAAGGGCATCCCACCCTGGCTGCCTGCCCTCAAGACCAGCCACCCCTCCAAAAACACTCCCTGCGCATTCCCTCGCAGACTGAGAGCAGCAGTGGCTGCAGCACAGGGTGCAGAGCTAACCAACCCTCTGTGTTTTCATTCCTCCACTCATTTTCTTTTCCAGAGTGTTTCTCCAGGCTCCCCTCAAGCCCCTCACCCTCCCCTCTGGCCCCATCTCTTGTGCCATACACGAGGTCCCCCCCAGGCACTGCAATCACAGGATGAGGGAGCCTGAGACCTTGATAGGAAAAAGCAACAGAAGCTGAGCTTTACAAGAGACCCATAAAAAAAATAATATTCCAACAGCAGCTGTTTCCAAACACAGAATTTGTCTGCTCCTGCCCTTTTGGCCTCTCGCCCCATTGCTCTACAGGGCAGCATCACACCCCAGATACTGGCACAGCACTCACTGAGGAGGGCTCCTCCGTAGAGCCGGATGGGAGTCTTGCTGCTCGCCGATTCCTCGTTGAAGATGGTGTCATAGAGCTGGTCAGGGAAAGCGAGGGCCTGGCGGAGGAATGGGAGAGACTCAGCAGCACTTTCCCAGAGCCATCAAAACGCGCTGTCTCGGGCAGGGGAAAGTGGTGCTCTGACATTGAGACATGAGGTGACCAGAACCATCGGCCAGGAAATTGGGAATTAAGGAGGCGCAAGAAGTATCAGCGTGTCAGCTACTGGCTTCAAGGCCGGTTTCTGTGACCGAGGCTGCCGTGCCATGTGTGGTTTATGAACCTGCTAATGAAAACAGACTCTGGCAATGGGAACAAACAGCCAAGGACACTGCTGGCAAGCCCATTACAGAGACGCAGGGAGGGCAAAGGGCTCTCACGAGAAAGCAGCGGTGGTTGTTGAAGGCAAAGGAGGGGAAATAAGCGGTCAAGGAGCCACGCTGTGGCATCCAGGAGCTGGTGGTGCCCAGGACTGCAGCCCTCACTTACCATGATGGCCACCCCGGAAAACATAACGGCGGAAACAAGCTGCCAGACCCTGCACAGGAGGGAAAACAGAGAGCCCAGAGTGAGCCTGTTGCCCCTGCTTCACAATGCATTCCCAATGCTGTCCATGTGGTTATTAGCCTCTGCCCTCCCTCCTCACCCAATTGAGGCAGCAGTGGGTCTTCTGCATGAAGACGTAGCTCCCCAGACACTGCTAGCTCGAGCCTCACTAGCAACACAGAGCTGAACCCCCCTCACCCAAGCAGAGGAGAGAATTGGACCTGCAAAGAGGACAGGGAGGTCCTCTGGCCTCTGTGGTTCCCAGCACCTGCCAAGGGACTGGAGCTCATGGCCCTCAGGCTGGTTTATGAGGGATAAAAGCAGAGCCAGGATGGATGGTCCTGCAGCCCTGAGAAGCTCTGCAGGGAGCAGTGAGGCTTGTATCAGGGACAGAGCTGGTGTCAGGAACACTATGGCCAACAGCCCTCTGATGGCCCTGCTCTAAGGTGGCCTCATGTCTTACCTGAGCCCCAAGGGTTCCCGGACAGCAAACTTGATTTCATTTCCCAGGACTTGGCTAATCTGAAATTCAAACAAAAGGCACAAGGTGACTAAGCAGACCCTTCCCCAGCCTTTAGGAAGCATACCTCAGACCAGACAACATGTATCTTAACCCCATGTAGCAGTTTATCTCCAAGACAACTGAAAAGAGGATGAAGATGAGAAATTTCAGCGCGGGGTGGAATAAGCAAGCTCCATGTGAGCTCTCCTACAAACAAACATCCTGCCAGCGACCTCTCCAGAGGGCACTCAGGACAGGGCTCCCAAGGGACATGTCCTTGTTCTCCAGCACTGGTATTTTGCTGAAACAGACCGCATGCCTTTGTTTGTGATTTGGGTCGCTTCAGAGAGGTGCCACCCTGCCTCTTTAATTGCCGCCCCAGTTTCCAGGGCACAGTGCTGGAATACGGTGAGCTTTGAGCTGGTACCATGAGCTCCGAGCTAGCTAATGGGCATATTGACAATAACATTTCACCAGTGGATTAAAGCAACTTAAAGGCAGAGCTCGCTGTGTTACTGTGAAAAGTGGTCTCAGGCAGCTTTTGTGCCTCCACCACGCTGCACAGCCTGTCTCTGCCAAGGGGCAGCATTAATCTTATCACAGCAGCCCTTGCATGAGCCCAGCAGAGCTGGGAGCTCTGGTGTTGGCAGAGAGGCTGCAGAAGGTAAAGGCTGGAAAAAAATTAACTGGGTTTTATTCAGTGGCCTGCCACGTGCCAGCAGGTGACACTTCACAGGTTTAGTGGCCATCCCCCTGCAGCAGTGGCCCCCTGGCTGCGGGACAGCAGCACGGAGGACCCCGAGGCGGGATGGGGAACACCTCCCTGCCCAGCACAACTCACCTTGGAGCGATGGACCTCGCCGTCGTCGTCCTCGCCGCCAACCCCCAGGATCTTGCGTGTCTTCAGCCTGCTCACCAGGTCGGTCTGGCTGTGCTTCTTCATCAGCGGCGGCGGCTGCTTGGCCGCCATGGCGACACGCGGGCCTCTGCCCCGCCGGCGGGACAGCTGAGGGGAGAGGCTGTGGGAAACGCTTCACATGAAACCTCGCCGGGTACAGAGCATCAAAAGTATGTAAAAAGCACGGAGATCTTGCTGCTATGCCGGCAGACTGCTCCTCATCGCCCTGGCGCGGGTTGAACGATCCCCTCTAGGGCAGGGTGCTGGGGGCCGGCTGCAGGCAACCCATCACGGGCTGTGGGGAAGCTGTCCCGGTCCCAGAGCAATGCACCAGCTGTCACCGTGACCTGCCAGACAGGGAACGAAACCAAATCATCAGTGTGGGGACAGAGGCACCGAAATGCTCCCCACGCCCTTCACCCTGGCTTTTGACATCAGCCCTGAAAAAGGGGCAGGGGAATGGTGCAAGTGCCAGCTTTCCACCCATCGGCATGTCTCATGTGCATGCTTTCATGCTGAGAGCAGCCCCGAGCTTCACCAGAAGGTGCCCTAAGTGGGTTTGACCTACAAACCACACTCCAGCCCGTCCCAGCATGAGGCAGTGTCCACGTCCCATTAGGAGCATGGTAACTCTTTGCTGCTTCCTAGACTAGGGCAATTAAGCATCATTAAACACTTCCCAGACAAGAGGAATTGAAGACAAAAAGCAGAGCATCATTTAATGACTTTCTCCTTGCCATACATCACACCCTTCGGTTGCCATTTCAGGCAAAATGCCATGCAGACCTCAGACGTTTGTTTGTCTTTCCCCCCAGATGCTGCAGCCCCTGCGCTGAGCCAGAACACACCAGCCCTACAGCTACAAGAAACCAGAGGCTAGATCCTCCTTGACAACATGTTGCTTCCTCAGAAACAGAAGAAGATGACAGCAAACAGAGTAAACATACTGGGAATACTAGGAAAAGAACAAGCTAGAGGTATCTGACAGAAGCTAAGGTGGAAAAGACAACTTTCCTGGACACATAGAGGTGTCAGGAGTCCCTGAAAAATCCCTCTATATCATTATCCAGTCATAAAACCCTGGAAACTCTCAGTTCACAAAGTCCTTCCTCCCAATTTGTCTTCCTTTCATCTCGGCTCAACTGAACACAGAAACATTTTTTTTCCATTTGCTACTTCACCCTCCAAGAGACCCATAAAAATGTCCCCCCAGGGCACCAGACACAGCTCCTCTGGTCCAAACAAGGCCAGGGCTCAAGCACAGGCAATCCCTCACCCCAGCTGCACTTTCCCATGGCTGTCCCAGGGGAACAGAATTTATGCTCGTGTCTAAAGGGTTCACAAGGCTCCAGGGAGTAATGAAGTGAGAGGTGTCAGTTATTTTGGCATCACGCACGCAAGCGTTCTCCCGCTGCCTCGCAAAGGGTTTGCATCTCCCAGGCAAACTTCTCCGTTTTTGTCCACGCGAGCAGCCAGTCAGTTCAGCAGGCTCCCAGAGCACGCCAACATAAATCTTGCTGTGATGCAAATCTGAGAGGTCTCGCTGTGACAATGCAATGACTGAATCCAATACTCAAACATTTACTAAGACCCTTTCGGATAGGGAAAAAAGGAAAAAGACATCTTCAGATCTAGAGCATCCTGAGGGCACGAAGTAAAGGAAGGTGGTAGGGCTCAAAGGGAGGACTCACAGGCTGAGAGATAAATGGCTCTGTAATTACAAAGGCAGTTTTGCAGTTCCGAGCACAGGCAAACAGATCAAAATTTGGCTTCATCAGTTGTGTTTGCCAGTTGCCTTCAGGGCATGAGTTAGTAGCAATTTATCCACATCATTATTAACATTGCTCTCCTGTTCAGAATTTCCACTGATTTGTGGTAAACCGGCAGCCAAGAACTGGGACAGGATAAGCCAGCTAGAAACACCAATAAAATAATCACTGAAGGCCATTCTGCTACGTAAAAACCATGCTCCCACTGTGCTAAGCACAGCTATGGCACGGCCCTGCAGCCAATCCCACGTCCCATTATCCCCATCTTCCAGGGGAAGAGCCAGTCTAATGAGTACTGAATATTAATGAATAATGAGCTAACAAATGCATTAGCACTAATTCGATGACATTCGGATAGAAGATGCTGAGCATTTGAAAGCATTATACTTACATTAATGTACCCTGACACACTGAGAATTTGGAGGATGTTTCCTATTAGCCTGTGCATTTACAGAATGGGAACCTCTACCTCCTCCTGTCATGATTTTCTCCTCAATCCTCTTTCTGAGCATCCCAGTGGCTGCGTACATCAATCACTGCATAGAGGAAATTCCTCTGCCCCCCCGCCCCCCCCCCAGTGACTGACACTGCCCATGTGAAGCTGAAAGATGTTTTTTTATTATTTAAATTTCAATATCCCTTTTCTTCACAGGCTTCTTTCGGAATCTGTCCCCTCGCATACTGTACTCAGTGGTGACAGCTAGTGCTTAGTGGTGCAAAGAAACCTCACCGGTGCCACGCTAAAGATAGCTCCATCTCTCCCCACCTCCACAGCTCTTCCCCCAGCATCTCTGCTTCCCTCCCAGCGAGAGGAGAGGAGAACAAGAGGATGTTTGATGATCCTTTAGCAGCCAGAGCTGCGTGCCCATCGAGGGAGGTCTGGCGAGGAGCAAGGTGCAGCAACCAAATGACCAGCCCCTGTTCCTATGGCTTCAGCACGCTGCTGCTGAGCAGCTGAGAGAGCTGTCCTGCTGCTCATGAGGGCACCACAAAGCTCGCTGCAAGGGTCTGAGAACACTCCCAGTCTGCCAGCAGAGTAAGTGAAAATAAAAATGAACTGGAGTTGAACCAGGATGAGTGAAAGTACAGTGTTAGTACATTTATCCTGGCCATAAATTTGGTCTGCTCTGCTATGCTGAGGCCAGGGAGTAGACTTGCTCTCCTGACAGGCTCCAGTTTCAGAGCTCCCAAACCAACACGCCAGAGGCAATGCAAGGCCTTGAGCCCACCTTCATTTGTAGATGTTGACCAAGAAGTTATTACACTCCTGCAGTGGACGTATGCTCTTTCTGACCTGCCATGCCCAAGCACCTTTCACGGAGCACAGGTCAAGAGACATTGGTAAATACGGAGATGCAGCACTGCCCCTGTACAACACCACGTCACCACTGAGCTCTGCAAGCCCTGGGTGCTCTTCACCCAACCTGAAGAGGCAAACACTGCTACAGGCATTTCACAGGTGTGAGCACTGAGCCAAGAGGGTAAAACCATGCCTTCTTGCGTCAGGGGAAGAGAGAGATGGCAGCAGAAATGCCAAATGGTTTCCCAGTCAGCAGCTCCCACAGAAGGGCCGGCAGGCTGAGCAGGACAGATCCTGCCCCGCTCCCTCTCATCACACCAGACAGCCCTTCAGCTGCTCCACTGTGCCGGCTTGTCGGGGGATGATTGAGGCAACCGTGCCATATGGAGCAGCTTTTCATCCCTGATGCCACAGGAGCAGCCACAGTGGCCAAGGCACCCAGCGAGAGAGCACAGATGTTTACATCCTAATTACTGCGATTTTGGAACAGATGTCTCCAAACAAGGGACTGTGCGAGCAAGAGATCCATCTTTAGGGACAGCAGCCAGCTCCTTTCCCGTGCTGAGCTGTGCCTTCTGCCCCACCGCCCAGCAGAAAGCAAGACCCAGGGCAGGAAGCCCCAGGAGAGGTCTCCAGGCACCTACATGGCCAGGGACAGAGACAAAATCTGGGTTCAAGCACAGGGGCAGGGCAAAGAAGAGAGGCAGTGGGTGCACAGGTCAGAGCAGTCATGCAAGAGCAAGGCCAGTCAGAAAGGGAAAGAGCTGTCTGATGGAAAAAATGTGCAAAGTCCTCTCTTCCCTCTTCTTTTCCAAGAGATTCATTACCAAAGTATCTTGGTGCCTCCTGATCTCGCCTCACCGCAGCCCTGCGCCCTTGGGACAGATGGCATCCCCGCTTTAGAAACACCAGGAGACTGAAGACAGGATCCAAAGAGGTACTCGTTACCTTGGCTCCTGCAAACCTTTGACCTGCCTCATCAAGCAGGATCTAAGACACCTTCCCCACACACATACGAAGGCGCAGCACGCTTGCTTTTAAGTGCAGAAAATCTCTTGGTTAGCAAACTATTACATTTGAAGACTCTGAAATCCTAAGGGACAAGATAAATTCCATATCTAACCCAAAATGCACACCCAAGAGCCACAAGGCTCTTTTATGGATCCTATCCAAGCAACCTCATAAAAGTTTCCCTGGGATATCCATACTGGAGCAGACCCCTGAGCCAGGGGTACCGAGGTACAGCCATCCCATGCTGTATTTCTGCAGCTGCACATTCTGAGTCCGTGATGAGCGAGCCAGCCCTTTGCCTAGACTTCTCTCCAGAGCTGGGATTCGGATGATTAAGACCTCTCTGCCACCAGCCAGCTGAGGCAGAGCATCCCTCTGCCCACCTCCCAGTGGATATCCTCCTTGCCAGCTGCAGCTCAAGTCTTTGCTACCAACATCTTCAAACAATAACAGCATCATTTGCATTTTTTGCAGGGAGGAATGCACAGCAACCCTTGCCCAGCATGAGGGGTATGAGCTCACCAGCCCAGCAAAAAGAAACTCCCCAAACCAATTCTGCAGGTCAGGAAGCCTCAGAGAGCTACGGGGAATGAAACCTGATCTAGCCGAAATAATCGGATGCTCAGGCAGCAGAAACAATTAGCACTCAGCTGCCGTGGCAGTACGATGTGACTGCTGCTCCTGCCCAGTCTGGCACAGTCCGTGCACCCACGCAACAGGGATACTGCAGATTCCTCACCTGCCAGGTACATGGGACTCCTTTCCCATGTGAAAAGCTGCCCTTTAAGTCCAGAAGTCCCTCTGCAACGCCAGCAGGAAACATCTCTTGCCAGAGGTTCATCCCCTGGCTCTGCCACAGCCCTGCTGCTTCTTTAAGCAGCTCCAGCAGGCACAGGCCCAAAGGCACGTTCGTTCAGCAGTGCCTCCAGACCATCTCCTGCAGAGAAGCCAGAGGAAACCTCAAAGCCCAAACCACCTGCGTTGCAGGCTGCAAACCACACAGAGACACCTCAGACACACGCACACGCACAGGACTAACCCCAACTAATCCTTCGCTGAAGGGGGATTTTGCACAGAGCCAACTGGGGGCTGCCTGCACTTGGGTAATGCCCATCTTTGTAAGGAGTGGGGAAGGAGAAAGGTGGGATCTCAGATACGCACTCCCTTGGCAAATGGACAGGACAGTGGCTGAGAGAAGAACAAAAGGCTGACGACACTCTGGTAAGGCTGGGCAGCACGGAGACAGAAACATCCCATCCCAAGGAGCACCACGAACTGAGGCCAAGCCGCAGCCTGGGGGCTGCATCTCAGCTCCAGGATCTCACTGCCCACAGGTTTCCAATTTCCTCTCGCAGAGGGAACAGGAAAGTTTCTTCCCATGTCACGGGAAGTGTTACACAGCAATCAAAAGCTGCAAAGTGCTCGGTTTCCCCAGCAGAAGACAGAAACGCTCTGTTGCTCTATTAGTGTCTCAGACAGGAGCTATAATTAAACCCAGCAGCCCCGGTCCTGCTACCACCTGCAGCAGCACGCCAACGGCGAGAGCGAGCAGCTGGGCTCACCTCGGACAAGAAATGCTGTCCTGCAGCCAGCAGCAGCTTGCCGGGCTGTCTGACACATCCAGCACGCTCGGCCAGGTGCTCCTGGCGGATTTACTCCTCTCTGGGTAACTCAGACAACTTCGGCATCATCAGATGAACATCCCGAGCACTTGAGTTCAGCAGGACACAAGGGAGCTGGGAGGATGTGAAGGAAATAAGATGCGTCAGGAACAGGCACCATTTTCCTTTAAGAGCAGTAAAAGACAAAAATTCTTCTTTTGATTTCCCAGCTGCCTTAGACAGGTGTTTGTGGGAGACAGCCCCAGCAGCTTAGTGGGCCATCTGTCCTGCAGATGATTTCTACAGGGAAACGTTAGAAGCAGAAATAAAACCTATATATACACACAAAATGGAAAAAAAAAAAAAAAAAAAAAAAAAAAAAGCACCAGCAAAAAAATAATCATCCCCCCACAAAACAACTCCAGCCTCAAACCCTCCACAATTGTCTTTCGTGCACTCCCCAAAAAGCCAATGCCCTTTCCTCCCAACCACCCTACAGTTCTGCCCCCTTCCAGAACTCAAAAGGAAATAATAATAAAAAAAATTGCAATCAGGAAGATCTGGTCCCCTCCACCACATGTGAGGGCAACATCTCTCTGCGTACCACCACCAAGGACTGTAATTTCAAAGCTGTTCTTGATGGAGTCTCTCTCAAAAGATGACAAACTGCATCTACACCAACATTATTTCTGCATCTGCAGTCCAGTAGCTTACCCCACACAATGTAATAACCGCAATTTAGAGGCTACGAAAATGGCCACAAACATGAAATGGAAGATGAAATCAATCCGGCTGCATCACGCCTGCATCCTAAAAGCAGACTTTTGACCCGTGCTGCACATGGATTTGCAGCCCTGGCCTGGAAACAGCTTTTTCAGAGCATCCCCACACCAGCAGGTTTTTATCCTGTTCTTTAAAAAAGGGCTCCTCTTCTGCCACCCTCTGCCACGATACGCCCAGATGTGCAGTCAAGGCATACACAAGCAGGGAAAAACGGGCAGATAAATACATTTGCATTAAGCAGGGAGATTGCCTTTTGGTCTGATCAGGTCATTTCCTGAGCACCACACATGCAAACCCTCTCAGGACTCAAGTTTCCCATTGAGCAAGCACGAAAATTTGCTCCTTTTGTCCTGTGAGTCAGGCCTGATAGGGGATGGCCACGGTGACCATCAGTCAACAGCTGAATTCTCATCAACCCTATGTTATAGGGCATCTCATACTACATGTTCGCATCCCATATCCAGTTAAATCGCATTGCTGCACAAGAGGCAGATGCCAGCTCTCATCCCTCGGCCCCAGTCACCCTGCACACTGCTCTCACCTGCAGCTTGGGACCACATTTTCACTTCCTCCCTCAGCAGTTTGCCAACGTTAAGCCCTGTTCATCTGCACACAATTGCAACTTCAGGTTTATCGCTCCCTCGTGGCTCCTCAGACTCCAAATTAGCACAGGCAAGACTCAGGGAGTTGCTTAGCAAATAAGCAACGGGGACGGCCTCCCAGTACAACACATACTTCAGCTACTTGGTAGCCTACCCCCGAGTGGCAAAAATCTCCCTCTGACACCTTGCTGGTTTCTATAGCAACAGGTTAATGCTAAAAATGTTCAATGCAGAACTCCCCGTGTTGGGCAAACAGGGGATGGGACCGATTTAGACGAGGGAAACTTCTGAATAATCGGCTACGTGGGAAAAGAGCAACTGCAGGCTTCGCTAACCCGCAAGCCGGCACTTGCTGGCCCTCCATGCAACCCCGACTCAATCATTTGACCCCTCTCTCCTCCATTTTCCCATTTTTCCTGGAAAAACAAAGCCATCGCCCAAGTTCTTCAAGGAAACTGCCCTTGCACATGTGCCAGAGGCTCTCAGCAGACCCTCCTGGCAGAGAAAACCCCTTTGCAGAAGACCAAAGCAGCCACAACTCAGGGCAATGCCACAGGAGGAGGACAAGGAGGGCGGCCCCAACAAACCCAGAGTCTTCCCACACAAATGCTGTTTCACCCCCCAGCAAGCAGCTCATACAAGCCTGACTTTGCTTTTCTTTGCTGCTAAGTCAGGGGAAATCACCCTGTGCATGCACGCGTGTGTGTGTATGTGCACACGGTTGTTTATGCATGAGCTGTCAGCCCCCAAATTGTGCACAGATCAACAAGACTCTGAATTCCCCGACTGTGAAGTGCGTGACATTTAATCTCAACCTTCCTTTCAGATTTCATAACGTGCATTATCAGCAGTGGGTATTCAGCACACAAGTACCCTTTCGAAAGCTTTCATCGGAAGAAGGAAACAATATAAAGAACCTTCAGACTGAAAAAGAGACGATGCCTCGGATGTGAGAGCGGTTCTCCAGCTTCCACAAAAGGCCAGCATGTGTGTGCTGCGAGGATCACGACGAGGTGGTTTGTCCCTGACACAGAATAAATACATTTCACAAGTGAAGAGAGCGGGGCTGGGAAGCATGAAATGTATCGGGAACCTATGGTTCTCTTCACCTCCCTATTTTTGGCTATCTGGGAAACAGGCAGGGGGAGCCATCCCCCAGAGGTGCCTATTTTAGGATGGGCTGCATCAGCTTCTGGGAAGGCTTATGCCACAGGCTATGAGTTAGACAAGGGTTTTCATTGCTTTTATACGTATGGGCAAGGCAAATTCCTCATGCTAGCATTCAACTTTTCAGTACACACTCCCAGCAAACATCACATCACTTCTGCACATCTCATACCAGAATCACACTTCGGGATTATGAAAACCTGACAACAACCTCCCAGCTGCCGGGCATGGAGAAGCTACATCCTCAGTAACCCGCTCTTATTAGTCACAGCCACGGAGGATGCACATCAGCAACCACACAAAACGCAGCACTGCCACATCTCCTCTGTTACTGAGGCAGGTTCAAAGACCTTCCCTTACTTCTACAATTTTAACTCTCAGACACGTGGATCCAAAAAGCCCCACTAATGCCAGCATCACCCATCAGCTTGTGTACGCGTGGATGTGTGTACGCACACTTACTGCTTTCCTGGTGTATCTATCAGCAAGCCTGTAACGCAGCCTCCAGCTCACGGCACAGAAGTGTCATGTTTTAGTCAACACTTTCCCATTACCTTACCCGAAATGCCACTCACTCACACACAGCAGTGGCTCTGGGGACAGCAGGCCAGTCTCTCCTCCCCCCATGCTCTTTGCAAGTGCTGATGAAAGGCACTCGCTTTGCCCGGAAATGTGGAGCAGGGAATAAATGGGCTGGAGACGAGCTCAACTGCTTTACTAATTCCCCATGCACCGACCCTAAATGCAAGCTACTTGTCCAGAGAGCTGAAGGGCACACATCGACATGGCTCATGGAAGGGGCTTGTTGAACTCATGGTGTGCAGCACCTGGGCTGATGCCAGCAGATAAGGCTCACACACCACAATGAGCAAGTGACTGCACTGGGCACAAGGGGAGGAGGATGAAAGGGTGCAATACAGGTGTCTGCTCTTCACAAGCGTGCACTCTCAGTCACCACAAAAACGACCTAGGAAGGAGCACACAGATGGTCCCACTTCTTCAGCCCCATCAGGTGTAGCCTTTGGCTGCTGGCAGACTCCTGCTTGCTTGTGAAGCAAAGTTTGGGTGCTCTTGATTGCTGCTAAACAGCTTCTACAGCAGCTCCTTTCCCAAACACAAAGAAAATGTAGCTGTTTTCACGTGTCAGATGCCTGCTTGTGAAAACCCAATGCCGCCTAGCTCTGTTGGACTCAGCGCTGCTGTTTTGGAGTTCCCTCTCCTCTTCGCAGGAGGCAGCTCGTGTTTCTGTCTCTCAGGAACATAACCTTGAATTAAGTGCCAGGCAGCTGAAATTAAGCGTTCGATAACAGGATTCAGAGGGACTTAAAAACCGTGAGCCTTTAAAATACCTACTTTCCTAAGTGAATAGCCTGTTTCCTGAGGCTCCTTTACTGCCAGCAGTACCGAGTGCAGTTTCTCCAAGCACACCCCTGCATTGCAGCTCCGTGCAGCAGGGCAGAGTGGCCAGGAGGGCTGGGCTGGGCTCAAGGCATCTTCTTGGCCACGATGAACACGGGCTAGGTAGCACTGGCTGAGCTCGGGAAAGCTGCTGGCTCTTTGTCACAGCAATCTGCATCGCAAGCAGGCCCAGATGTGAGCCCAGGAGACTGCAGCATCTACCAAGGGCTGGAGGATCTGGGGGCTCAACAGTGGGATTCCTGAAATAACCTCTGTCATCTGTAAAAGCTGCTCGAGTCTTTCCATGACCACAAAACACCGAAGGCCAGGGGTTTGTACTTCACTTGTGAGATGGCACCAGCACAAAAGAGCACTCCTGCTGCCATCATGGGTTACTGAATGAATTCGTACTCCGACAAAAACACTTGGCTGAGTCACCCACAGAGTTTCCTGAAGATTTGTGGGTTTTCTCTGTAGGTCTCTTGTTCGGCTGCTGACACGGCCTCAGACTGTTTACTTTCTCAACCCGGGCAGGATACAGCTAAAAATGACACGGCTGCAAGCCTTTGTGTACTGCTCTGCCTGCACCTGCTTTCCTCCAGGCCCTGCACTTTAAGTGCTGCCTGATTTTAATAAGAAAGGCAGGGATTTCTCTCCTGCAGGCAGCAGCAGCCAGCTGCAGTGGGGACTCTCTCTAATCTCCCTCTGAACACAGGATCCCTTCAGACCTGGCACTCCGGCACACACATCTCCGGCGACATCGACTCGTGCTGCTAATGCCACTCCCCAGGGGACCAGGCCACTGAATCACTGCTTGATTTATTCCTAACTGCTTCTCTCCCTGTGCTCAGTGCCTTCAACGATCTTAAATCAAATCCCTAACACCAACTTCGAGGAAGCCCAGCAGCCAGGAGCCAGCTACCAGTCCTCCTCCCCAGCCTTCTGAGCCTGTTGGGCCAAATCCAAGAAAGGAGCACGGGGCTCACCACCATCAGTGGCAACCTCTCAGCTTCAGTGCTAAACCCTGCTAGCAATCATTTAGATTGCTTCCTCCTTTTGGCGACAGATCTCTGCTCCTTCATCCCCTGCAACCACAGTGGCTGTCAGGGTAAATCTGGATCAGAGCTTCCTCACAGGCTCTGCTTGTGTTGGGTCCCTGGTTTCGCCCTGCAGAAGGAGCTGGGTAAAGCACTGCGCACAAACCAAGGTCTGGTAGAGATTATTCGTGTATAGCCCAGGCAAAGATTTCCCCATCAAAACCAATGCTCAAACATGCTAAAGAAACTCCTGCTTTGCATACGTAGGACTAGAGAGACACCTGTGGATGTATCTACCAGGAGCACACAAGCACTTTGCAGGATGAGAGCAAGAAAGGTTCGCACCTCATGAAACCAGGAGGGAAAGTTTGCTGCAGGGTTAACCCCTGGGAGCTGGGGCTGTGGGGCAGCACCGACTCCAGTGGGGTCATCCAGCAAGGCCCCACACAGCTCTTAAGCCTCCTGCTCCCCATCTGTCAGGCAGGGAAGCCGCACCACCCAGCGCCACAGATGGGCAGTGAAAGGCACCGAGATGCATTAACCCTTGCAGATGGGAGAGCTTCACAGACAGAAGAAACTGAAGAAGGCCAGCAAGTCATCTGTCATTTCCCTTCGTGTTTTAACTCCAAAGCTGTCTTCAGCTGTAGTTGGATCTGTCTTTGTGAACATCTTTCAGCATCTTGAGCAATAACCCTTCAAACACAGAGCAAACTCACGCGAGCCTGTGATCTCCAGGACAGAATCAAAACCACATTTTCCAAGAGAAGGCAGAGAGCAACGTCAATGGGGAGCACCTGGTCACCTCTTACATCTTGCTTTTGCTGATCTGGAGAAAGACCCGATGTATTTGGGGGTCAACATTGGGTCTTTTTCTCCCATTACTTTTTTTTTTTTTTTCACTCTTACGTCAAAAACACAAAACCCAGAAGATCTTTCTATAAATAACGTCCCAATAGTGCTGAGGTCACCAAACTGTTCACCCTGGCATGAGGCCAAAATCACAACATAAACAACCCCAACCTCTTTCTGCTGCACGTGTGCCTTTTTTATTATTATGACTATTTTTTCCCCGTGACAGGGGATGGCTCGAAACCAAAAAACATAGCAGCAGGAAGACGCAGACCCCCACCCCTGGTCCCACTTGTGCCAGGACAGCCCGGTGCTGCGAGCGCCCATCCTGCCCACCGCAGAGCGAGATGCTCTGTGCTGTGACAGCATTTTGAGCAGTTCTCATTAAAAGTTTGGGTGCTGAATGGATGAGGCATCGTCAAGCACACACATGGGACGGAGCAGACCACTATCCAGGCAGCTCCAAGGAAAATGGGTGGAATGGTCCCTCCCAGGAGCATCCCCTGCTGTTAACTCCAACCTTCAGAGAGTTGCAGGACAAGCAACTACCAGCTGAGGATGTACTCTGGGCATTTTGCACACTGTAGCACTCAACGCTCATTGGGAATAGAGAAACATCTCCCTTTGGATCACACCCCAGCCTCCAGCAGTTCCAAACAGACAGAAGACCCCAGGCAGAGCATCTATCTGGTTTATTCTCCCACAAATCTATGGCTCCCCCAGTCCCACCCAACACGTCTCTGGAGACGCTCTTCTGCCCACTCCTCTCTGCAATAAATCCTTGCTACAGGTCCATGAACAGGAGGGATAAGTTTGAGATTTTGAGTTCGGGACTACATGGCAGGCACCATCTCTTCAGCCTCCTGGCTGGGACAAGCCACCCAGGCAGCGAAGCTCCCTTTGCCTTGCTCTGCACAAGGCGCAGAGCAACGCAGGAGACATCCAAAAGCAACCAAATCCCACTTCTCCCAGCTGCCATCAGCACCCAGAACCCCTGCTGAGGGCACCAGGGCCCCTTGGTGGCTTCCCCCACAAACCACCGTGCGCTCACAAGGTGTATTTATGCATCCCAGCTAGGAATGGCTACGGCCAGCTAAGGCACCTCCATGCCCAGCCTGAGGATCTTGTTTGGTTTTGGTTTTCACCACAACCTAAGACAATTTCCTCCCAGAGGAAAAGCTCCCCTGTCTAAAGGGTAACTGCTATTTATTTAAGCAAACACTTTCCTCATCCGCGGGCCCTGGACGTCATTACTCAGCAGACTCTGCTTTAGTGCAGATAGAGTTACCGAGCAAGTTATTTATTTTAAGTCCAGAATAGCCAGTGCTCCTGCATGCTCTGTAATTTCTCATGGCTCAGCTGTACCACCGGTAGCCCTAATGTCAACAAGGCTTCAGTCGCTGCTGGCGTTTTTACCTCGCAGCCCGTGCAGACAGAGGGAATGGATCACACGGTACCCATTGAACCACCAGCAGCTCGGGCTTGGCTGGCCCTTGGGCAGCTGCCTGAGGACTCCAGCTGCAAGGACTGGGCACTGGATTAAGGTGCTGCTTCCTTCTCAGCCCAGTTTGCTGAGCTGGGGTAGAAGACACCTGGAGAGCCTGATATCAGCTGGGGGACAGCCATGCCCACAGGTGACACGGGTAGAGCCAGACGGGGACGCAGAGCCCACAAAGAGCTGGCTCTCCTCACCTTCCCCTCCTGCCACGGGGAGCTCTGACCCATCTTGCCTCCCTTCACCCCCAGCTCCATCCAGCCCTCACCCTGTCCCTCTCCCTCCACCCCCAGGATCCTACAAGAACCCAGCAAGACCAACATCCCAACCCACACACAGGGCTGGGGTCGCAGCCTCCCCACCCGGGCACCATCTGGGGACCGCGGTCCTCTCACTCCTTCACCAGCAAGCAAGAAAGGACGGGCACTGCTGGGGGGAGCAGCAAGGCAGGACCCCAGCCTTCAAGGAGCAGCGTGCGTGTCCCCTCACTGGTCCCACAGCCACCATCCCCCCTGCATCCCACCTACCCACCACCAGCGCATCTCCCTCCTCCTCCTCCTCCTCCTCCTCCTCCTGCAGCAGCCCGTCTCGGGACCCTCCGCACCCCACGCTCCCCACCCGGGGCTGAGCGGGGAGCCCCCCACGTCCCTTCCCTCTTTCCCCCCGTCCCCCTCTCGGCGTCCCCGCACTCACCGGCCGGCCGGGGGGCCCCTCGGTGGCTGCCCCATGGGCGAAGCGCAGCGGCCGGCGCCGCGCAGCCCCGCGCACTGAGCCCGGCCCCCGCCGCGCCGCCGCTTTACCGAGACCGCCCCTCCTGTCGGGGCGGCCCCGGCCCCGCCCGCAGTCCCTGGTGCTGCCTCCATCACCCCCCTGCTGCCGCCCCGTCGGGGGAACAAAGGCAGAGGGGTTGCAACCCGCCGGGGGAGACCCCGAGGGCGCAATTTGGGAACCCCCCCGTGCGCCCGGTGGGGAGCCTGGTGTGGGTGCGCGACCCGGCGCACCTCGAGCTGGTGCCACGCGAAGAAGAAGGGCTGAGGAAACAAACAGGCAGGGTGGGGGAGAGGCTTGTAGTTGGCTTCGACCCCACGGGCGAAGCGTAATGGGGAAGTGCATCCCAAAATGTGCAGCATGATGAGGTCATCCCAGGCACAAGGGGGTCCTTGTAAGAACAGAAGGCTTGGCCAGAGGGAACCGGGGTGAAAACTCGTTTCACAGAGGCCAAGGAATGAATCTGGAGGAAACAGAGCGTTTCTTTGGAGGGAGTGTCATTTCAGCAGCTGGGTTTGCTGCATAACATGGGGAAGACAAAAAAAATAAGAAAAGAGGCAAAGAAAAGCAAAAAAAAAAAAAAAAGGAAAAAAAAAAAAAAAGCTAAAGATTTTATATTTTCAAAAGAATATATATTAAAATTCCAAAACAAATCCAGCCCCGACTTGGAGCTAGCAGAACATTTCACTGTGCTAGCGTTCAAAATTTTCAGTGCGATTATGCCAAGACGTATAGAGGAGCTGAAATACTGCATGTGCTCCATCTGTGCTCTGTGCTAGTGAAATACCGTAATGTAATACAAAAGCACACCGAACAAAGTGAGAAGGCAGAGCTGAAACAACCATGTTTCACTTTATTGAAATGAAATAACTACGATATTGTCAAACAAGGCAAGTCAAAATATGTCATGTTGACTTATTTAAATAGAAATTTGCATTCAAGGAAATCGCTCAATTTTTTTTTATTTTTTTTTTTTCAAAGACCTAATGAGCAAACAGTTTTGAGGCAATAGCTCCGGCTATTGCACTGGGGCAAGCAGTAAATAGCAAGTGTCATTTTGCAAAAGCGATTCAAGCATTTGTGCCATCATATGTCACAGGGAGCACCAGTGTTATTTCTGAAAGCGGCATAAATGTGCTCTGGGAAGCGTTACCCTCAGACAAGATTTGAATTTGTAAATTGGAGCCTGAGGCCTTCTGCAGTGATTGCTTTGTCCAGAACCACCCAGCCCTCCTGCCTACCTTTTCCTCATTCAGAGAGCGGGGAGCAGCCTTTGTCCATGCTGCTAAACACGGCACAGCAGCAGCCCAAAAATGCTCTGCGAGGTCTGCCCCCATCCTGCCTCTCTTTGTGGCCGTGCGCTCAGGGCGTGCAGCCACGGCATTAGCACCGGGCCATGCAAACCAGCTTTAATAATTAACCCCAGGCTTTCGTTTGCATTTGGCTCCAGGTCCCCAGGTGACAGGCTGGTGCATGCAGGATCCGTGCCAGAAACCTCTCCCACAGACCCACACACGACTGGAGCGTGGTGCCGCGGGCCAGCGGGTGCAAGCAGCGGCCTGTGGAGTCCCAGGATGGCGAAACAGCCGCCTGCCTCCTGCACCTCCACACAGGCCAGCCTGTGAACCTCTGTGCCTCTGGTGTGCCAAGGCAGAGAGACCAGCAGGATCTGTTCTTTGCAGAGCTGAGCACACTAAAACACGTCCTGGGAGGAAGCCATGCAGGACCCTTATTTCTGGGGGGGCACGGAGGGCAGCGCATCTTCCTCAGCCCCCAGGGAGTGAGGCGGCCAGCTCACACGCAGCAGGCAGCTGTGTACAACAGGGAAGGAGAGGGAAATAATCAATAGTCCGTAGGTGATCCTGGTTTTGCTGTTATCACCTCTCACAGCTGGAGCCAGACATCTCCTTGGGTCCCCAGGGCACAACTCCGGTCCCCACAGGCCCTGCTAGACAGCGCACAGTTTGTGCTGAGAGCATTTCTTGTGCTTGGACCTCCTTCTGCCACCGAGGTGGGGCTTGGAAGGTGAAGATGATGACAGGGATGATGTCTTAACCCATAACAAGACCCAGGCTGCTTTCACAGCAACATCAAATTGAGGATGGAGAGGGGAGCACAAAGATCTGGTGTCCCCACACTGCTCACTTTTGGGGATGCTGCACAGTCAGACAGACAGATGTCGCGGAAAAAAGCTGCTGAGCAAATTGTACTTTCTGATCTGTGAGAAGTGGTGAGGCCTAGAAAGAACAAGTAGCTTCCAGATTGGCATGAGCTTTCTGTTCTTCTTTTTTTTTTTTTTCCCAAGGAAATCTCAAAAACTGTTGTTTCAGGTCAAAGCATTTTGATTCAGTGCATGCGAAGTGTTGCATTTGAACATCTGTCTTTTAAATAATTCTGTGTTTACCCAATTAAGCAGAAAAATCAAGTGCCATTCAAATAAAAACTTAACAGTCTCTTCTAGTCTCTTCTATTTTTTCCTGAAGCAGCATAAGACCTTCTCAATTACATTTTTTTTTTCCAAAATGGCATTTTCAGGGGGAAAAAAAATAAAAAACAGTCACCCAGCTATTCCAAGGGTGTCATCTGAAGGACTCTGAAGGTGTCCTTGTGCACCAGAGATCACCAACAGGGGCTCCAGCACCTGCAGAAAGCTTTGTTGTCTCAGCAGGATGGGCACAAACTCCATCGACTGTAAAAGGCCACATCAAGAATGTTTTCCCTCTTTTTCTTGCCCCTTCAGCAGCCTCCCATACTCCTCTGGTTTGCTACCCTTGTTTTCAAAATATGGCTTTCTCCCTCCAACCTTTTAGCTGCTTTTGCCTCTGCCTACTCTCCACATCAGCTCAAGCCTCTCTGAGCACCCGTAAGAGTCCTCTTTTCAGCCCTTTTGGTCCTTTTGTGCTCTGTATCGAAGATTGTCTTGTTGTCCCCACAGCATGTCAAGATACTTGCTGACATCAATTCTCACCCTTTAGATAGTCATTTTCTCATCCTAGAAAATATTTCCTGCTGTTTCCTTTGAAAGATGCCTCAGAAAATGCGCTGAGTGGTAATCTGTAACGTGTAAAATCAAAGATGATTAAACTGCCCAGTCCAACCTCCTGTATCCATCACAGCTTCTCACATCGCGTCTGGTCAGAGCTGTATCGAGCACCACAACTCGTGCTTCTCCTCGGCTGCAGCACACTTTCCAGAAAGGCAGCGGGGACCAGTCTTTAAAGCAGCTCTGCAGAAGCTGCTTTAGCATTCCTGAATGCTAAAGGCTTCTGGTCAACACACAAGGGAGAAAGAAAATGGTTACAGAAAATGGTAGAGCTTCTCCACAGGTGTTCCCCTCTCTCTGGACACCTGGTTTCGGCACCAGGTGGGTCTCGTTCTTAGCTCAAGGAGTAGCAGCAGGGTGGCTTCTGTACCTAAAGGCCCTACATTTGGTCCTCACAGAGGGCTGCTATATGTATGGGAGCATACATATGTTAGCATGAGATCTGTAAATAGATGGAGCCCCTTCTCGACATGCATGGCAAGGCCTTTGTAATTAATTTATAGGAGATGTACAGCCAGCCATGCTCGCACAGCGTACTACAGATTAAATTTAACATCAAAGAGCAATCATGAGGCTTCTTGGCATATATAGGCCATCACATTTAACATCTCCAACATCTCTGCAGTTAACTGCTTCAGCCCCTGGACTCAGGCCATGGACTGAGGGTTTCCATCTGGAATGTGGATGATGTGTTGTTATACAGCACCAGTGAGGACACTTTGCCTTTATATCCTGTGCTGTACACATGTATTTATTTCTGATGCATCTGTGCTCTACTTCTGTAGCATGGGACTGGACAAGAAGAAGAAAAGGCATAGACACCATCTGACGGGTGTTGGCATGCCTTGAAATCAATCTGCAAGCAGCCCAGCATCAGCACCGACGGGGAAGCCTTATTGCAATTTAGAGATGCGTATTTATTTTGACCTAAGTTCACTGTTGTTACGTGGAAGCAAGGCATGGAAGACCGATCACTGAGATCTTTAACAATAAGGAAAACCCGTGAGGCTGAGCAAGGCGGGAGGTGCTGGATGGTGCCCAGGTGATGACCTGTGCAGACATCAAGGCGTTTAGCCCAGAGCTCTTGGCAGCTGATGGCTGGATGCTGAGGACATCTCTCCCCTGTAAAGCAGTGCCTTGGTGACAACGTAGCGGGATGGAAATGTTCCACGGCCTGCTAGCTATGCAAATATCGTGCTTGGCACCCCTACATATATACTTTTAATGCCATGAATGCGTTTGCCAGCTCCCATATTTTCCAGCATGTTGAGCTCTGCTCTCAGTATATTTTGCCAATCTACGAAACATGTTTTCAGTCCCATTAGGGTAAATAGAAGGCTTCCTCCAGCTGGACTCCTTGCATCCTTGGGCACTCAGACAGCCGCCCTCACACAGAAAGGGAGCCAGGTCCCAGGGCAGCCATCCCTGGGGTCCAGGGAGAGAGGAGAAATGGGCCCCTTAAAAGTGGGAGCCAAAGTTAGGGCTAGGTTTGGGAAGGAGGGAACAAAAGCTAGCGCTGGCAGGAAGCATCGGGCGGATCCCGCAGCATGAAGTGATGCAGACTTGGTCCTTTCCCTGCCCTCCACCCCGTCCCCAGCTGCAGGGATGTGCCCACACCCCAGAAGGAGAACAGCAAGCATCAGCAGTGAGCAAATCCAGATGAGCACCTGGCTTGAGTTTTAAATGTCGTGCCTCCATTGAGAGCCAGAAGAAATTAGATCCTGCATCAGCTGGCCATGGGACTGTGGAAAAATGTTTTTCTTTTGAGATCCACAGGTTGTTCCCTAGGCCAGGCATGGCTCAGAGAAAAGACATTGGATTCTCAGATCTGCAGGAGCCTGGGCAGAGTGAGGCACCCACTTTACACACTTTTCCAGTGTGCCCTTGTGGGCAGAGGTGCTTTTGGCTCCTCTTCTTCAACACTGACCTCGCTGAGGTGCAAGCTGACCTCGGCCCGCACTTTCTAGTAAAATTGTAATTGTATTTTTTCCGAAGAATGGAAAAATAGAATTTCTCTGGGCCACTTGGAGGTGAGTAGGGCCAGGTAGTCAAGGAGACAAATGGCATAAAATTAGAACAAGCACTACCAGGGAGATGAGAGCCTGCTTTATGGGGAAAACTGGGAACTTTTCAGGGGAAATGCAATTAGCAGGCTACAGCTCTGCCTTGGTGGAAAGGACACATGGGAAAGATTGAGAAGTCCATCATTTCAGCCCAAACTTGCTTATGACAAGTGTGAGCTCCAGCTTTTGTTTAGAAGTGGATGTACAAAGTCTGTGCACTCTCAAATTATACTGAAGTTAAGTAGAGGCCAGCTAAGGCTTAGCAGCTTTCCTAGGATCACACCTGGCAAATTGCACTCTCTTTATCAGGAAAAATCCATATGACAAATTAAGGAAAAACCCACTCTTTACTTCTGAAGCCCAAAGGGATTTGCCCAGCTAACTTCAGCCCAGGTTAGAGGAAGCCCCTTAGCTTGGTGCCCGGGAACCTAAGCCCCTTGCCATGTTCCCCTGTATCTTTGTAATGCTTCTCTTGTCCAAGGCGGTTTTCTGTGTGTTTCTTTAACATGTGCATTAGTGCAGAGCTCTTCTGATGATACAAAGACAATTAACTCCATCCCAGCCAAAACCACGACCAAATCCATTTCCTCAATTGTGCTTTATTACGGTGAACCTACCACAGCAATTCAGCCTTGCACTTCCTCATTCAGCTGTGCTGTGTGGCCAGATGCTCCACTGCAGCAGAACAAAGTCCCTTCAGGCTGAGTCCTACAACCCAACCCCATCTGAGCACATCAGAAAAGCTGCCCAAAAGCTGCTGTGTGAGCACAAGCTGTGTCCGCTCCGAATTACCAAATCTGAGATGTTCAGACACCCAGGTCCCTGCTGCACTGGGTGTTTTTGCCTTTGGGGGTGGGGTGAATGGGTGATGCCAGCAGTGGTGGGGGTAGCCTGTGGTGGAAGGATGGTGGTAAAAAGGGCTTGGGACAGCCATACGCACCGTTAATCCATCAATGAATTAATGCCAGGTGGAGGCAGAACCCAAAAGCAGCTCCAGCATGGGGGTGCTGGTGCGGGTTGCTCCTGCAAGGCATCCCTGCTCTCACCAGAGGATGGGCTGAGAAAGCATCCAAGCACACACAATGGGATCACCAGGACACGTGTGACTCCCAGGCTGCTATGCTCAGATTTGCAATTTTCTTTTCTCCTCTTTTATTGGGTTTTAATGCTACCTGCAAATGTGCTGTTAGGTGAATGCATGCCAGCGAAACGACCCCTCTGACTGTAAAAAATCTTAGTTTGAGTGGCCTGAAAAGCCTGCGGGCACTCAGGAGAGCATTTGCCTGGGTTATAGCAAACAGCAATCATCGTGATATTGTAAGCTGTCTACACCAATGTATACATAAAGGTAAAAGTTGTGTGCTTTGGAATGGCTGAGCGGGCGTTTGTTAAGCCTCACATACTAATGCACTGCGAGGCTGGCACGAGCAGAGGCAAAGGAGAGGGACAGGGGCACGGCAGGGTGAGAGCAGCTGGGTTTTCTCCAACACCCCTGAAACTGCCTCCTGGAGAAACCAGCGCTCGTGGCAAATGCCAGCAAATGGGCGTAGCTGGGCTTGGGCAGGCTCCAGGAGGCTTGCTCTGGGGAGAAAAGAAGAAAAAGATATTTTTTTCTGCTAAAAAGCAGAGAGGAGTGGGAGTCAGGAGGAAAGTAAAGACCAGCTTGAATTCCATGGGGTCCTTGACTTTTAGAAATACTGTAGGTTGCATCTGTTTTCTTGGGTGTTTTTTTTTTTTTTTTTTTCCTGTTATACAAGAGAGAAACCAATTTAATTCCACTTGTAGTGAAGCATAAGATTAGATGGGACTAAATATGTGTGTAGGCTGTTTATTAGCAAATGGAAGAGAGCAGTGAAGGAAAACAAACAAGCTTGTTTCAGGGAGACTTTGTCACTGTATCACCGGTCACAGGGTTCCCTTGGGACAGCATGTACATTTCTAATTGGACTTGGGCAGCGACGAGCAGCTGGGGAAGAGCCTGGTTTCAGAGTAGGAGAATTGCAAAATTCTGCTCCATTGAAAAAAAAAATCACCATTTTGCCTAGTGAGGGCAACGTCTGAGCAGTTTGCACGCGTTGGTCATTTGGAGAGTTGGTTGCCCAATGCTCAGTGGGACCTGTGCGCCCAAAGCAGCAAAGAGGCAGCTCTGGGGCCGCTTGTTTAGACATAAACTGCAGCTGCTGTGCTTTAGAAGGCCTGGAAGCCCCCCGTGATGAGACTCCCCAGTCTCCCGGGCAGTTTGTGACAGTGCTGAGTGGTCCCTGCAGCTGGAAAGGCTTGTGCATTGTCTGGTCTGAGTATCTCTCGCTGTCCCTGAAACAGGTTATGCCTTGTTCTATCCGCTGTAAGCACAGAGAATGGTTTATTGCTCTTCCTGCTGCTTAAATTCTCAGGGCTGTTTCCATCCTCTCTCTTTTGGGGTGAATAAACCCAATTCTTTCCTCATGGCTTGCGTTTTCCAGACCTCTTAGGATTCCTCTGGACTCTGACACTCTGGTCCTCACCTTTCTGGAAGAGCAGAGCCTGAAGCTGGAACCTGCACTGGTAGGAAAGTTTTTCTTGGCCAAAGTAGACTAACTTCATTGTTTTACAAATTTTATTCATACATTCCGATCTCATTTATTTTTTTTCCGTCAAAATGTAACTACGTTCTAAAGTCTGCATCTGTGATCCTTTATAAGCCCTTCTTTTTCCAGCAAGCCTGATACTCATCCAGCCATCTCCATCCTGTATTTAAGAATTTGGTTATTCCTTCCTAAGTGTACTACTTTGTATTTGTCTTTATTGAAGTGTCTCCTCTTATTTTCAGGCTATTTCTTTACCTTATCAAGACCATTTTGAATTCTAATCTTATCAAATGTGTCTGCAGTCCCTCCCAGATTAATACCGCCTTCAAATTTAATGTGTGTTCTCATTCCATCATCCAAGTCATTAATGAAAACATTGAATAACATCTGCTACAGGAATGATCACTGCAAAATCTCAGCTGATGAATCATTCCAACCTGACAATTAACAGAGCAGTTTTAAGACCTCCTTATACCCAGTCTGTAGAAGCTCTCTTTGGGCCACGATTCCCTAACTGGCTTATAAGTACGTCATATAAGACTGGTGCCATAAACCTTGCTGAAGACACATGGCATCGTCTGCTCCTGCCTCATCCACAAAGCCTATTATCCTGTCAGGGGGGAAATTGAGTTCTCTTGATGTGATTTATTCTTGACATCTTCCTATTAACTTCAACTTTTCTCAGCTTTATCACTGAGGTGCTTGCAAAAATTTTGTTCGATTATCTGTTTTATGATTTTTTTTTCCCCCTGAAACTGAAGTTTAGCTCATGACTCTGTAATTCTCTGACTGCCACCACTTTGTTTGAATGAAGGGCTCTCTCTGCCTGGGGACAGGGTTGCAAAAGCTGTCTGTGGTGGCCGTTACCTTTGGAGAGTAGCTTTAGGTCAATGTTTCCTTCAGGCTTTCCAAAAATCTCTTCTCCATCTGCACAAAAGACTAAGAAAACCAGGGAAGATGTGGTTCCTGTGCTGCCTTTAATGTCACCCATCTTCATGGTACGCAAGACAGGAGGGCTCTCCCTGCTGCCCTGAGCACCCAGTGATGCCTATTGCTGCCAAAGGAATGGAGAGGCTCTGCCACAAACCTGCTGAGCTCTCCCATCACACTGGGCTACAAATGCATGTGTTGTGCCTCAGCAGGCTAGCCAGCTGTGCTTGGGCTCAGCAAAAACCCATGGGGCTGGTTGTAGGGCAACCCGCTTATCGGTCCGCTTCTTCTGAAGAGAGCTCTGTGGCTGAGAATCAGCAATAGGCAATGCCATCCGCGTCTTTCAGGGGGACAATGAGAGAGGAATCAAAGGCGCCGGGATACCGCCAAGTATTATGATGCTAATTTTTCATATAAAGGGTCAGAGGGCTCGGGGAGGCTGTGAAAGGGGCTCTCTCTGTTCTCCCTCACCCCACTCCCTGCTGCATTTTAATCAGCAGAGCTCAGCTCGTGTGGGTGCTGGGAGGCCACCACCTTCGGGAGCAGGCTGTCACCTACCTTCAGCGTGGCACCGAGGGGTGGCCCTGCAATACGGGTTCACAGAGCCTTGGAAACAGCCTGACACGAGCAAGCTGGCAAGGTGGTGGGGCAAAGAGCAGCAAATCCATCCACACAGTGTGACGTACATCAGGTCTCCAAAATAAACGTGGTATGGGAACAGAGGAGCAGCGGAGAATGCAGGCAGAGGAGCCCGTTGGAGAGGTTTAAATATCTTCCGAGTAATCATACCCCCATGCATGTGCATCCACCCGAGACCCTTTCATGCTAGATGTGCCTTGAGGAAAAGGGGTTTGTGAGAGGGGCTTCAGGCGGTCACCGACGTGTGTGAACAAAGGCCCAGACGCTGTGGTTGAAATGAAAGCCTTTATCAATCAGCACACAGCTGAGCTGCTCGGGGGTTAGTCGCTGAAAAGTCCCTGGCATATGGGGAGGCCAAGCTCTTTTTTTTTTTTAACCCTTCCCCAGCCTTCCCTGGGGGCCCAGCGCTGGTGTTTGTGCTGGAAGGGGTCACTCTGAGCCACACTTGCCATTACTGCTGGAGAGAAATGGATTCTCTGCGCTTAACCGAAGCCCTATTAAGCTGATCTGAATAAGATCCAATAAACGATCCTAAATTAATTCGGGCGATGGCCTCTGTATGAAAAGCCCAGCTAATGATGGTGAGCGTTGTGTCCAGAGGGTGGGTGGAGGACGGGCTGTGCCCTGCACAATGCTCTTCGCTGTCATATCCAGTACAGCGGGGATTTTTATTTATTTTTCTTCTTTTTCGTTAGGGGATGACACAAAGGAGGAGAAAATAACTCCTTTTCTACCCCCGAACTGGAAATTAATGTTGCAGCTGTGCAAGCAGTGCCCGCCCCGATTTGTCTGAGAAAGGCCCCAGCTACACGAGGGGAGGCTCCCAGCCGCTGGCAAATTATATTACAGGGGAAGAAAGATTCCAGCCTCTCTTGTTTGATGCCAGTTCATTTATGGAGCAGCGTTAACCCTTCTGTCTGCTGCTTTGTTCGCTCGCTGGGAGATAGCCCCAGCCGGCCTCCCCAAAGGAGGTCGCGGGAGCCTCATCCCAGCGCTGCCTCCCCGAGGGTCAGGGGGTCACCAGCGACCTCCCGACAACCCCAGCATCTGCCACGCAACCTCGTTAGGGGAGCGATGCTAACGCCAGCTCCTACGTGCCCTACATTTGCAATTAGCCTCCCAAGGGGAGGATGGGGACCAGCTGAAAGAGGAAGACCCATCACAGGCAGGGGCTACTTTCTACTGCTGCCCATGCTGGCTTCCTACCAGATCCAGCTCTAACATCTTCATTTTGATTTTCTCCTGCTAGCTGAGCTTGCAGAGATTATTTGTCTCCTGACACTTTCCACTTTATCTTTGCTGTACAATGGAGCATGAGATGCAACGCTTCGTCAGGTGACTCAGGGGGGCACTGGTATGTCTGCAGAGGAAAGTGTGAGCAAGGTGAATGTTTCTGATGAGCAGACAGCAGCTCCAAGCTGGGGATGCAGAGGGATGTGGAATGCTTTTGTTGTTTTGGGATGGAGAAGAGCCTCCTGCATCCCAGAAAAAACAAGATCTGGACAAGAAGGGTTAAAACCAAACTGAAAATAGAAATTACTAAAGTGCTTACAAATGAAAAGAAATGAGGATATTCTGTAGTTTAAAAAAAATAAAGATGAATACGAACATTGAGAAGTAAAATGTAGAGAGGCATGCATTATGGAAATAAACAGAATGAGTCAGGGTTAAAAATAGGTAAATATTGAGAGCACACAGTGTTTAACATGTACAAATTATAAGGGCAGGAAGGGATCCAGACATAAACAGCAATGAAAGAAGAGCATTTTAGGGAACAGCAACCTTACCTCCCCCCTAGTTAAGCAGCTTTAGTGAGGGGGTTCAGGTGGGACTCTGAATGGCTGGGAAATAAACAGAAGATGAAGGATTGGGCGTATTTGGAATCGGACTTAATTGTTACTTGAATTAATAATATGCCTCCAACTATTAGGTCAGACCCTAATGTTTGTATTTTCCAATTTTCTCTCCTTGGGGAGCAATTGCACAAGTCGGTGTAAGGGTAATGGCTTGCAAACCTGAAGTCAGACGCCACGGTCTGCCAGCCGCGGGGATGCTGCATCCCTCCCGCCTCTCCCCCAGCCCGCATCGCTTCTGCTTGGTGCCCAAACAGCTCCGCTGGGCTGCGAGCTGCTCAGAGCTCTGCAGATTTGTCTGTACAGCCTCTAAGCTGCCAATGGAACAGCAAATCATATGAATTACTGGTTGGAGACAGCAAACTCGTCCTTTGTGAGAGCTAACGTATCCTCTTGGATTTGGGGATGCAATTAGAAGAGCTGCATACAGCGAGGAGGGTTGGTGTTCATATTGAAAGTAGGGGAAACCACAATAGCAGGACTGAATTCAAGAAATTTGCTCTGTTTTTTGATTTATGAAAGTGAGAACAGCATTCCTGATCTGTAACTCACTTCAGGGATCCTGAGGCTTTTGTCATATTCTGTAGTGTGTGTGAGGGATTAAAGAGGTTTTTCAATATATTAAAGATTATTCTCCTTCTTTAAATAAAACTGAAAGAGAAATAAAGTCTAGCTGCACCTTCTCTCACAAGAAATGAGTGCGACATGCTGCGATGGTCCCTGCTTTGATTTATGTGCACCAATGCTCTCCGAGGGGGAGCACAAAGAGCACTTGGCAGGCAGGGCCCGTGGCACATCCACCTCTCTCCTCATTATTGATCCTGCGGACAGAGAGACCCTGTCATTAACCTCCACAGCCTCACAGCGTCCAGCTCAGGGACTGCCTTCAGGGAAGAGCTTCATCGATCAGGACCAGACCTCTTGGTGCCTCGGGTTTGTGTGTGCCAAGCCTGTGGTACACCACACCTTGCAGCCATTGCGCAGCAAGCTGCTAAATCTCACCCATACTCCCAAAATAGTGCTAACATCACAGTCAGGGGCATTGCAGGCTCTAGAAATGTGACCAGAAGCACATCTAGAGCACCAGTGCCTCTTGTTTCTACTCATCTAGCCCCTTATACCAAGGCTTTCTCCACAAAACAAGTATGAGGAGAGTCAGATGTTCAGGCAAAGCTCCTGTTAGATTTTCCCTCCCCAATCCATCCACTGAAGCAGCAACCTTTTCACTTTAAGAGCTATGAAATATTCTCATTATGGCAGGAAGGTTTTGGAAGAGGGCTTCATAACCTGCAGTGGGGAGGGTCAGACCATTTAGGCTCTGTGAGGAACACCATGGAGGAATCCAGTAGTTCTCCATCAGGAAAAGATGATATTAATTACCTGATGGGAACAATATGGGAGTCTTCTTAGAGAGACAGAAGAATTCCCACTTTGAACTCATTTAGTCACAGGGTATCAAGTATTTTCATGTGAGTCCAGAGAATCTGGGGCTGGAACTAAAAATCAAGAGTGTGTCCTCACAGGCTGGTTAGGATTCAAAAGATGAGGTCAATACCTGTCTTGAACTCAGCTCCGTCTGTGAGAGGACAAGTTGTCCTGCACAGCATTATGTTGGCTGTGACGGAGGGAGAGTTTCAAGGACACAGTGAGATATATAGATGAGGTGGGGGATGCAGACCCGGTAGATTTAGATTCCCGTATCATCTTAGCCAAAAATTTCTTCAGCATTGCAGCAGAATGGCATCCGCCCGGCACGAAGGCTGCACCACTCCTTCAGCAGATGGCTCGTGGAGGCAGAGGAGGGTCCTTTGCCCTCACCAGCATCATCCCCCAAGTCAATTGTCTCCTTCTGTGCTTGTGTCATTCCAATAGCTCAGCTCCCTTCCTCACCATAATATCGCATTTTTGCAGTGCCTTTATACTTGTACTTGTTTTCCTGGAGGTACTGCCTTCGGTGCCTGTTTCTGTTGGCTATGCAGATCTGCTCTGCTGGCTGCCTGATCCTGTTTTGGCCCAGTCACAAACTCCAGGAAGCTGCCCTGTATAGCTGTTGTCCGTGTGAATTCCTCTGCCACCCCCTGGAGAAGTGGCTGCACGTGGCTGTGAGTGCAGCAACCAGCCCCAGCCAGGGCATCACACGCAGCTCTCGCATTTCTTCTGGAGGCCTCCACTGCCAGTCACTTCGTCCACACCTGCCCCAGAACATGTAAAGAAACAGCCAGCCTCAGAGCTGGAGATAAAGATGATTCAGGCTCCTGCAGGTCTGAAATCAGGGTGATCTTACATCCTACATAAAGCTGTGAGCAAGAGAGTTTGGGAGGGAGTGGAGCACCTGCCATGAGAATCACTCCTACAGCTGGGAGAAGTCAGCAAACCTTTTCAGGGAGGTTTAAGTTTTGAACAAAAACCTAAGTCATGTCAATGCGTCTCTATTTCTATTCTTTATGAAAATATCATAGGTTGCCAATTAATTTCAGTGTTTTGGACTTTTTTTTTTTCCTGGGTGGAGGTAAAAAATGGGAAGTTAGGATAAGCCGCCCTTTCAGGTGTCATTTAACCTGCTGAAGCACATTATATCTGGGTAGTACCACATAAACACCACTGAATCAAACCAGGGATTGTATTTGGTCTCTGACAAGTCTGTCTCATTTTCTAATTTTGTGACATGAGCTACACTGATGCACAAGTGGGAAGCAAATATGGTGAGTATATAAACAAAACAGACAATATGAGTCAGATCCAGCATTCAAGACACTGGAAAGATGCCAGGTACTCTCAGGATTGTGACAGTGGGGATCAGCAAGTTTTGGTGGACCCTATGCTGGGGATTTGGCTAGTAGAGATGAAGACCTCAGGTCTTGCATGCTGGTCAACAGAGCAGAAGCCTCGGGCCAGTATGATCACTAGAAGAAGGCTCTGCCCTGTACAGAAAGGACCAGAAATACATTGCCTTTTCAAAATCTAATAATGACTTCTTCTCCTCCTCCCACAAAATGCCCTTTGTGGGACACGCAGTCACAAGCTTCGCTAATTGGCTTCGTCTCGAGGATAAAGATTTCCTTTTTGAATTCAGTTGGCAAATATACTCCTGCATCTGCCTCCCTGGTTTGCACAAGCGACCCTTCCCTTGTCTCCAGTTATCAGAGCTATAAGTTCTGCTACTTAGCCCTGAGGTTTTTAACAGCTTTTAGAGGCTCTTTCTTTGTAAGGAAAAGTAACGTTACAGGGCATTTTAATTAAAGAGAGATAATAACCCAGCAAGAGCTGAGGCTGGATTCCACACTGGTCTTCAGCCCAGCTAATGACCAACCACCACCCTTTTTCATGCTTGCGGGAAGGAAATCACGGTGTCTGGAAACTGGCAGACCAGGGGCCCTGAGATCATAGTGGTGAGAGCATCTTTGGCAAGTTAGTCTCATTTTCTTGGCTTCCTACTGAAAATGGTGTTCAACATTCTTGAATAATGTTACTAGCTGACCAGTTCTTCTCTTGACACTTCCTTTCCTGTTTATTTATTTATTTTTTTTTTTCAGGAAAAACTCAGCTCTTGGCAGTGATTGTACAGGAAAACAGCATTTGTAAAGGGTTCCAGACAAATAACAAGCACACCGAAACCCTATCACAGCTATCAAACACAATCCCTGCATTTTGCCCCCTTTTTGGCTTGAGGAATGTGATAAAAGGTAAAAAGGCATTTAAACCATGGACTACAGCCTATGCCTAAACCGGGAGGTACCTCTGGTGTCCTGGGTTCAGAACAGCTAATCTCAGACAGAGCAAGAAGAAAGCAAAACTGAACATTGCCTCTCATTTTGTTGCCTCTATGAATCTCACAAAGTCCATTCCAAGGGGCACACTGGGATCTCTTCCCCATCACTGCCACCCTTGAGACATTGTTGGACTTTATTGCAGAAGACTCTACGCAGATGGCGAGCCCCTTGGCTGCTTCCCCTGACCGAGTGCACAGTCCTTTCATACCGTTCTTTTATTACTTTATGGCAGCTCCTATCTCTCCGGGGAACGGTGCTTCTTTGATATGGGATTAATATCAGCAGTGACAGTTATGATTACTGTCCTCACTTCTTTTGATAATTTATATTACTCCACTGTTTATTCACCTGTCATGGCTTACAGATATAGTATTCACCTCCATTTTGGGTCAAGTCTGCCTGTCTTCAGTCCTCCTCTGTGATCACTACAATCTGTCTCGAGCCACGTTTGAAATGTCATGGAAGTTGAAGTGGAATCTCTGAATACTTCTTTGAAATCACATTTGTTGTACCATTACACAGTATAAATTAAAAGAACAAAATAAAATAAAATCATCCAAACCCAGAGCTAATGAAGTTTGTCAGGCAGGTAGAATATGAAAACTAAGCAATTAGAATAATTAACACAGATGTCCCAGGCAAAAGTCAGATTTACATTGTTTAGCTTAGCTCTACAATGCAAAGGGTTAAAAGCAGATGTTCTTCTTGAGCTAAGTGCAAGTTGTGGTTGGGGGGTCCTCTGTATGTCCTGTAGAGCACTTGCCAGTGTGTCACAGCAGGAGCATAGAGACCTTATCGGAGCTGCTCGAGGAGGAAGGCAATGAATTACAGGGTGGGACCAGGGATGCTCTGCGATCCTGTTTTTATGTCTTTGTTTCTTTTCACAAAAACATGCCAAAAAATTAGTATTAAAAAAAAAATGCTAAGAAGGACAAAGAGAAAAACGCCTAGGAAACAGGGAGTGAAGAGAGACATGAGAAAGAGAGAAGCCAGGCCTGTGAAATGCGAATCGTGCATCTCAGAGTGATTGCAAGGTGTGAGGAGAGAGACTTGACGGGAGATTGTAAACGCTTCACAACAGAAGCCGTGAGGGAAGGGGAATTAATCACACAGACAGCAGACCATAAAACAGAAAGAAAGAACTAGTGCTAAGGAAGGAAAATTGAGAGCAACATTTACTGGAGGAGTAGCTGAGCACTGGGAAAATCAGGACGCCGATACTATGAACTCTCCACCTGCATCCCACTGTCCTGCCCCTCTGCTAGCAGAAGGAAGCTGCAGGCTCTGGGTACAGACACCAAGTGGGCACCTCTGCTCATTTTAGGGGCTCTAGCAGCTCGGGTGGCTCTGGCACTGCCTCGGAGCCAGCGGCGGCATGGGGACACGCTCCCTGTAATTGCATTCAGCAACAGAGGAAAGGCAACTTGACTTCCCTCACAATAACCCTGTGTGCAGCTGAGGACAAACCGAATAAAGGAGATTATCTGCCTCCAATTTAGCGAGTACAGAGTTAGCAGACTTCTCATATAGACTCAGCAGGTGAGTTTATCCGCTTCCATTTACTACTGTGCCATTTAAGCAGCGCAGTGATGCCCCCCTGGACATGTCCTGGCACCCTGCCTGGAGAAGACCAACCCGACCATCATTTCTCTGCACCACCACAGGGGGATTTTGCCTTGGTCTGACAAAGTTTCTCAGCCATATACAAATCCAGTGGTAGCCTGAGCAATTTGTCTTTTCTTTCTCTTTGTCAAATGAACATGCCACAACATCTAGGATGAAAATAAACCCAGTGCTACCTTCCTCTAATTAACACTTCATGGAAGATCTCAGAGCATTTGCAGGCTGTAAAACAAATACCCAAAGCTGATTTCCTCCAACGCTGTGGAGACAGGATTCTTTCCAGAATGAAGCTGAGCCACGTTACAAATGCCCTCATCATAACACAGATTTGCTATAATATCTGTCCCCCTTGCAACTTCTCAGGTGCAACCAATGAGCTCTGCCATAAACTCCTCATCATATGAAAACATGAAAAGTAGAAGGTAAATAGCCCTTGACTGGGCTTGGGATCACCTCCCAGGCATAACCACTTGCTCCTTGTGTCACCTGTCCCTGGAGGAGTCCCCATGGTGTACACGGCCCAGGAGGATGCTCCAAGAGCAGAGCAAGTGGTCAATTCCCACAGGGGGCAGGCTCAGCACTTGGCCTCCCTCGCTTCATCCTGTGCACAAGCCAAGAGGCAGGACAAGGCTGCAGAAAGGTCCTGCTGAGCCCTGCCTGTGAGTCGTGGTACGGCTGGTACTGCCCTGTTCCTGCCAGTGCAAACCAACAGTACCATGCTCCAATAACACCTTGGCATCTTCTGTGAGTGAGTGTCCATACATGAGGCAAGGCACCTCATTCCTCCCAGCGTGGTTTTATTAGCATTTATTGCACACATACAAAAGGCAGAGTTAAATTAATCTGAGATAAATGGATGATGCTGCGATGTGTTTATGGCTGGAATTAGTCACTGGTGCCTTTACTTACTTTTAAGCAACAAATGTTTTAGTGTTTAAGCATGAATATTAATGCTTTGGGTTTGATTTTTTTTTTCTTTGAGGGGAAAAGAAAATCACAGTGTTCTCTAGCTTGCACAGAAATCACAAATCACTTATTTAAACACATCACCTCTTTCCACACCTTTGACATTCAAAAAACGCATGCAAAATTCTGCCAGACCTTACCTGTGTTTTTACCCACCAAACTGAGTACCTTTGCCCTTGAAAGGTGCGGAAGCTTTTCCGTTCAGCCGAGGGGATAAGGATCCTCGCAGGAGGGCAGAGGCAGGTCTGTGTGCAAGATGCAGCCACTGCCTTCCCGTGTGCCCAGGAACGGCAGCACAGGGCTGCTCTGGGTACTTACAAACAACTGGGAAACTGCAGAGCAAAGGTTTATATCATATAATAAGTCCCAAGTGGTCTTAATTGGCAGTTTTGAGACATTGTTGCCTCAGATATGCATCCTATTACCACACAAGCACACAGGTACGGGAAAGACATTTCTTGTGCGTTTCCTTGCTTTTCCCTCATCATTTGTAAGTGGTAAGTGGTGAGAGCGTACTCCAGCTGTATTTAATGAGACTGATCTTTGACTCATCTGGCTTTGCCTAAGGTCCCTTCTCACTCCCAGCTCTAGGTGAGAGGTAACGAAGCATTTACCAAACCGCTACTAAAAGCTGTATTGATTTCCACTAGACAGTCCTATTCATACTCCTCATTGTATGTGTTTTTTCTCCTTTGAATTAGAGCCTGGCCTGAAGCCACATGACAATAAGCAATGGAAAATGTTCCAAGAATAGATAGCTTACTATTTCCCCTTTGTCAAACATTGCCACATGGGGAACAGAAAAGTTGAAAGTAGCAGCAAATTATGCAAAACGCTCGAACAAGAATTACAAGATGTGCCCAGATAATGATATATTTTTTGTTTGCAGGCTTATTCAACTATGGAGCATTAAAATGAGCCTTTGGTGGTACTTTCCATCTTAGGATGGGGCTTTCTCAGCATGCTAATGAGCCCAGCCCCGCGGTGCTCCACCGCAGGGGCCACCATCATCCTCATCCTGATCAAACCACTGCAGCCCTGGCTGAAGCCACCGAGCATAGCAAAAGAGGCTGGGGACTGTTTTGGTTGGATCAAAGACAATGTGCAGTATGTTCTCTCATTATTATTATTATTATCAGTCATGTGTTAGAGGTCTGACAGCCAGATTCGATGTTATCTAGTTTGAGCTGCTTGCACAATGCATAGATTTCTTTCCTACCCCAGTATGAATAGATTTTAATCCCTGAGGGATTTTGGAGCTGGCTCTACTGACATGACAAATTGGAACATTCTTGGGACAGGTGCCATTACAATTACATAGATAAATGTTCAGAGGGATAAGGGAAGTTTATCCACTCCTATGGATAGGGGATGAGACAAGGAGACTTTCACGTGTGGTGGATAAGAAAAGTGAGTCTGCAGTTCCTAATCCCTCACTGTTACTGTCACACAGATTCATCTCATTATTTCTCTGTAAAAAGGAATTAAAGTGAAAAAAGGATATAAAAAGGAATTAATGTGAAAATAAACGCACACCTGCATGTGTGTGTGTGTGCACAGCCATAGAAGAGTTTCAGATCTGCACATCTCCAGATCAGCCCTTGATGCCCAACCTGCCTCCTCTCCCTGGCCTTCAAGAGCATCTTGAAAGGCCCGTGCTAAATCATGAAGGGTCGCACAAGTGCTTGGGTTCGTGTCTGTAATGCTGCAGCTTTCATCTCTCCATGAAGCACTTGGCAACTGCTGCACTTCTGCCGCTCTGCAGAGCACCAGGTGCCGACACACTCGAGCTGAGTGCTCAACCATGCAAAAGAAGAGGCCTCTCCCCTGAGCTGGCAGAGCGCCGGTCCCTGGAAGGGCAGAGGGTTTCCTGGGACAGGAGGCGTGTGGTGACTTTGGGCTGGCCAGGAGGGAGCCATCGTACCCTTTTTTGATGGCTGTTCTGAGCAGAGACCACACTTCCAGTCCCTCAAAAGACAGGGAACAATGATCCTCGCTAGAAATGGCAATTTTGATTATCATTTTCTTTTCACTCATTTTCTTTTCTTTCATTTTCTTGCAACAGCTGCTGGCCTGTTCCTCACCTTGTGCTGTACCACTCAGGACCAGGCTCTGAACTACGAGCTCTCTCCCAAGGCAGGTTTTCCCCTCGCCCCAAATCCTGTTCATCCTCCAGCTGATGTTGATTTCTGCCCATGTTCTGGTTGGGAAACAGCAGAGTTATTCCTTGTGCTGGGATTCAGGAAGGCAAGAGGCCCTAGTGGCAGCTATGTCATTCTGCATACTTCCATTTTTAAATTATCTCTGAATTTCTGAGCTGTATTTTCCAAGGATGGGTTTTCAATACAAATTCAGCTAAAAGAGTCCACTGTCACAGTGAGACTAACTGTACCAATTAACCTAATACAAGGCATCCCCTCCCTTACAGTCCTTGCCTTGTTCTATTTACGACCTTCCTTCTTGTGGGTGATGGGGAAAAATGAATGTACAAGTGGTGCCAGAACAGAGCAACCATTTTGCATTTCACATATATCACACAGCTTTATTTTTCTCTCACTTTTCAGCTGTTATCACAGCATTTATGGAGGGAAGAAAATGTGTGGATGATTTGTGGAGGAACAGAATGTGCCCTGAATAGATATGAAGGTTTCCAATGACTTGGGAGCTGTAAATGCTGCACGTGAAGTCACGCAGGGCAGTCAAGTTTAATCATTACCACTTGGGTAGGGGTTAGGAGGGCTTTATACACTGCCAGGACTCTTTGAGCTTTGCTTTTTAAGAGGTGGTAGAAAGGACCTTATGACTCTGATTTATTCAGACTGAGGCAGTCTGGCACAATAGGCAGAGTGGTGTAGGGAAGGAAGAAAGTCAGCTCTGAGCACCTAAAGCACAGGGTTTCTGATGCTACTCAGTGGATTTGGCATGTCTCAGCTCTGGGGACACATCCTTCCATGTGCATCAGCTTTTCTGCCCCAGAGTTGAGCCAGCTCTTGGAGTTCCTGCAGGGATGCTGAAGAGGTTGATGAAGAGGTGGGTGCATGAACCTGAGAGGAGTGTGACACCATAGTTTCTACACTACACAGCCTCTTGCTTTCCAAAATGTTTGATGGGCTATGAGAAAGGCACAATTCAACCTGCTGGGAAGAAACAAGCAAATGATTTGCAGTCAGTAAGGGCTTATTTGTTTAGTCTCTTCTCCCTTGACTGTATATTGTTGCATATTCTTTCATTTTGCTTGTTTTTAGACATCAAACGATGTTCACAGCTTTCTGTTTTCAGTCCCCATTGGGCCACTAACAGCTCCCTGCAAGTCAAGCTCTGTTACTGAGACTGTTCAACAAAGCCACACTGCACCAGTTTCCTGCTTGGTGCTCCCGACATAAACACTCCTGTGCATAAATCCAGGGCTTCTTGTTTATGAATAGCTGGGCACACAGCTCTGCCAGGCCCATTCACAGCCCCCCCTGTGCCACAATAACTACCCTCTGCGAGCATTCAGAGGAAACAAACCCCAGCTAGAAAACAGCAGGTCAAGGCAAGTTAATTTAAATGAATATTCAGGAGGCATTTTTTGGCAGTAGCAGTCCATCCTAAATCAAAGGTGAAAGGCTAATTGAAGACAATTAGCTTCCAAAAGCATTGCTTCACACTGGTCTTGTTGCTGCCTTGCCTCCCTCCCCTCCAGCCCTGCATGCACTACTCTCTTCCTTGTGTTGTTATTGTACATGAGAACAGGCACACCGGTCCGAATAAATGCCCAATTAATGCTGTAGCCCTTCCAGAAACCTGTAGTGGGAGTTCAGAGAACGTGCATAACATTGTCTAGCCCTATTCCCCACTGAAAACAGGGACAGATCAAGGTGAGAGGGGCCTACTAGGCCTAGACAAGTTTTCAGCAGCTCCAGGGGTGGGGATTGCTTCCAAGAGATCCCACAGGTAACTGAGGTTTGGCTTCCCTAGGCAAAAACCCTGGTAGTTCCTCTTCCCTGCACCGTTCAACATCTGATAGTGTGGGCAACACAACCGCTGGTTTATGGTTTCTCACATCATCCCTTGAGTTCTGGCCTGGAAAATTGTGCCATGGTTCCCACTTTCCGTTCTTCCAATAAAAAGTCAAATTTAAGCAGCAGGTTATATCCCAAAATTTGTAGTTCAACCGTGTTGTATTTACACACCATTTAAGGGTTGTGTGAAAGCTGGTCATGGTGATTTGTTGCTGCTCATTGCATTAGTTTGTTCCAAAAATTTCCCTGCGTTTGAATCTGAGAGAGTTCAACTCGGCTCCTGTTTAAAGTAACTCTGCTGTAGGAGCCTCCCTGAGCTCCTCTACCATAAACATTGATGCAAATCATTCCTTTTGTTTTCTTCAATTGTTTCTCCCCTGAAGTGCTCCTTTGACACCTTAATCATCTGCTGGACCTGGCAGCTCTCCAGCAGGCGGGTGAGCTCCGACAGACAACTTCCATGAGTGCTTTTTTTGGAGACAGAGCTGATTTTTACCATGGACCCATCCAATCAGTTCCTAGCACAAAGGATCTCAATCTGGATTCCAGTTCCCAGTGATTACTGCTGTTAGCTAGTCGCTATTATTTCCAACTAGCTTTTGGAGTTCTTTCTAAAAAAATAATAAATAAATAAAAATAAATAAAACAGTAAAACATACCAGTTCTGATCCCCTGCAGATGCTGGATTCATACACAGCAGGACAGCCTGCTCTGGGAGGCTGAGTGTTCATCCAAAATGTATTTCTCAATGGCAACTGCTTCGGGGAAATGGCTGTGTGCTGTCCTGCACAGGTATCATTTTCTTTTGTGTGAAAACAACTGGAAGCAATGGATCTGCAAACACAAAGAGCTTTTTGTGTACCCCTCTGAATGAGCACATGCATTAGAGGAAGGTGATGACAATAAACTTGCTATTACCTGCCCATGCAGTCCCAGCCCTGCCCTGCACACATGAAGCTCAGATTTAAGCTCCTTTGGCAGCTGTGACAATTAAGTTGCAGATGCAGCAAGGGCACAGTTTTTTTTAGGTAAAATGACCATATCTGCATGTTGTGGGAAGTGAGATGCTTAGTGCTGGCTGGGTTTGGAAAAACTGCTCCTGTTATGAATGCTGGAGCAAGGTTTTGTGGTCACTGGGTCAGCTGCACCTTTCAAAACACCTCCGTGGAAGTGACACCATCATATTCACAGCTTCAGAGGCAACCTAATAAGCCAGTGGGCACAGGTTGGCAGGCAGTGGGTGTTACTACACGGACTTTCAGTGAGGGATCTTCTGGAAATGCATCAGTGACCGAACCAGACAGAGCAGTTCATCAGGGACAGAAACTGCTGCCCTCCTTCACCGACTAAACAGAGAAGTCACAACAGTTCAGATTCATGGATGAGTCCATTTTAAACTCATTTAAAGAAAGGAAAGCTGAATTTGACAGTTTAAGCGCTAATTCAACCATGTGCATGACCATTTAGCAAAGAAGGTTAAAAGAAGATGAAAAACATAATAACATAGGCAAGGGAATTCTGAAATCTCATAGATTTTGTGAGACTGCAGAGGGATCAAAGCAGTAATTCTTAGTACTCTGACAGGAGAATAAACAGCCTTTTTTTTGTGTCTTGATGAGAAAGTAAATGGGCAATTTGCAAAATAGGGTGTTTGGAAAAGCAGCACCTTGTCACTCCGTAATCAAGGTTTAACCCTTAATATCACAATATTAAAACATGCCTACGCAGTAAAGTCATCTCCACTAGGTTACACAGTGTAAAGCAACATATGTCTCTACAGCATAATGCAAGAGAAACGAACGTGCAGAAGCATCGCCAGGTTTCTGAGCAGTGAGCGCCATGTGGTGCCACCAGAAGAGCTCTATCGACATCAGATGTGTCATAGGGATACACATGAGGACCGAACAGTTGGGAAAGAATCAGAGAACTGGGATAAATGCTAGCTTTTATGAGGCAGGTTAAATTTCAGAAAGAATAAAAAGAAAATGGAGACCTATTTAAATAAGACTAAATCCTTTTGCTGGATTTTGGGCAGGCGTGCAAGTATGCACCATGCCCCATAGATCACAACCACTTTTGTTATTAATAAGGCATTCCAAATTTGTTTATAAGGACTTTACTGAGTTTGTGTATACATAAAAGAGGAGCTAGATACCAAGAATAGATCGTGCTAGAGATGACATGTCTAACTGTGCAAAAATAATTACTCTAGAGCATGAACCCTGGTTTCTGTCAGCTCGATGGATGTTACATGACCAGGGTGTTGGAGCTGCTCCATGCTATTCGTCACTGCTGGGCAATGTTGCACTTTTTTACTTGCACATTTTCTCATGTGCGGTGACACAGGGGCAGTACAGAAAAGACCTGTTTGGGTTATCCTATAACTGATCTGGACACTGATCTGAAGAAATGAGACGTGCTCTACTCGAATGGCATCATCAAAGTGTCCCTGATAAACGGATGCACTGCCTTCAAAAGAAAGTTATCCCTGAATGGTTTCATTTTTCATACTTTCATTTAAGTGTAGATTTTGGATGATTATCCCTAAGTGCTAGAAAGAAACCTATCTCACATTTTCATGCATGAAATTTACTTTGGCAGGGGAGACGAAATCAGCAGAAGTAGTGATTTCCCTGCCTCTGAAGGTACTGTGGCTGAGTTGGATGGAAAGCTGAGACCATCACTTTGGGGAAGAGCAGGCAGGGTGACCTGTCACAGCTGATGGCCATCTCCAGCCTGCTCCCTCCAGCCTGTGCAGTGCCCACCCGTCCTTCCCCCACGGCCACGTCACCAGCATCTCAGATCGCAGTCCAGCAGCGACAGGCTGGTAGCGCAGAGGCAGGTGTGGATGCTCTGAAAGCTGAAGCCACAAAACTGTGCCGAGATGGCTCAGGGCCCAGAGCTGTTTTCTCCCAAGCTGAAGAGCAGAGAAATCTGACAGCCTTCCCAGTGACTGAGAACTTCAGTACGAGAGAGGATTTGGGAAAGCTGCCCTAAAAAAAAAGTCTGTTTCATCTTTCCCAGAACTGACAGGAACCTCTCATAGATGAGATGAGTCAAACTTTACATTGACATATAGCATAAGCACGCCTGAGGACAGGGGCTCGTTCAGTAGGTGCATGACAAGTGCCCTCCTCCATAAGGAGCTAACGTCAGAGCACCACCAGCACTGGCAATCTCGCCAAGGCTGTGGTGTGCTCGTCGTTGGTGGAGGGCACAGTGGGCAACACAAAGCCAGCAGTGGTCCTGAAGGCTTTGGATAAAACCAGGTGAGAAAAGAGGCATTGCTCTTCAAAGAAAACTCGGGGCAGCTTAGGAGGTCACAGCTGTATCAGCTCCACCTTGTGCAGGTGGTGACAGGGTCACTTGCAGTTGCCACAGTAAGGAATTGAGTCTTTTCTTCCTACATGTTTCAGAGAAATTACAAAACTCAGGTGAGACTGGCACAGAGAGCTGCAAATGAGCATGGTATCAGCTGGAGCAGAGGTTCAGGGGAAGAGGCCCACCTGACCTGCATACGTGTGGTGTGACATTATTGGTATTAAGTGGTGATAGCTCTTGTAGAGACTTGTCTTAGAAGCTAAAACGTTCAACCCCCAAAATGCCAAATTTCCACTGGCACACTGTTGCCAAGATGGTTAAAGATGATATATGATGACCTGATTGCATTCAAAATGATGATTATCTCACCCCAAAAAAGACCAGCTGCAGGGCCAGCCTGGTTCCCTGGTTCTGTGCCTGTGGAAGCATTCATCACCACGACTGGACTTCATGCTGGAAATCACCATTAAATTAACGTGGAGAAGGAATTACTGGACAAAGACAGAAAATCACTAAAGATATTAATTGTGTCAAATACCAAGTGTGGTTAATAACATTTTTGTTTTATTTTGTTTTGTATTTCCCAAGATGATGAGTAGCAGAACTGTAATGTTTAACCAGGGCTCCTCTAATTGAGCAGCACACATTGTAAATAGCCTGTATGAAGATTCAAAGCTTTCAGACATAAAAAGTAAGTTTTATCTGTTGATTTTCTAAAAACTGTAGTTAAGCAATCGCTACTTTCATGAATGACTGATACAAGGAGTCAAATTGGGCAATGGCATAGATTCGGAGATCCCAGAACCATCCTCATTCAGGAGCAGGGCTGGACAGGAGGGCAGGTGTGTGCTTTGGCAGCCTCTCTCAGTTTTGGTTGTTCAGTGTTCTCCCATCTGCCCAGCAGGACAGGGCTGAGTGGGAGCTGCACAACCTGAGCCCTTCTTTGCTTTTGGGGAGGGCAGGAGGCCTGCCTGGCTCTGCCTGCGAGGTACTTGGGGTGTTCCCCCCCATACAATACTCTCTCTCTCTTTGGGTCCTGCTGAGCTCCTGATTTAAACATCACTGAGTTTCACGAGCTGACTGTGTGCTGTGTAATTTATTTTTTTTCCCCTGGTTTTGCATTTACCAAGCATCAGCTTCACTGAATTTCATCTAATTTTTCTACTAGGGGACAGTGTTAAGGATTTACTCTTTCTAACCTGTCCATAATTCACACAGTTGCAGCACATCCTTCATACTCATTTTCTTCATAAACTGAACAGTTTCTATCTTTCCAGTCTGTCTTCCTTTAAAAGCTTTCTCATGTCTTTAACCAGCATTTTCATCCCTCCCTATACTCACTGCATTGCTCTACATCACAGCAGGAAGCAGCATTCTCCTAGTTAAGGCTGTGAGGGTTTTTCAGCTTTGTAGCTGAATTTTCCAAGGGCTCAGAAGCACACACATTTACTTGCATAACTCCCAAATTTGTCATGAATCACAGAGGTACAGGACAGCACTGGAGGTCCAAATGTACAGCCATTAGAGACAAGGTTTGTAAGATCTAGCTCCTCTTTGAAAAAAATAAAAATAAATCATTAAAAAACAAAAACAGCAAACATTTCTGTTTTCCTACTTAAAGAGTCTTATTTCTTGTCCCAAAATGTCAGGAGTTCAAGACATACACCAGCCAGTCTTCCTCTGGATGCACATCCACCCAGACACCAGCCTGCCTTTATAGGCTTCATGAAGCTTTTCACCCCTCTGCTAACCAAGCCATTGCACAAACCTTTCCTTGCCAGCTTTCTTGAGCTGGAAACCAGAGCTGCTTTCATGTGTATAAAACAAATCTCAAAGACTAATGTTAGAAAATGTTTTGCTGACGCATATATTCTTAACTTAAGGACTAAAGAGAGGTGGTTGCAGATGCTTGTGTGAAAATTTGGATTTTAAGGGATGTCAGAGTAGGAGTGAGGAGGTGTTGGGAATGTCTGTGGTTTGTACTGATCTATATAAAAATGAAGTCAGCCCGGTAAGTCAGAAAAGAAGATGCTTCTTTTTGTCTTTGTTAGAACAGAAAAATTCTCCCCTCTCCAGTTTGAGATTATTTAAGTGTTTTCTGCAATGTGATGTTTCTGCTCAAGTTTTAACAAAGAACACTCATTAATAACTATCCTTTCCTGCTTATGGTACACACTGCTTGCAGGTGAACTATTCATCAATTTTATTTTTTTCTCTGAGCAGTGGGAAGAAGAAAGGTGAATGCTCCCTCTCTCTCTCCTTGCTTTCAGCTGCGGTAATGACAAACTCTGAGGTACTGAGAGACTCATCAAGACCAACTCTGCTGACATTCCTGTTTGTTTTTTCACTTAGAGTGAAAGGCCGTCATTTAGAAATAATTTCATATAATAGCACAGAATAAAGAGAACTTCTCCCGGCTGCCCTTTGCAGGAGTGGTTTCTTTGTGCTGGGATGCTTCAGTGTGTAGTTTATCAGAAAATCCTCTTTCTTTTTGTCAGGAGCAAAATGTTAGCTTAGGTCATTTGGAGGGATGAGAGAATGTCTGGGAGACAATCACAGGCCATAGCAGCTCCAGCAGTTTTTAGCTGGTAGGGATCTTAACAGAAAAAGTTGTTATAGATGTGTGCGTGCATGTGCATGCATGCAGGTAATGTGGTGGAGGTCCAGGAGAACAACAAATTGCAAAGCACAGCCATTACAGGTTACTCACTAAGAATAAAAAAATAACACAGCAGGAATACTTTCCTTTGCATGTCCCTTTTCACACTCAACCCAAGTTGCTACATGCCTCGCTCTTGGAAATTGCCAACCAAATCCTGACTGAGGGCTACTGCAGAAGTGCACAAGTGCATAAGAACTCAGGATGAGAATTTGTTCTATCTTATTACAAGTTTGAAGGAGATTTTGTAGTTACCTTAGCTGCACAAGACAAGTAAGTGAACCTCCACCGAGTTGTGCCACTTCTGTCTGTCACTGTTGAGAAAGAATGACAAAGAAAAAAATTAACAAAATTTATACATTTCCGCAGGGTTTCTCCACACAGCCCCAGGACAGGTGCTCTCTGCTTTCCAGTGAAGGGGGGATTTTTGTTGTTGTTTGTTTGTCGTTACAACCTGGTGTAACCTGGTCTATTCCCAGGGACGAGAACAAATTCTCTGTGACAGCTGTCTCTGTCACTGGGAGCTGTGCTTCAGGAAGCCTGGAGCAGGGTGACCTATTTGGGGTATACGGACTTGTACTGCAACTCCAAAGGCCCGCCTGCCATGCTAGCTGCAGTACTGCCTGGCTATGTGATGTTCACCGAGTTATTTCATCTGCCGTTGTCTGTATTACGCAGTTAGGCTGAAAGTCATCCAGGTCAAGGCCTGCCATTTCCTACCATTGCATGGAATATCTTGAATGCCTACAGGAAAAAATGATACTTATGAAGAAGGCATCAGAGCAGAAAGATAATTCCTCCCCAGCCATGTAGAGTTTGGGTGGGATAATTGTAAGAAGAGGTCCTGAATATAGTAGATTTTCTTACAGCAATTATCTGGCTTCAATTTTGTGTTGATCTCTTACATCCTGGTGCTTAGAGATCATTTCTCACTTTTTGCAAGTGGTATTTGTAAGCCATTCTCTTCCACATAATAAGCTGGTGTGGCTCCAGGTTTGGACAGAAGAGCTGTGGATGGACCTGTGGCCTTTCCAGCTGTGCCCACACACACCGGGCTGCTCTTTCCCCTTTGCTCCAGATGACAACCTTCCCCATTCTTCTCCTCCAGCATCTGCTGCCTATTTTGATCAAGCCAAGCCTTCCTCTTCCTTTTCCTTGAATTGTGTTGAAGAAATGAGAAGCATTTGGCTGGGTAACATTTCCTCAGAAAGGCAAAAACATGTTCCCGTAGCAATGCTCAGCTTTCGGCTTCCTGCTCAAAGCAGGACAAGATCCTTCCCTCTTCTCCCACCCATCCCTCAGAGGTGATCTGAGGGCAAGGTGCCGCAAATGATCAGTCAAAAACCCATCAACTATCCTCTCCCCTAGAGACCTATTTACAACTAGAATTTGAGAAATTATCATTTTATACAGCACATATGTCTAGTGCCATGGGTCATCACCAGATTCCACTAATTCTCCCTTCCTCCATGTTTCACAACTTCTAATAAATTATATTTTAAGATTTTCCACAGACAGCAGAATAATGCCCGGGAGGTTAATTAAAGTCATCTCTTTTGGACATTTTCAGGTTTCTTCATTGTCACTGGAACTGTGAGGGCATGACCATCAAGAAAGGATGTCTCAATGTCTTTTGTTTTTCTCCCAAGGCTTTGTTCGTTTCCTTGCTTGCTTTTGGGAGTGTTTTGCTGATGTACTTAGGTCATAATATTGCTATTGTAGGCATAGATGACTAATTAGCCAAGAATTAAAAGAACTTTTGCAATCAAGGTCATGGCCTCACACCAGCCCAGGCTCTATGCTGTCTGTCTGTGCCCTGGTGGGATGACCCCTTCCCTCTACCTGCCCTCACTAACACAACCCCATATTTCACGGAGGCTGATATTATTCCTTCTCCTAATCCTAAAACCCAGTGGCCACCTCACAGCCCCGCCCTTGCAGTCTGGGTAGCATGTCCCACTGAAGCATGACAGCAGGACCTACCAAAAACAGGGGCCTTGTCTCACAACTACCTAAAGCTCAGCCACAGCCACCCGTGGTGTTTTGGGGAGGACTGTTCGCATGCCACCTGAGGAAGACACTCAGCTGGTGAAACACAGCAGGAGAGGGATGCACGATGCCAATCCGCCCCACAGGGTCTGTTTTCCTAATCTGCAATGTAAGACAACACCTGAGACCTGTGAATATCTGTACCGCTATTTGAGGATCGATGCCTGGGGCATGTGAGATTTGTTCAAAGGCCTGTGTTTATCCACTCTGTTTACCTGGCAGCTAGATATTACCTGCCCCTGGAAGCATGGTGTCAGGTCAGTGAGGAGTCTGCAGTTCCAGGAGGGGCACTAAGCTGCTGTATTTTTGACAGGGTTAGAAGGTGGAGAACAGCTGGGTAAAATCCACAGAGAAAATGTGTGAGAAGAAGCTCGAATGCTTTTCCTTGATCTTTCTGCTCCTGGACATCTTTGCCTCAAGAGCTGTTTCTCATTGCTTTGATTCCTGTCCAGACAATGCCTCCATCGTGTATATGCTGTCTGTGCAGCCATCCAGGCAACAGCAGCAATACCTGTCAGACGGTGGGATCCGCCGGGAAATTGGTTCTGCACGTGCAGAAGGGAACAAACTGAAGAATGTGACAAGGCTCAGTGAAATGGAAACTAGCTGAAGAAGGTAAACCAGGAGGCAAGGCTAACCTGCCTGTGAGCCCAGAGCTAAACAGGGCAGGATGGCAGCTTGCACCTTCACAGCCAGAACAAGCAGGGAGTTTCTGTCTTCCCTGTTGCCATCAGGTGGCTCAACATGGTCCAGACTATGGTTGTTGGAGTCTCCAGGTTCTCAAGCTGCTGCATCTTTCATCAGTGCAGTGGTAGCAAAGTGCAGGAGGCTGGCAGTGCTGTGCCTGCCCTGGGTGACATGCCACCAAGGGCACGTCCCAGGAGAAACGAATTCCCTAAGGACTTTGCAAATGCACTTGATAGATGTACACAGAAAGGTGTGCCCTCCCCAGAACAGTACTGGGGAAAAGGAGGAGAATCAGAGGGTTTTCCTGGCTGTTAAACTGATGAGGAGGAAATCAAACTTGTGGTTCTGTGCCATCCTGCATGCCTACGCCCTCACCTGGGAGTTCTTATCAGAAGGATGTAACTCACCTTTCCCTGTCCTGTGCAGCCTCTGGAATATATTTTGCCTTTGAATTCAGTCATACAACATATGAAATGTTACGCTAGCACAGCCAGCTTCCCCTGATGCATCTGAGGATTTCCTGCTGGCTGGGATTGCATTTCCCTGTTTTGTTTGTTCTATATATGTGTGCTTTTGTAGTGCAGGGTTATTTCAGGCAGAACATCTCCTCTGGAGGATGGCATTTGTGGCTGTCATTCGAGAAGATTGCTGTGAGTATTCATTAGGGCTCATAACATGCTCTAAAGCTAGACAGAGTATCAGTTAATACTGCTTCTGGATTTTCCCCTCGCTTTTCCACATTGGCCCCTGCCTTCCATTCACACAAAATTTGCACAAAATATGTTTCCACCTGCTTGGCTTTGTGGACGTGTACCTAGTTTCCTTTCCCTTGCTGAGTTACAGCAGCTCTCCACTTAACCTGTAACCAAAATCTCCTCCTCCTTCTCCATAAGCTGGCCAAATAACAGAAGCTTTTAATTTGCTGTCTCTCCCATAAATACTCTAAAATTTTGCTTGGAAACAAACCCCTGCAATTTCCAAACATTTTCTTCAAATCCAGAAAGTCCCAACACAAATATTGCTTCTCCCACATAGAAACATGATAACATCAAATACGAGTATAAGTGATATTCCCAGCTCAGAAAATTGAGTGATGGCCAATTCAACTTATCTCTTTCCTCTGCAATTTGCAGGCAAAGGAAACTGAGGGGAGCAAGGGCCTGGAGATGCTGCTTGCTCATTGCGAGGTGTGTTTGCTCACTATTAGTTGGTAGTTAATTAACTTAGCTCTGCTCCTCCGCTCCTTCCCTGGGAAATGCTCTGCAAGGCACTGAGAAAGCTTATCTGTTCCAGCGATCCAGACATCCCTGTTAGCAAGGAACTCATCTCCTAGCAAGACTGCTCAAGTCAGGCAAAAATTACCGTGCAAACCAAATGACCTCCGGGTTTGCACTGTGCGATGCAGCAAGGAGTTAAAACCAGAGCACCGTGCTTTGGGAGAGTGGTGCCCAAACTCAGTGCTATGGAGGGACAAGGAGCAGCACGCTTGCTGCCGGGGCTGTCTGCTGGCTGCTGTGTCCCTGCTAGCTGGGAGCTCGCCCTGCAGCACAGCAGCCCTGCCCCATGCACCCCACACCCACACCGGCAGGGGCTGAGCACTGTGTAGGGCCACTGCGGCAGGGAGTGGGAGATAAGCTGCTGGTTGTCCACTTCCAGCAGTTTCATCCAGGATTGTTTATCCCTCTGAATCTGCCCCAAAAAAGCACACTGCTGATGGCAGGATATTAATTCTGTGGATGGCCACATTATGCGTTGACCATATGTGTGGTGTGAAGCCACCTGCTATCTCTCGCTCTGGGAATGCAATCATTAAAATAAGGGCGGAGGGAGGTATTTCCTGCAAAGATAACCTCGCCTCCCTTTTAAGTTGTGGCCTGATAAGCTGCAGAACAGCAGGCACCCCTTCCCTTGGGGCTGCCTTGGGGCCATGCCGCCTGAGAGCATGGGCAGGGGGTCCCCCACTCCTTGCCCTGCTCTGGGATGAGTTCTCCCCTTCAGGGACACAGCCCAGCCTTGGCTGCTCTCTCTGTCACTGCTCTGATCCTCCTTGCACCCCCAAGGGTGCAGGTTAGCGTTTAGGAACTTCCTTCCCAGTTCTCCACCACGTGTGACCTGCAAGCCTGCAGGCACCTCTGTACCGCTACCCTGCAGCATGGCACAGCCCCAGCCCACTGTCACCACTGTCCCCTTCCCATGCCCACTGCCACCACCACAAAGCCTCCCTGATGCGAGCTGGAGCCCTGTGGCTGGGCTGGCTTGCTTGGGAAATGGCTGGTGAAAAAAGGCGGCGTCCTCAGTGGGTTTTTCCATTGTCAGCCGAAGTGGAAAATATTTAAAATGCAAAGAAAACCCCAAACCGCAAGGCAGACTGAAAGGAAACAACACGGCCAGCAGGGTGAGTTTTTTTTAGAAGTCGAAAACTGCACAAATATAAGAAGGCTGCACTCTAATATGTCCGTGTTTTTTTCAGTCCAAGCTGGTTACATCAGCTGATAAGTCCTCGGATGTGACTTGTCATATTTGCCTGCCTTTTCCTGCATGCTGGACAGGGCTACATCCAAACGCTAATGCTATGTGTCAGCTCTCCTCTGACATGAAGAAAAAAAATTAAATTGATTTTGGTTTTGGTGGGCTCATACCTCATGTGTAGCAGGAAGTGGCCAGTAATTTACCTCTTACATCTCCCCTCAGTGCAACCAGAAGAGCACTGAGGATTTACCCTGAAATTTCCTCAATCTAAGTCTTCTGCCAAGAACATCATGACATGGCTTGTCACAGGACATTTGCCCACAGGACCCAGATATATCTACCTGTCACTATTTTGACCTTAAAATTTTGCCTACGGATTCCCTCATGATTAGAGATTTTGATCTATTTCTGGTAGAAAACACCGTGTAGGTAGACAGTGCTGTTTTAACAGATTTCTTGTCTAATCAGACACAAACAATGTTGTAGCAATAGCAGCAGCAGCAATCCTGGACATGGCTTCAGACCAGAAACATTAAAGCCCTTTGATGCCCATGGTTTGGCAGTCAGCATGGAGAAGAGTTGCTTGTGTCCAGAGCAGCAGAAGTGCTCAGGGGCCACGGCAGCAGCAGGGAAGTCCCTGGGGAGAACTGCTTGCCCTGGTCTTCTCCCCACCTGCATCTTTCTAGCCCGGGCACTGATGCTGTCAACTCAGCTTAAGTTCAGAAAAATCCTCTCCACTTCCTTCCACAATGGGCCACACGTGCTACAAGCTGCCAGGCAGAAAATAACTGCACAGGCCTTTAAAGCAGCCTGGGCAGGGTGAAGAGGAAGGATGATAGTCCATTGAGGTGACAGAGACTTCCTGGGTGCCTGTCTCCTCTGAAGAGGTCTTGGAGTGAGTCTTGGCCAAAAGGAGCTGGAGGAACAAAGAGACAAGCCATTTGATCCAGATGTCCTCTGGGCTCCTGGGGGAGGCCTGATAGTTCCTGTATGGAACAATAATAGCTTGTTTCTCATCAAGTGTATGAAGTCGTGAACTCAAATTTGAGAGTTTCGCACAGATGAAAAGTTCCCTCAGAAAGGGAAATGGTGACAAACACACTTGTTCCCAGCCTGGTAAATTGGACAGGTCCAGCCCAGAGTGCAATCTGGGAGTGAATGGATGAATGAATGAACAAACCTATGTCAAAGCAGGGTGTGCGAGGCACCAGGTTGGCAGGGCATGAATTGTGGCTGCAAGGTTCCTGTGGGATAAATTTCCCAGGTGAAGCAATGAATATGAATGAATGAATCCCTAAAGGCTTCCATGGAGAAAGATGAATGTGACTGTGCTGGCAGAAATGCCAAAGTGTACTGACTGTTGCTCTGGAGTCTGCTCTTCTTGTGCTCCCAGCTGTGTGAAGCACAGACTTCTGGAAAGCTGTCAAGACCATTCTCCCACAGCCTCTTTCAGACTCAGAAAGCTTGAAATAAAGATGATAAGATCTACTCTCTGCACTGTCAAGGATCAAAGTCTATCGTGTTCCAACAAGCTTCTCTAAATCTTCATAGATCTGTGGTATCAAAGATGCTTGTCTAAACGAACCTCTGAGCTGCGCGGAGTGCTACCCGACACCTGGTGGGCAGAAAGGAAGGAAAAGCATATCATTTTGAATTCTGGTTCTAATTTACATGATGTTTTATAAGTGAGCAAAACTCATTTTCTCCAAGGATGTTATTAGATCTGGGAAATATAGATGACAATTTAAGGGAGTGGGAAAATCAAATTGGTGCGTTAGAGGCAAGCTAGAGAGGTTTTGATGAAACGATGTCTTTATCTCGTAGGGCAGAGATGGGCATGTAACAGCATAAACCACTAGCCTGATCTTCTGGGCAGATGCTTCCTTCTAAGATGGTTTGGAGATATGATTTACCACTCCTTTGAGACAAGTGTCTTTCAGCCCAACAGAGGTGGTACGTACAATGAATTTTCAGCTAAAGTATGCTGCCTAGAGCTAAGTGCCTGCAGTTTTGTCCTTTCCCACCTGTTTCACAAATAGCTTACAAGTATAGCCATTCATTAAATAGATGACTTCCCCTCTACAGCACTGCAGTCTGCTCCTGCTGTAATGTATCACATACTACAGTGGTGAGTGTACTGAAATGGTGAGTCCCTGTGGCCCACATACAATTCCTTCCGCTACAGCAAGTGACAGTGGCAGGTTGTTTAAGATCCATCAGCCACACTATATTTAGCATTTTTGGGATCGAGATTTGTCATGGAAGAACAAATTGTGTCATTCACTAGAATAATCTCTCCCGCAAGGAGACACTTTGAACAATGGAAATACAATGAGTGCTGTAATTACATAAATCGCAAACAATCAAATCACATCATATCGTTAGCTAAAACAATTTGTGCTAAATGACAAAGACTTAGGTACAGGTGCATATACCTAAGCATCTACTGAGAATATCTTTTCCAAATTTGATGTTTTTTGCTTCCTGCTACACACACTTTGTGCCTTTTTTTGTTGCTTTGAAACCAGCACCGGCCCTAAACTAACCCCCACAAGGACTGTGCAGGATGAAGAGCAACACAAGCTAATTGTACAGAGATTTACCCATCTTCTTGGTAGGATTTTGCTGACTGCTGGGAATTTGGAGTGGACAAATTGTTATTCGGAGACAGTTACATAATTTCAATTTAACTGTACATCAATTAAAATATAATTTCAAGTATAAATTTAATTATAATTTCAATTAAAATATAATTTCAATACAAGCCATCTCCACACCCTGACTCTATATTTTAGCATTATCTCTATCTTCAGCATGTTTTTTTTTAGGAACTTTTATTCCAGACAGCCCCAAACGTGTGTCACTGTGTCTCTATCAGGCATAGGGGTATCCTTTGCCTTCACATACATGTTTACTTCCTGAGGAGGCTGAAAAAATCTAAGAAACAAGCAACAGAAGTTTCAGTTTATTTAGAGAAGCTAAATTTTATGCTACCCATCTGTTTGCAAGGAAGCAGCAGGTTTCAGGGGCTATTTACAGCCTGCAAGGAGGTAAAATTTGCTGAGGTCTACCCACCTGGGACAGGTGTTATTTTTACCTGAAAATGGCAAAACTATGTCAGGCAGAGTACCACCAGCAGAGCAGGAGGGCTAAGTGGTCCCCTTGGCAGACCCGGGGCTGCAGCAAGTCCCAAGGGAAGGAATACACTCAGCAGAAAGCCTGCTGCAAAATGCTTAGGGGATATTTTGTGCTGCACAACCAGAGCTTTAGGTAAGGCAAGGAAGTGGAAAAAAAAAACTGAGCACAGGAATAGGATTCAGTTTTTGGAAGGAAAGACTTTATTCTGAGGCCTTTTGAGTCGGAGTGAGTAACTGAGTGAGGAGCAGAAGTGCCTCACAGTGAGACCTGAGTCAGAGGAGCTTGTCTCTAAAAATACCAACTATTTCATTAGGCCCTGCTTTGCAGTAAAGCCAATGTGATTTTTCTCTTAATGCTGGTTTATTGCTGTGAGTGGTTTGGGAGACTGGCAAAGCATCATCTTGCCTTTCTGCTGGGAGCGATAGGCTCAAACAGGGCTAACGCTGCATGCCCAGTGCGAGGCCAGCAACACCCAGCAGCCTGCAGGCTGTTCTGCTAGCAGTGAGACTGGCTTAAATATAGCAGAAAATGTGGTTTTCATGGAGCCCTCTCCCCAGACGGAGTAAGCACCTCCTGATACAAGCTGGCCAGGGAAAGGCAGCTTAGATCATCAGGTCTCTCCCTGCAATTTTAAGAGTAAATATATTTCCAAGCCTGATTTAATAAGTTTTAAGGCTTAGAAATTTTTGTTTGTTTGTTTGTTTTTTAACCTGAACTTTTTTTTTTTTTTTTTCAAATTCAATGAGAAAAAAAAAATGAACCAGCCCAGGCTTTGTGCCCAGAACCACTTCTGTGCACCATCAGACTCTTTTGGTATGAGGATGCTAGGGTTTCTAGCCTGATGGCCTCCTCCAACCAAAATAGAAGAACTCACGCCTGCCCTACTCTTATACCTGCAACTGATGTAGGAACAAGTCAGGAAACACAATTTTGTTGTGTTTCCTCAGAAGATATAGCACCTGAACAAGGATCTAGGGGACATGGATCTGATTTCCTGCTCCACTACAAGCTTCCTAGGAGACACTGGGTAAATCCTGCAGCTTCCCTGGAGCCTGTCTGCCATCTGTGAAACACTGCTTTTGTACCTTGAAGAGATGTGAGGGCAACTATGAAAAGAGGTCAAAAGCACGGCCTCTGTGATGCCGCTATAATGAGGGTCACAACAATACATACAATAGAGTGTTCATTAATCATAATTGCTTGATGCTGTAATGGGAAAAAGCGTGTTTCAGGAGACATAAAAATATCTAAGGACAGCTAACTCAGATACACATAAGCAAGGGATGGAACAGATAGAAAGTGTTAGAGATTTACAAAGAATAGTGACATATTAGAGAAAAACAATGGAAACAGGCAGGGATGAAAGCACTGTCTTTACCAATGTGATACCATCCTGCAGCTTCATGCTCCCCAGATGTATAAACCCCACCGTAAGGTCATCTCCAAGCGTCTCTGGATTGTAAAGTAAGCAGTTTCCAGTACAGAGGATGATCAAGTGTTTCTGCATTTATGATCTGCTTTCTAGGACCCCAGGGTACTCTCTGGGCTTGCTTCCCCTTTAGAGTATCTCTGGGGTTTGAATGCATCTTTTATTCTTATATGCAAAGATAACAGCTGCTTTTCCCAGGCTTTCTTCCTCTCCTTTGTGTATGTGAAATTATCTTTCTCCCTGAAGAATTGCAATGAGGAAGAAAATGGCAAATTTAGACTCCTTTCATTTTTTTTTAACCCCTACATAGAAACAGCTTCCATCATTCCTGCCATGCAGTCATGTTTCCCCCTAATGTGCATCCTCTGAGACATGTTTGTCCTTTTAGTAGGGAGACAAGGCCACGAACAGGAAAGGCATCCTAGCAATGACCTTTAGATAGAGTAGATTTATTTGCATGAGCGTATCACCAGCTACATATGAAGTGTAAGATATATGTGTGAGCAAACTACCAGTGGTGAAGAGGACTTTCTCAAAACTACTTAAAGCACCTTCTGCTTTGAGGAAAAAACTTCAAAGACAGGGAGGAGGTCCTGCCCTCTCTCATGAGAGCTCTGTGAAATGCCTGTGCTAGTGTGACAAAGCAGCACGTGTCCCTGCAGTGCAAGCAGCTCCAGTCAGGATCCAGCTGCTGGCCACCAAATGGTTCTTCCTTGGGCTCAGACATGGGACTCTGATGCAGTTAATTTATTGCTGCTGTTCATCCTGGGCTGATTTTGAAGGAACCCTCTCTAGATAAAAAAGCTTTTGTGGGTCTCTCCACTACTGCTGATTAATAGCAAGCCAGGAAATACACTGGAGTGAGCAGAGCTCAATACCACTTTAATGTTGTGTAAAGAAGCAAAGCTACAAGGGACAGGACTGGCAGGAAACCTAAGGCTTCCCAATATACAAGTCTGTTTTGCCATCTCCTGCCATCTGGCCAACTTTTTAGCTTTTTCTGCCGTCACAGATATCCCAGTCCAGGATACTCTTTCTTGTCAATCTGCACGTTTTGCTTTTAACTCAGTATTGAATATTCTGATTGTCACCAGCAAAGTCTCTGCAGGATGGGTTGCTTTACTTAGAAAATCTTCTGGGAGACAGAGACGAGAATTATTTTTTGTGGTATCCAAACTGGTGTGACTTGTACTTTAATCATAAGACAACAAACCAGTGCTGATGGACAGGAAACCTATGGCTGAAACTGAAATGATGCTGACTGGGCAGGCTCCCAGATCCCCCAGGTATGAGTCCTCTCCTACTTTGCTCAGCATGAGCCCAGGGCATAGCTGTGAGCTGTACTGCTTCATACAGACTCAGACCCAACAGGGGAATCATCAAGCAAAAGAACACGCGTACCTAGAGACTGTGAGTGCTCATCGCTTTAAAATACCATATTTGAGGAAGGTAGTGAGATTTTTTATTATTATTTTTTTTTCCTGTCTAAATGCCAAACCTGTTTAAAGGTTAATTACAACTTTTTTTATCAATCCCCATCAAAAATCCCTTGACAGAGGACAGAATGCCAACAACAACTTGAAGAGCACCTTTCCCCTCTTGTCCCTTCTCCACACTGTCCTCACCGGGACCACCAGGACATCCCCAGCAGGGACCTGGGAAGCAGCTAATGGGGTGACTTCAGTGGGGGACTTTCAGCTGGAAGCTGCTGAATGAAGACCAACAATCACCCTACAGACTCATATCTTTGGGTTTCTTTTTTGTTGTTTTTTTTTTTCTTTTTTTTCTTTTTTTTTTCCCCATCTCTCAGTAACACAAGAGAGAGGGTGATGATACAAAAAATGAATGAGAAAAATAGGTGTGACCGAAGTGTCCCAAATAATTCTGTAAGAACATGCCAGAATGGGATGGGAACCATCAAAAATTAGTGAAGGAAATGAATATTTGTCCTCTGGGAAGGTCCTGCCTGGACAAGAACGGCATTATAGGATGTCTGTGTCCGGTGCATGAGCTAGCAGCTGACCACCCATTCTCACCTCTCTGACACATCTGAGGGACCCTTGTCAGTTCCCCAGGCACTTAGGTTATTGCTCGGTAGCTGAAGTTGGCTCTTGAATGGGCTATTTGGAGGAAATCTTGTTTCATAAATCCACCGTGCAGGCAAACGAGAGCAGCGGATGCTGAAACCACCACACTGCCTGGTGACACCACGCGGGGCTGCCGCAGCAGGAAATTATAGACCCTGTCACTTATTCAGATTTTTAAAAGGATTAAATTATATTATTATTTTTGTATGGATGGGATTTGCATGTGAAATGATACTCATTAGGAAATAATTATGAGATAAGGCCATCATTTTGCTTCCCAGCAAGGCTGCTTCCCATCTGCATCAGGAAGAAATCCATGCCTTGCCTCGCCTGGAAACATTCTTTGCTGGCAAGGTCATGATTTTGCTACTGGGCACCATGACAGGGAGGGGATAATGACCCAGCAGGACCCTTGACCTGTCCTGAAATGGGGTAAGATACATCTGTGAGGGACCCTGCATCTGTCTAGGCTGCAGCCTAGTGTGTGGTGGGTGCCTCACCTGCAGCTCCTGAGCAATGCTGGGTGCTTGCAGGCTGTCAGCCTGAGTGTTTCTCCCCAGAAGCTCTCCCTGCCCACTCTGCCAAGGGTTTCATGGTGCTCCTCCCATGGGCTGTGCATCAATGGGGCCTGCAGAGAGGGACAACGGGGACGCAGGGAGCCCATGTGTGCTGTGAGCTGTCCTGGAGGCAGGAATAAGCCAGCAATGCCCAGCCTGGTGGAGCCTGGCGTCCCTCCAGGTGAAGTTGTTTTGCTCTGTCTCATCGAGAGAGCCTTGTGCCACTTGAATATGTTCTTTCAACACAAAACACCCAAACGCCCTCAATTTTTCCAGCAAGAGGAATAACAAGGAAAGAGGGAGAAAAGAATGGCCCTGTGAGTACATTTAGAAGTGGAAAAGACCGTCTCTGTGAGAAACAGGCATCAAAACACTATGAAACCTAGTGCTAAGAGCACTAGAGTAATGCTACCTTGGTTGCACACTGAACTCCTGCAGAGTTTTTAGGAGAGGACTTTAAAGAAAACAAACAAACCTTATTGTGTCTCAGCCGAAATGTAACAACTCTAAAAGACCAGAAGAAATTATTCCAATCCAGCTTGTTCCCTGAAAATCCAGAAGATTTGGAGATTCTTTTCTGCAAACACTTACTTGGAAGCAAATGAGTATTTGGCCCAGAGTCACTGAGTTTCACATAAGACACAGACTGGCAAGATATTTCTATGTGTAGAGGAAATCTGTGCAAGACAAGCTAATGTGCATGTGCATCTCCTCTCCATGTGCAGAGAAGCCCTGGGTGGCAGCCGGCTGCCTGGCTGGCTCCCTGTCCCATTGCAGCAGCTCCCAGCCCCATGGCATCTGAAAGAGATTGCAAAGGTCTGTGTGGACTTGTCTGCAGGTGTCCCAGAGAGAATTCACACAAACAGTATAGAAAGGAAGGTAGAAAGGAGAGATGCAACCTCCTGCAGGGGCACTGGCATGAAATCCATGTGAGGGGAGTACCGTCATGGTACCCACCTCCCCCGGGGCAGGGTTAGCACCAGGGTTGGCTTCCCATCAGAAAAATGATAGAAAAAATTCCAATGATAGAAAAAAAAAAAAAAAAAAAGAAAGAGAGAGAGATAAAATAATGTCCTCTTCAACAACACTATGAACGGCATTACTGGCGGTGCACAGTTCTCAGGGAAAGGCAGAGACAAGGAGGTGCTGCAAGCTCCTCCGCTTTCCTCTGGCAGAAGCGTGCCTCTTCAGCAAGGTGCAATTTAGGTGTAAAATGTTTCCTCTCTCTTTCAGGTGGTAATGCGCAGAGTGAAGTGATATGGAATTTGGCCCGGAGAATTCATTCAGTAATAAATAATGGATCGCTTTTCATTTGAAGTAGACACATTACCATGACAATGCAGCGACAGAGACAGGGGTGTAGGAGAAGCCTGCCAATGCAGGGATGATCTTTCTCTCCGGAGTAGAGCAAGTCAGAGCACAGGGGTGTGCAGTGCACATGAAACCCTGCTACCCGAGGGTCAGGACCACTCTCAGCATCTTCCAGGTGCCAGCAGCCCCTTCCTCTCCTTGTCACCCCCTTTAGATGAGCCTCACCTGCATGTGCTGAACTCCTGATGTCTACCAAGGAGTGCTCACGGGCAGCAGGTTGGTCACCAAATGTACTATACCTGCTGGGAGACATGCAGGGCGAGACCAGAAAAAAAAAAATGGGATGCCCTGTAATGAGAGGAAAGGACTGTGGGGAGAACTTATGTCCCAGGAGGGAGCTAACATGAAGTGCTGGGGACAAGTCTCACCTATTTGAGACTTTGCTGTGGATGGGAACCTGCAAACAAACCGTCCGAGGAGAAGTAAAACAGTTAGGATGTCTCTGAGAGAAAGGCAGATCACAACTTGGCACAAAGCTGCCTTTGTTGGCAGTGCATAATTGATGTGAAATAAATTACAAGCCAAAAAAAAAGGAATCAGCCTGTTCTTCGGGGCACTGCCTCTAATGGGGGTTGAACACTTTCTATTTCTGGCTGAATTATGCTGATGTGTGAAGCGTGACAGATTGAATTGCTGCCCAGCATCTTATTAGGTTTATTTACTAAAAGGCAAAAAGCACGGGAAGACAAGATAATCATACCCGATTTCTGCCTCTCCTCCCCACTGTCACCCTCACCCAGGAGTGCAGCAGCACACTGCTAATTTTATTAGCGATCCCTGAGAAACACAGGTGGCAATCAGAGGCAGGGACCCTCGACTGTCAGGACGTGTCACCACAGCATCGCTGACAGATGCCCTGCTGCTGTCCCAGAGGTCAGAGCTCTTGGTGGGACACAGCTTGTACCCTGTGGGATGATTCAGGAGAGGCACAGCCGGGATGCTGATGCTCTGTCCCACTCACTGAAGCCCACGTAGTCACCATGGGGGAGTCAGAGAATAGGGAGAGGGCTGGGAGATGGGCAGCTTTTCTTCTTTTTTATGTCTTTGAGGGCGAATCCAGACTAAATCCCTTCTAGTGGGAGGCTGTTCCACTCTGTACCCAGGCTTCCCCCTTCAGAGAGTCCCCAGGTGCTTGAGATGCATCCTCACAGCCACACTCCACGGATGAAATTACATCTGTACGTGAACCCAGAGCTCCCAAAATGAGGATATTTGTTTATTAAAAACATATTTATTACTTTAAAGGAGTCCTCAAGCAGCATTATTATTAGCTGGTAATATTGCTGTTTGCTCCCCATTGCCTGTAGCGCTCTTTCAGAAGTCTGAAAAGAACATTTCTTTCCCTGCCAATTTTCTCTTCTGGCTTCACTACACACTTAATGGTTAGTAGCAGTGCTGTTCATGACTGTTATTTTTGAGGAATTCGGCGCTGTGACAGGAACAGGAACAGTGTATGTACAAGCTCTCAGGCAATGCTTTTGCAGAGTTTCGTTACATTTCGTACCTAGATGAGGCCCTCAGCCTGCAAAGAAGGGAAGATGTTCTCCTGACCCCGAACAGAGTCCTTCCCTGTGCCAGCAGGAAGGTACCCTAGGACAGCTCCTGGCAAGGCATCCACCTCACCCATGCTTTAATCCACAGATGAATTGCACAGGACCTGCTACATGTGTGCAACCTGCCCACAGTGCTCCCTGCCCAGCAGAGAGGGCAGGAATCAGAGAGCACACATCCTCACAGCCCCAGGCAGCGAGAAGGAAAAGGGCAGGCAAAATTCTGTCTCCAAGGAAAAATTGAGGACCCTTTCTTTAAAATATCAAACAATGCATGAGCGTGTTTCATCTCCACTCCAGACTTGCACCCCTGTGCTGTTTGGAAAAGATTCCCCGCTTTATGTAGCCAATGAAATTCTGCCTGTAAGCATGAGCTTGTCTCAGGGAGACAAATGCATTACCAGCATAACCGAGTTTTCTGCAGCTCTCTGGCTCATGGGCTCAGATCCGTCATTTCATTCAAAATACGCTGGGTACAGGATTTAAGGGAGTGTGCTTTTGGGTGAAGGTTAAAGAACAAAGCTGGCGTTTTCCTCCAGCTGTCCTTCAGACCCTGATCCTGGAGCAGACATTGGATCTCAGGTTGCACTCGGTCTCTTCTATACCAAAACAAATATAATTAAAAACATTGGCCATGTGATGAACCAGAAAGGGCAAACGTCTTAACTCTGGTTTGACCATACCTGAGATAAAGATTGTAACCACTGGGCTTTTGGATATTTCTTCAGGATTTATAACTCCTGGCTGTGCACTATGTGTTTGGAGGAGGGGCTGGTGTTATGTTTTTTCTTTCTTTACATTTTTTTTCCATCTTTAAACAGCTCTTTGTTTGATCCCATGTGAAACAAATAGATTGAAAAATGAATTTTTTTTTTTTTTTTTTTTTGTGAAAAGGCAGGTCTAGTGGGTGAATTAGATTTCTTCACTATTAAGTTACAGGGAAAAAATAAAAAACAAAAACAGAAGAATTAATCAAAGGAAAGGCTAAGTGAGCAGTGAAAGGCAGTGATGCTGTTAAAAGAAAAGACAGCCCATTTATATCGGTGGCTTTGGGAAGTTTGGTGACTTTCATTTGCCTAAAAGGTAGGAACTGAACTTTATGTGCCCATGTTCAACCATTTTGCCCAGCGTGCTTTAGGAATATTCCCAGTTTGTTCAGAAGCCATGCTACCCCAATGTTATCTCAGAGGGTCAGAGGCCAGTATAGGTTGGATGGGACCTCTGGAGATCACCCAGGGCTTAGGTCAGGTTTCAGGGCCTTTGTCCAGCCAAGCTGTGAGCATTTCCAAGGATGAAGCTCTCATGACCATGTCAACTGGGCAGCCCAATGCAGTGCTGCACTACTTGCCACTCCCTTTGTGAAAAGACCACGACAAACAGAAGCTGTCCATCTATCAGAGAAATTCAGCTCTCATGCTCTAAATGTAAGTCCTGTGGCTAGGACCCAGCCACTGCTCTCTCCCTTCAGTCCCAGGAGCCTGCTCTCCCAGGAAACTGCCCTTTAAACACGTCTGCTGAGGCAATACCTCAAGCAGGTACAGAGAAGGATGTCCCAGATTGTAGCAACATGTTGAGATGTGTATGGAATGCACTGGTTTTGTTTGGTTTTGCCCCACCCCTGCTCACCTCTGCTGGCAGCTGATTCAGGAGCAGGGGTGGTGAGGGTCCCGCTGCCAGGGGGACGGACTCTGGGCAGGGACGGTGTGACATTTGCCTATGGCCCATTCCCTCAGCAGTTTTCTGGTTGTTTAAAATTCCCTGTGGAATTCTAAATTCCAGCATTTCAATGAAAGAATTTAGCTGCAAGATGGCTTTGGTGCCCATCATCACCGCAGTATGTTTAGCACGATGCAGGAAGATATAAACAAGTGCTGTTTAAAATACTCTGCTGTCCTGGGTGGTCTTCATCTTTCCAGACAGAAGGCACCAACTAAACAACCAAAAAATGCCCAATAAATTGTGTTCTGCATTGTTCTATAATTACATTTAAATATAAGGTCTGAGGGAGGAAAATTCCCAGAGATTAACACCCGCTGCAGCAAGTTCAGCAGCCAGCACCCCTGCTGCGCCTGGCCAGCCCCATCATAACTAAAGATGACTGATGAACAAGCCAAGATCTCAGGACCGTGGGAGCTCCTGAACTGCATCTCCAAGTGTTTGGGCAGCCACTGCAGTTCAGAGAGGAGGAGGTTATGCTTTGAGCCTCTGCAATGCAGGGCAACCCCTGCCTCCCCTGCTGACTGGAGCTACTGAGACATTTGAAGTCTCAGGTTGGGCACAATGTATTTACACTGCACCCCAGTAGCCTATGTCAGCCTCATGGCTCTGAGGGACACAACTGATTTGGGAACTGAAAGGGACCATTGAGGGTCTTCGCTGCTCAGTTTCCACGGGTTTCTAAACTTGGAAAACTTGATATATGGTCTCCAAAACATCCTATTCCCCTTGTTTTTTGAAGAGAGAAGTACAATCACTTTTGCATGTGTAGTGATTGCCATACAGCCTTGTCTGTGAGAGCTGGAGACACATATCTGGACTAATTTAAAACAGGGTTTTTTTGGCCTTAAACTTACGTTTCTATTGCACTATAGTCTACCCAGCCTGTGGGTGACAAAGCAGTGTTAATAACTCATTTCAATCCTCCCATCCTTCTTCATATTAACGCCTCTTTTTCTTTCTGATAGTATTTTACATGCAGAAGAGATCAAACATAGGTGTGTAGCCATGAACCTAAACATCTACAGAAAAAAAAAAAAAAAAAAGAAAAAAAAAAGTCCATAAAATTAGATTATGTCTGAGAAAAGATGTCCTACTCACAAACATTTTCGCTCACTGGTTTTGTTGGTTGCATATACAAAATGGTGGGATAGCAAGAGGAAGAGGAGGGCTGTGTTTTTTGCTTGACTCACTCCTGTGCAGGACAAAGTGTCTGTGGTCATTTGTCTAAATGTCTTTCATGTGGACAAAGCAAGATCAGGACTCAAACCACAACTCCTGCTATATTAATTCACATACAGTTGCATGAGGAGCCAGGCATTGAGGGACTGCTCTGCCAGCATTTCCCAAAGGTCAGGGTCCAAGCCCTGTTTTGTTGTTTTTTTTTTGCATGCTGGCACATGTAGTCTTTAGATTACTTTTCAAGCCTAAGAGCTAGCTAAGAGGTTGAGTAGAGGAGTAGAGGCAGCCAGTGATATTTCTCCAGGGAGGTTCTGCATTGGATTTTCCTGTGCTATTTGTGAGCCTGGAGAGCTGCCGCCCTCCCAGAACAGCTGCTATTTCATACACTGGGAAATATTTCTTAATGATTTAGCTCAGTTAATGCAGCTTTTATAATAATTGAATGCTACAGCATATGTATCTACCTGAAAATTATGTTCACTGTGGGTCCACCATTGTATAGGCCAATTCCTCATTAAAGGAAGGAGCTAAAGGAAAGCAAGCACCAGTGGCTGGTGATTGTGAGCAGTCAGAGAATAGTGTAAAAAAAAAAGCAGTGTTTGTAATTACAGTGCTAGCCTGCACAGCTGGGGAAAAATTGCTGCCACTGCAGACAAATAACATTAGTAAAATCTCATTTCACAAAAAACGATGAAGACTGCTAGTGACGGAGAAGAAAATACGATTAAAGCCTACACTCAGTCTGTCCTTTATGACCTATCAATAGCACAGGTTCTGGTTCTCAATACCTACATTGGGTATATCGACTATCCCGTGTATCCTTGTCAGAGACCCAGATTTACCCTGGCTGAAACTAACAATTGTGTGTCCTGTTTGCGTCAAAGGAGAAAACCTGGATCTACTGAGGTCATGGAGCAGTTTTGTGCCTGGTTTCAGAAGTGACCGATATTCACCCCATGCCTCTAAGTCCTTCATTCACTCATTCATTCATTCAGGCCCACAGTCTGCTGACATCTTGAATGTGCTCTAGTCTGCACCCGAGTGCTGGCACAGTTCTTGCAATGGGATTTGAGGACATGAAGAAGGGAAACAATTAAATGCACTAGATCTCAAACAGGTGTTTGCTGGTCTGAAACTGAAATTGTTGGTCAAGACAGTCTGGCCAGACAGCTAAGCAGGTGGTCATGCTGAATTGCCATGTGCCTTCTGGTTTTAAAGGCTTAGAGTCTATAAATACAGAGGAGAAAATGGTGTGTGAATTATTTCAAAAGCATATGACAAAATTAATTATCCTTGAAGCAGAGCAATGCTTTGCATATCTTATCTGCCACAGTCTAATCAGATTACTTGTGTAAGAAACCGGGCAGTAAAATGGCACAGGCAAGCAGGACCCAGCATCCTGCAGAACTGGATGCAGAAGGACATTAGGGCTAGAGCCAAGCACCCTGATTATTAATGCTGCCATAACTTTTGCTGAGCCTAAGAACAGCTCCAAGAATATACCAGGCATGTTGGGGTTTATCTGCAGTGAGGTAAGAGACTGCTTTGAGCTCTACTTGTCCTCTTTCTGAAGCATGTGCTAATCAACTGCAAGCAGATTTCCCTTGCCTGGGCTTAGTTCTGTCCTCCTTGGTCATCTCATCCTGAGAGGCCTCACCCTAGGGAGGCATTTCTTGCTTTGTCACCTAAATCTGTTTCTGTTGCTGTGGTTCTTCCCTCACGCATTGTGTGCTTCAGTCAGTGTGCTCTCCCTCTTCCTTCCTCACACCCCATGACTTTGCCAAGGCACATTTCTCCCTCTACTGTCCTCAGAGTCAATTAGTCAAAGTCAATTGCCAAAGTATTCTGTTAGCTTCTTTCATCTTTCTTTCGACTTTCCCAGCTCTCTGGTCACTGCTCCTCTCCAAGGGGCATGAGAAAAAAATCTATTCTCTGACAGCATCAGTATGAGCTACTGTGAAGTGTATTCTCTTTTTAAAATCAAGAAATAATTTTCATGATTATATATAATATGTATATCATATATATTATTAAAAATATATATATATATATATAACATATATATATATATGTTATATATATATATATATATATAAGAGACTTCCAAGACCAAGGCACAGCATTTACCTCCTTTTCTGGGCAGGTTTCAAAGCGATAGCTGTTTAAAATTAGGTGAGAAATCCTTTTGATAAGCATCTGCAGAAACAAACTTTTCCATGACCAGTAACTGCCTTTTTAAATTGTTTTTAATAACCACGGGAACAGATTTTCCTCCAGAAACGTACAGCACTGAGCACTTATCCTGGCTACAAGAAAAGCAGCACTCACCTTCCCAGGCTGTCTCTGAGCATCAGGGAGTAGCAGTGCTGTTGGGTTGATCCAGGAGAGCCCTGAACTGATTGAACCACCTGGGAAAAGATAATCCCTGCTGCTGCCCTGCAGCTGAGGCAGCGGGGATGCATTGCTCAGTGCACTGAAATGCATTCCTGGTAGAGAGCCCAGCACAAGATGTTCTTCTTCCCATTGGGAAGTTGAGGAAGGGGACGAAACCTTCAGTGTTGTGTTTTTTGTTGTTGTTGTTGTTGTTGTGCTTTGTTTTGTCTTTTTTTTTTTTTTTTTTAATATCTGCTATTAATATTTTAATATATTAATTGATGCTACTTGCTATTAACGATGGCTGATTTGTCAAGGGTGCTTACCCCTGTGCAGATGTAGTGCATGCAAGCTGCAGAGCAGGAGGAAGAGAGGCTATCTGGAGAGCAGCTGAGAGCTGACATGCTGGCTCTGCATGGTGACAGAACTGAACTCCCTGATTTAGATGTTCAAACTGGAGCTGAAGCGGTAGTTCTCCAAATGGAGCTGTTGAGGCAGATGGGATATAGAAATGCAGAAGGGAGCACTGGCAAACATGAAGAACGCAATCGCCTCGTCCATAACTCATAGCGACACAAACAGGGAGCAACTGCAGAGGCTGAGCAAACAGCAAGCTGTCAAACGGTGCCAAGTTTTAAGGCTGTCTCCTTGCAACTCCATCCCAGGTATCCCAGATGTATCTCTGCCCACTCCTTTGAAGAGCATTCAGCACAGCCAAGCTGGGGCCTCATTAATCACCTCTTCAGCTGCTGCATCCTCCTGTATGTAAGGAGCTGTTTCAGCACAGCTCATCTGCCCAGTTTTAAAAGTGATGCAGAACCTCATTCCCCCCACATGCATTTCTTTCATGCTCAGTCTTCTATTGAATTAACCTTTCTGCTGGATGTTTTTAGGATTGTCAGGGTAGCTAATTCTCATAGGTGCTGTTTTCCAAAAGCACCAGGACTGTTGCTCCTTCCTAGGCTGATGCTGAATGGAAGGCTGTGAGTAAAAGCAGCAGCAGCTGCACCAGCTTAGTGCTACACTGATGCTGGTAAAGCACATAGAGGACAAAACTGAGAGTTATCCGTGCTCATCATTAAAGAGAGACCAGGAGGAACTGAAGAAACCTGCCATTTGCAACCAAATGGATCCTTTCTATGTGTGTGGCCCAGCTTTAAAGGTCCCTAGAACTTCGGCAAAATGGCTGCCACCCCTGCAACCCACAGACACATTCAGTGTTTACTGGCAATTTAAAGGCAAGTCTTGCTTGTTGAGGTGTCTTTTCTTTGATGAAGGCCTTCAAAAGCTTATCTTTAGTCTCTCTGTCCCTTGGTAGAATTGTAAGGCACCTCTGCTGCTCCGGTGCTGGAGATAAAATCAGCTGCTGCTGAGACCCAGTGCAGGATTTGTTTCAAGTTCTCCTCTGTCTTTCTGCCAATGTTAGTTCCCAAAAGCTCTCACAATCCATGGTGATAGGGAGAGGAAAGTAATGTAAAGAAAACACTGCTCCTTAGTGGTAACACACAGGAAAGGTGCAGGCAGTCTTTTTCTTTTCTAACTACAGCAAATGCAATGCAATGCATTACTGTATTCACTTGAAATATAGCATTTATTGAGCATGCCAGGATGCTGTGACGGTTCAGCACTGAGGTCCTGCCGAGCTCCCAGGTGAAGCAGGGACAATGTTGTGCTCCAGCAAAGAGCAAAAGAGTCCAAACGTGGCAAGCGTTGGCCTGAGGAGGCCAAAGGAACTGACCTGCATTACTGGGATTGCAAGAAAACAAACAGAGGAGGCAAAAAGAGCAATCCTTAACCACGCTGCTGAATTCCCCCGGTGATGACACACCTCCTCAGGAGAGCTGGGCCATAAAAAATGTTTTGCTTTTTTTTCTTTTCCAGAAGGTACCAGCTAACATTTGCCATTGGGAAGGCAGCCTCCCAGATAATACCACAGCCCAGGTTTGCACACAGAGTGGAAGCCCAGCTGGGTGGTTTCCCTTTTCAGCAGATTTCTTTAACACATGGGTATTTTTTCACCACTATCATCAGTGTTTAGCAAATGACAGATCTGCTGGAGTGCCTTGCAGACGGTTTTGATTCACTCAGGGCCCAGCTCTGTTTCCCTGAATCATAGCTGCTGGGGACAGAAAACACCATTTCCTCCATCTGTCAGGCACAGAAGTGCTTCTTTTCCACCCAAGAATATATTTTTCCAACATTTGGTTCCTCTGTTTTATAAGCCTAAAGTGAGGAGGCTGTCCCTGTTCCCCTGTGGTCTTCTACCAGCACCTCATACACATCTGGTTTGGCCCATCCCTACCATTTCTGACCTGAGAGAAGTTCCTCAGCCACATGTTTGTGTCTCTTCATCCAGTGCTACTCTCACCAGCTGCAGAGCTAGCAGCTTTAAGGGGTAGCTCTCTGATTCTTTTGCACCCAGTACAATTTCGAAGTGTTTGCTGGGCATAAGGACCCCTCGTCAGCTGTTGAAATGAGCGTAGATCTTTTCGCTCTTCCATAAAAATGTTCTCCCACATGTCCCACCTCCATTTCAAAGGAAGATGAGGATCACCAGCCCTATAGGTGGGGAAGTTGATTCATAAGGACACCAAAATTATTTCCCTGAAATCACAGAGCCATAGCCAAAAGCGGACCGGCCCCTTGAAGCCTTTGACCATGCTCTGTCCCTCAGATCCCTCCCCAGGACTCGGGGACCTGCTTATTGCTTGTGCTAGGCTGTGGTACTCTTCGGTCTCCTCGTTCTGTGGCGAGTGGTGTCGATCTCTGGTGCTACCTTTGCCCAAGTCACATATAAATTTGTCCCAGTATCAAGCCTGCTGTTTGCACAGGCCATTCATTAGGGATAAGTAGAGCAGGGAGCAATGAATGTGACTAATTGCATATAATTATAGATCCCAATTCTCTTCCTATGCTGTATGTGTGTGTCTGTTTATAGGGCAATTACACAGTAAATAGGATGCAATTAGAGTGATCTATGCTGAAGGGCTGCACTTGTATCACTGAGTGGGAACTGGACAGACTCCAAAAGAGGATGCCATTGCCTTTCACTGGAGTTCCCCCAGAATCAAGATCTGGAGTCAGGTTCTTCAGTTTCAACCCAGACCCTTGAAGGTAATTTTCACAAGTTTTCCTTGTTCTACCACCCCTGCTGCAAACAGATGTCTCAGTAATGCACTGCCTGGGCTAATTTTCCTCTTCTCCTAGTTTTGCTTTTTCTGCCATTCCTTTCCTCCAGGTTTAAGCGTCTGTACAACTCAGAAACAGTAGAAGATGCCTTGGTCTCCTGGCCCTGCTTGCCAGACTAGAAGAGGCCATCTATTTTTAAAGCAGTCAGCAGAGGGTATGTAAACTGGTTGGAGATCCTAAACACGGCTTCGCTATGAATGTCAGGAAATAAGCATGAATCTAGGAGAGTACTGGGAAGGAAGCATTCCCTGTGCTGTCTCTTGTCTCTGTTCAGTTGAGAAACAAACCTCAAGTCCCCTCAGTTGTCAATCCAGCACTTTTTACCATAACTAGCATCTTGAGCAGTACAGATGATGTTAGGTCAATAAAATCTCTGCTAGGAATAGCTGTGCAAACATCGCTTTGGGCCCTCTACAACATTTACTTGTGAACTTCCCTTCATAGGAAGGAACTTGAAATGGAGAATGGTCATGGGTTTGCTAGCTCTGGCAATAGTGTTCGACTGGTCTGCATTTGCTGTAGGGAGAAAGCAAAATGATAACACTCAGAAGGGTACCCATGCTCACAGGCAAATCCAGGACTGAGGAAAAGGAGCTTTTCTGTGAGAAAATCTGTGAGTGATCTCCACTGGAAAAAAAAAAATAAATTAAAAAAATCTGAATGACAGAGCTTTGTCCAAGTCAACTTAAAACCCAGAGATCAGTTTTTAACTTGGGTCATGGCTTGGGTCACGTCTTGGCTCAGCTTCTTCATCTCTGGAAAAGAGCTGGAATGATGTATAACACCCAGCAAGCATAAATTCAAGATTTAATCATGTACACATAGGAGCTAGAGCTGGACAAGACTAGCAACCACATACTTTCATAGGCTTGATCAATCTCAACTTCTGGGAATGAAAAATGAAGGTTTTCTTTCAGTAGGCTGCAGTTCAGTGCATAGATAATGGCTTTAACAACAAAGTGCCCTGTTTAGGGATGTTTCTTTCCCTCCCCAGCGATTGCTGTCTGATGGAGCAGTTAAAGAGTTTGGCTTGGGTAGGCAGCTGAGAAAGGAAAAACAACCCCGATCTATCTATCAGGAGACCCACAACAGCCCGAGACACTCTGTAGCCCTGCCACAGTGCTCACAGGGGAGAAGATTTGCTTACTGTAGAGGAACCAACAGAACAAAAGGATGTGAAACTGAAATGGCATTAGGGCATCAGAATAATAATTGCAATCATTTTCATTGTCAGACTAAGTAGGGATAGAAGTGTTAAAAAGCAAACTGTAACTCACGCTGAACTGCATACCCATTGCATTAAAGTCCCCAAATCTCTTTGACTTCAGAGGAAGTTCAGAATATTACACTTCATGTCAGGACTGAAATTTTTGAAATTACTTCAAAACCACTCCTGAAATGATACTATTACACAGTCAGAGGCTTCACAGCGGCTGCACAGACTCGTGCAGAATCCTCTGTGGCTTCGTTCCAATCCAAGCCACAGCCAGGACAGGACTGCTCCCTAGGTACGTGTTGTTTCTAAACCGAGGTGATCAAAAGGCATTAGTGACTTTGGATGTTAGGTAAACCCAGTCTCTGAACATTTGAAAGCCCGGCACTACTTTGAAACTCTGCAAGCTGTGAACCACCTGAACTGCAGAATGCACAGTGACCTCTAACGATGTGCACAGGCTTGACCTGAGCCAAGTCTGGCACAGCAGGTTGTCATCTTAATTTGTGACCTTCTCAGCCTGTTCTGTCTTGTTCCCTTTTCAGAAAGGTTTGTTGATTTCAATCCACCTACCTCAGATGGCTCAGCATGTCTGGAATCTTCTACCACATCCCCTGCCAGCCCCAGCGAAACTGCCTGACATGCTGAAATTACCTGTGAAACTGCTTCTTGGCACTAAATGGCAAACCCCTTCTTGCCTGACTGAAAGATGATACCTTACTTTCCCCAGGGAATATTTCTTTTTTTGTTATGTAAGCACTGAATGGCTCTTGATGATCCTTCAAAGATTTGCATAGCAGGAAAAAAATAAAGAAAGAAAGAATGTGTTTGCCAAGAAACTGACAAAACCTTATGAAAGAGAGCATGAGAGCACTCAGAGGGACTCTAACGTGAGGTCCTCTTCAGCTCCTACCATTGTGTATTCAAAAATTCAAAAAAAAAAATGGATTACTGTCACTTGTTAGACCACATTTTTAATTGAAACTCTCTTGGCTAGAGGTTTTCTACCCCCAGCCCAGGTAGAGCTGTTGTAGGGAGTGCTGAAATTCATCCCTATGACACACCTAGAAGATCACACCTAGAAGACCTGGGTGTATGCTTTGTGGTTGTAAAAGATTTATGTTCTTGCCAGTACATGTCCAGTTAGAGGGCTATCCATGAAGCCTAATGAATCTAATGTCTCTCCTCAAGGAGTTTTTTTCAGTGATTATAGAGGGACCCTGAAGAAATCACCTTTCTTATCCCATCTGTAGAATCCATGCTGTCATGATTGCAGCAATTCAAGCAACTCATCCTGTATTGCAGTGATCAAAGTGACTTTGTCACAGCTCATCAAGACTGGGAGTGGCAATCTAGAAATGAAAGATTTCATCTCTTGTGCCCAGCAGCACTACTGTCAGTCCTGGTGTGCATTTCAGAGGTGCCCAAATGCACAGGTAATCAGGGCAGGCTGGAGCAGAGAAGCTCAGCAAAGAGCTGCAGTGTCTCTGGGATGACATTTTTCCTCTGAAAGGAGTGAATTCCCTGCCATGGCATTCTGGGTATGTTTTATCTATTTCCCACAAATATTTGTAGAAAGAACATAAAGGAAAGCTTGCACAGAGAAAATGTCATGCATCTGTTTGTGCAGGGCACATTCTCACAGCTATCCCAAAATACTGGAGGGCAGAGGGGGGAGTGGGCAGTTGAGGGATGTGGGTATCATGCTTGCCTGGGAAGAAAAACAGCAGCATACCCACATTCCCACAGTGCAAGCATTAGAAAGTCATTAATCGGCACAGTTAGAGACTGTCCATTTTGAGAGTGTCCATTCTGAACCATTCACAGGACCCATTTGGCAAGCATTTCAAAAAATAAATACATATATATTATATATATATAGTTTTTGGTGCTTCACAGATTCCAAAGGAAATGAAATCCTTCCAATAAATGGATCTTAGAAACGAGTTCAGGTTTATTATACCAAGGGGTCAGAAAAACACCTATGAATATCTCCATTTGGGAGATAGATACTAAAATAGGAGATAGATATTAAAATATGAAGATAGATACTAAAAGCTAGATTATCTTTTAGTAGGCCTAAAAACAGTAGTCTGTAGCTTTGTATTATAGAGGAAAATGTTTATAACCACTAACCAGAGAATGTTATATGAATATGAGTAGTAGTTTAGCATAAACGAGAAGCTGTAACAGGCATCTTTGTTTTAATTAAGCAAAGTGGAATTTAGGTGATGGACAAATACTGGAGGTGAGAGGCAGAGATGAGTCAGGACTTTCCAGGAGAAAAAGGTCAAAAGAGCCAAATTGCGGGCAAGTACCAATAAACATACTTTTTACCTTATTTAGGCTAAGGCAAGATGGTAGGAACATTACTAGCTCATCTGAAGTTCAATATTTTATATTATTGATCAAGATCATAAAAACAGGGTCTTGCATTGAAACTGAGTTCCTCTGACCTTGCATCTGCATCCCTGAGCAGGTCCCCAGCTGTGGTAGCTGAGCCTTCCTAGAACCTAATCTCTGAGCTTAGGTGAGGTAAGGCTTCCTTCTCAGTGAGGATTCCCTACTACTGCACTGAATTAATCTTTTATTTTGATTATTTTTACATTTCTTTCCTACTCTCGTTCTATAACCGCATCACCTCCACTTCTGTCAATTCCCACCAGCCCAGCACATGATCCTGATGTGTCACACCTGCAGTGCCTTACTCTCTGCCCCTCAGCATACTGCATGGCCAGATCATTGGGTTATCTTCTGCTTGCCAGTCTCTATGAAAGCCAGCTCTCTTTGAGGGGGCTCACCTGAACCTCTGTGGCTTTTCAGCTCATGTCTGGGGGTTAATATATCTCTCCTCTTGACTGTCACCTTCCTTGAGGCAGGAGAACTTTGCACTCTGTCCTTTTGGCATTAGGCAATTACTACCCAGCTCATTTCAGAGGCTTGTGTTCTTTTTGTATAGGACTGCCTCACTGATTTCTCCTTGCATGGAGCATCAATTATACCTCCAGCACATACCTTTTAGCTCAGGAGCCCTCTCTTAAACCTGGTGCTTTGTGGCTGCCTCCGATACGCACATTTAATAAATATTTAAATTCTGGAAGAACTTTATACTCTGCACACTTAATCTTTTAAAATCACATTGCTGTCAGAAAGCCCCTCCCATGAAGTGCTGGTGGCAAAGTGCCTTATCTCCTTTGAAAGCTTTTTTGACTCCCAGCTGTACTCTCGCTTGTTTTTTTAGCCAGGCTTTCAAATGAAATACACAAACAACCAGCTGCTAGATATTTATGTGGAACATTAGCCTTGCAATTAAAGGGAGAGAAAAAGAAGCTCTGTGTTGGGGTCCTTCAGAGTTTCATTACTGCCTGTTCTGCTCCATTACTACACTTCTTTGGGAAGTGAGCTGCATTAGGGGGCCCAGCTGCAAGCAGGTCCCATTGATCACCATCTGCCTATGGAATTACCCGTGCTAAGCCGAATGAATAAAGTCACACTGAAGGTTACAAGTGTTGTCCCAGTCCTACCCCCAGCTTCTTCCCTCTGGTCAAATGGGCATGGTGAAGAAAGGTCCTGGGCTGGAAGGAGGTGGAGCACTTGTACAGAGACAAAGGCTACACTGGCATTGTTGTCCTAGGCATGGGGAGGCTGCAGCTTTGGTGCCTCCTTCTCAGATCAGACCAATCTGTCCTTCCAGTCCTGCCATTTCAGCCTGCACCTCTTCTGGACAGAATTCAGCCTGCCAAATTTCGGCCCACGCTGCTGGGAGCACTATTTAAGCATTTATCAATCCATCCTAACCAAGTTCTTGTGGGCCCAGCAGGCAGAGGTGGAAGGAATGAACTTTGAGAAAAAAATGACTAGCAATAAAATGCAGAGCAGAAAAGCCTATAATCTGAACCATATGCTAAGTACCTAGGGAAGAAAAAGGGATTTTCCTGTCTCCCACCAAAGTATGCTTGAAGGACTCACTGAGGGCAGCCTTGTGGACAATGAACTGCAAATGAGATGTTTCCTTAAGACAAGAGATTTGAGAGCCATTCGCTGTGGTCAGTGGAGAAGGGGAGCCAACACGAAGCTGCATGTGGGGAAGGAAATGTTTTCCTTGCAGCCTTCCGAAGCATTTCACCACAGAAAACTCATGATGCTCCTGCAGTAGCTTTTAATGTTCCCATTTCACATAAGAGGAAAATGAATAACACAGTGACATAACACAGTGACACGCAGAGGGAAAAATAAGTTTTCTGGTTTCTATTTCTGGTGCTACTTTTGGCTATCTGTGTGATCTCCAAACTAGACATTTATCCCAATCAGAAACACTTCTCTGCAAAATAGAAGCAAAAAAGAGCTGCCCTGTACGTCGATTGTGAATGTTCCCTTAACTGCATTTAAAGCATTTCTTGATTAGTTTTGAACAGCTCTGTATATATGAAAATAATTTAATTATTACGAATTTGTGCTTTGTAAAGACAGAGTTCACACAGCAACTAAGTGCAGTCGGCAGTCCTCACACCTGCTCTCCAGGTCTCATGCCTGTTGATGGGATGATCTCTGCCTAGACTGTGACACAGGGGGTGTTAGGACTTCAAAAGCCTTGCCATCTGGCAGGATTTAATTAAAATCAGGTTGCACATGTCAGGGTGAGACGTTCTCCCCACAGCTCTGGCAGGAGACCTCTGTGCTGGCCCATGATAGGGCTGGCCATGGAGGTGGAGGTCTTGGCGGTCTTTGGCTCCCCTGTGCCTCTGAATCTTCTTCCTTGGTTGAGGGCCAGGACACCTCCCAAAACGCCTGGCAAGTGCAGGGGAGGTTCCTCGCCTGCAGCAAGGCTGGCAGGAGGCTTCACTTGGAGCCTGGTGGCCAAGTAGTGATGAGACTGCATCAGAAATCACTGACTTGTGAAAACTGGGATAGCTTGTGGGAATAATTCATCTCAGTTTTCAGAAAATGTGGATTGCAACGATTTGATAACCAACTTTCTGATTTCATTGAGTTTTGATTTCTGTGAATTGTTTTGCTGCCTTTTCAAAGAGCTTTAACTATAATTCAATTTTAATTGTGCATGCATATAGCAACACATATGAAAATTTGATAAAGAATGACACATTACATTTTCATATATACTGTTGTAGGTGTTTATATTATCAAAACAAAGTATTTTAAAAATTTAAAATGCGACTTAACTGTATATATTTCTATGGTTCTAAACCTAATTCCTGGGCTTTGCCTTTCCATAATAAATTTTGAAACAATATTTTGCTGTAACTCAGAAGCCTGGATGTACGGCTATAGACCTTCCTCTGCTCCTGGCAGCCTGGCATTCAACCCTTTGCCATCAACAAGCAGGTCTTTCAAAAGTGATCTGTGATTGCAAGGGTGTGGAAAACATAAATCAGGTACCCAAACTCCCACAAGTTTTACTTCCAGCAACCTGAGACATTTCTTGGCATCAAAATGTTTGGTAACACTTTGTGATGCTTCTGCACCCCTGGCCCACGACTTGTTTAGCTGGGATGTGGAGAGTGCACAGGCTCCAAAGCAGACTTGAAAAGCTGAAGGAGTTTTTAGCAAGTGAGTTTCAGGACAGACATTGTTCTGTTTGGATTCCTTTCACTTTCTTTCAGAGTCATTATCTCCAATTTGTGTGTGGAAGGCAAAGCTTCTAATTATATACTGCAGAGAGTGCATTTTTTTATAAATAGCAACAATTGTTCTGCAGGGACATTCGAATCTGAATCAGCTCCTCTTCAGTTCTGCAGCCTCTGCCTTCCATGTGCAGGGAGGTATTTTTTACTAACAAAGCCCAAGTGGATCATGTGTGACACAAGGGCTGAGGCACTAGAAGGGGATTTGGGAAATTTGGGTTCTGGTGTGGGCCAGTGGTGGTTTTATCTGCTGTGTGACAACTTTCTTGTAATTCTTCTACTTCTCTTGTAATTCTGCTACTTCACTTTCTTCTAATTCTTCCCCTTTGTCAGCTGAGTTCTGGGCACAAAGCTATCTGGGTGAGGGTTGCTCTTGCCACCACATCCAGTCTCACTGCAGATAGAAGCATCACTGTAATACCAAGAAAAATAACAATTTCAGAGCACTCTTCCCCAGCTGTTATCTCCCACAGCACATGCCCATATCAGGATTTGGAAGCACCAGCCCTCAAAGATTTGAACTGTGGGGTGCTTTGTTCCTCACTGTGCAGGAGAGAACACTTTGCATGAGCCCTTGCCAGTTCTGCTGGGTGATGAGGGAGGGATGCTGCTGGGCTGGCAGGAAGCTCTGATGGCATGCAGGAGAGGTGGTGACCTCCACATGCAAGGGTAAAAGGTAGGAGAAAGCAGGTCTAACCAAGACTGATTTTGGAGATATTTCAAGGCCAGATGACAGGAGTCTTCATACTTGTATTTTGCATTAGCGTCTTCCCTGCCTGCTATCCTCTTCTGTTTTAACTCACTGCATCCTCGGCTGTCCTCTGCTTTCTGCAGAAAAGCCTCATGGCCCCACACAGGTAAGAGGGGGCTCCGGCCACCCACAGAGGGCTTTGTGGGTGCCCCCATGTGTCCCCCTTAGCCACTGCCTGTAGGCTGGTAGGACTCTCCTGGGCCAGGGCTGTGCCCATCTGACCCCAGCAAGTCCCCTTGGTGGCTCTGCAGAGCCCTACCCTTGCCACAAAGCCAACCCAACCCCGACGCAGCCCGAGGTGCGTTTATATGGCAGTGAATATGTCAAGGAGATGAAATCTCAAGCATGCTTGGGGCGAGTGATTCACAGGCTGCTCAGTTTATAAATACAGCTCAGCCAGGAGTGTATGTTTAATTGCTCAATGTACTGTAACACCCGTCGCTTCCTGCATTATCCACTTGCCCCAGCACCAGAGCTGCCACCTTCTCAAAACAGTCATTTCATGAAGTGAATTTCCTTTCCACGATTATCTTTTTTTATGCAATTAATATTTCCTCAGCAAATCACAGATCACTCTGCCTCCTCAATATCTAAAGCAATTAATGAGCCCCAGCTGGCAGCCATGGCTGAATGAGTCACTCTGCTGGAGGAAAAGATATCACTGTTGCATATTCTCTCCTCGTGCTGTCATTTGCCAGTTGGTATTTTGGATTGAAGGTACTTGTCAGTCATTCCCAGGACAGAGCTGGATCGGCTCTCCAAAGCTGCCAGGCCATCAGGCTGCATGCTCAGAGGACTTTGTCCCTTTTCCCCACTCATCCTGGCTGTCTCCTCTGCCCCAGACATGCCTGGTGGGAAAACATTGCTGTGGACTCACCCCTGTCCAGGGAATAGGTGGGGAAGACACCTGCTACAAAATCACAGCCCACCTCAGTCCTCCAACAGGGATTATGAAGTTCAGAGAGCTCTTGCACCATAATTTGTGAAAGAAAGCACCTCTGCAGCTTCCTGCAGACAGCAAACAGGGACATACCTGGGGCAATTCATGTGCCATTTTACACAATGCTTTCAGAACATTTATCTGGCCAGACCTGCATGTCTTTTGATATATTTGTCACAGGCATGTTTCAGCACATTTCTCCATCCTGCCCCACTCGTGCCCTCCCACGGTTAGCTTTTCTAACTGAAGTCAAAAAGTCCTTTTATGAACTGTCAGCAGTGATGCCTTGGTATCTTCCCCAGCTGACAGAGCTAACGTGGAAACTTTTATAATGTACAAACAGTCAAAGAGCCTTCGTGCATAGAGCCTTTAAAGAAAAGAAAGAAAGAAAGAAAAAAAGACATCGAATTTCTTTTGTTGCCATTTACCCGTCCAATCCTACATGAAGCTGCTTTGAGTCCCCTTTGATCTTTATGACTAAAAGAGACAGCTTTCTCATCAGCATATTGTTTGGTCTTTCTGTTCACTTTACCGTCTTTCCAAACAACAGGAATGTGATTTGTAATGGGACATCTGAAGGAAATGAAGGCTCCTGGCTTAGCTCAGGAAAGCAATTGTGTATACATCTCAAGAAAGCTGGAGTTATTTTAAGTCTACAAGAAAAAGACAAACGGAGTTTAGGCCAGCATCATGAGCAAAGAAGCAGCCTAACATGCCACGGTTGCCAATGAGTGGGATAGACAGAAGTCCTGGAGGCAAAGGTGGCATTGGAAATTTTATGACACAAAAGGGGTCCATGGAAGAACTTGGGGAGAAGCATCATGTGGGCATGAGGAAAGCTGGGAAAAGAAAAACCAGCACAAAAAGGAATAAATTTCTTGGATGAAAATTTAGCTTGCAAGCAGAGGAAAATCCAGAACTAGAGAAATTTAAAAAGGAAGAAAACAAAAATCCAAGCACAGGCAGTTAAGATTCCCTTTATGACTTGGTTTCACATAAACTTTCCTCCTAATGTTGTAATGTCACCTCTCCACATTAAAAATGGAAGCAGAAATGCACATAAGATGAGGTAAAAGTGGGCAAGGGACCCTCAAAATCTATTGAGTCACACCATTGACATGTTGAAGTTTTGGTTTCAGTCATGAGAATATTCCAGGTCTGCCAGATTGTCATGTGGCATTTAGTCTGAAGCTGTTAGCCATGATTTCAGGCAGGAAGGAAAACAATCCCTCTGGACAGTTTTTAGATTATTTTTGTAGACGGGATTAGCAGTGAGCCCATCACTATTACAGTTTCTTTCACTCAGGAATTTCTACAGATCATCTCCCTGCCCCATACAAAGCAAGGCTCAGGAGGCCTTGTAATGCCCTTCCCTGGCTGCCTTTACCACTGGCTGTTAAATCAGAGATGTGTGTTAGAAAGATGCAGACTTTGCATTAGCTTCCTCCTTTCCCCAGCTTTGGACAAGATCCAGCAGAATAATACAGACTTGTACTTCCCACATGGCCTTCCAGTTAATGTTTCTTCTGGGAGGGGAGAGTCGGCCCACCATTATTATTTATTAACATTTTCTTTATTCCAGGTCTGCATTTCTGACCTACATTTTGCTTGAGCAAAACTTTCATTGAAGGAGAATTTTGCCTGGAGTAAGGACTTCAAGTTTAGGTCTATTAATTATTAATTGCTGTATTTATTTATTAAAAGCCACTGGTGAAATAGGAATATGGGAATATCCTTCCTTATGAACTCATTCTCTCTCCTGGTCTCATCTGGCTTTGCACATGTTCTTCCTCAAAGAAATGACTCAAAAAGCGTGTGTGTTTGTGGAGGGAGAGGGTCAGATTTTTTGGCAGGCAGGTCAGGGTACAGTCACATTTATTCTTCTTACATGTTCCTTTGTAGAACAACAAGCTGGCAGATAGAATGAAATATTAGCTTCATTTCCTGCAGATCTGAGGGAAAAAACAGCCAAGGATGGAAGAGAGTGAATTTAGAACAACAAAGACCAAAGCCACAGAGACTGCCAAAGGAAATCTTTCACAGTAGTGATTTATTAATTTGGAAGATGCTGTAGAAGATCCTTTCCATTGAGAGCGCTCACCCCTAAGATCATTCGGTTGTTCAAGGTTTGGAGGGTGTATCTGTGCCAGTCAGGCACTCTTAGGCCTTCCCGGTGTATGCTGACTACACCATGCTTTCAGTTTCCTGTTAACCTAGAAGAGCAGGAGCACATAACCTTCCCTTTTGTGCTTTCCTTCACGTGATCTTCAGCAGGCTTTTGTGTCTTCCAGCCAAGCCAAGGAGGCAACATTTTCTAATTTAGATCCTTGTCATCTGCAGACGTTTCCTGGGGCACAAGAGCATTGTATTCGTGTGCTGCTTAGTATCACCTACCAAGCTAGGAAGAGTAAAGAAACCTTCCAGTGTCTCCACTTGGGAGGTACTTGGTTTATCTTCAAGACAAACCATCTGCAGGCTGCTGGCCCTCTGGCACCTGTGAGGTTGCAGGCATCAGTGTTAATAATCCTCATCTCTCCCCTCCAAACAGCACCTGAGACGTTGTGCAGCATTTCAGCCCAGTATCATGTACAATGATACTCTATGCTGTGTTCAGGTATGAGCTTTTCTCTCTCCCTTTCACATCCTACAATGTTTGCTGACCCCAAACCCCACCAATTGTTCTATCAATGAGCTGTTAGCTGCCTGTGGCACAATGTATCACTGCGCTGTTAGGAATAAAAGGCCACACATCCCTTTGGCAGGCTGCTTGTTTCATTTTTTGAGTTGTGCACAGGGATTCCCTGAGTATGTTAAGGGATTATATCCACCCACGGTGTGAGCTGCAGATTAAGACATAACTGCAGGTAATGGCCATGCATAGAGGTGTAGACAAGGACACAGCCGAGGACTCTATTATCTGAAAGCAAAGCAAGGGAATAATCTTTCAGCTCTAAAAATCTGCCTGTTTGGTTTCCAGGCACAGAGCTGGTTCCCTTCCTCATCTCCACGCTATCCACCCCAAACCAGCAAGGCTGCTGTGCCTGGGCATCTCAGCTCCTAAAAGCATGCTGAGATAAAGCAGGAGGCTGTGGAGAGAGCAGCTACTAACCAGCCAGCACCCCAGTGGCTTGGCATCACCTTCACAGGGTCTTCACAGGAAGGACTGAAAATGTCACGAACCTTCACCCATCGCACTGGCTCTGCAGAGCTGGAGGTAAAAATAACCAGTGCTGACAGACTGGAAACCCAAATGCTAAGAGCACCACATTGGTACCTTCTCTCACTTCTGCAAACTCACTTTCTCTCTCAGAAAGTGTGATTTCTCCCCTCTTCCAGAGGCAACCCTCTGACCCAGAATGCAGCTGCTGGCAGAAGGGAGCAGGCACTTGCCTGGCCACGCAGCCCTCCCACAGAGCACTCAGTCTGTAATAAACTGCAAAGAAAGAAATGCGAGAGGCATCATCCATCACAGCAGACAAGCCCTGACGTCCTGATCCAGGTCTGCACCATTATGCTTTAACCCAAAGGCAGATGGATAAAACAATGCGATGTTGCATACAGCTCCTCTCTGACAATAACAGCACTGCCTAAATGTTGGGCTGAACAATTTCCAGCCCATCATTTCTTTGCTGATTGTTTTGCCTCTACATGTCACTGTTCGTGCCTGTGGATGTATAGCTGGTCAGTAGGCATTGTTTCCTCTCTCTAATTGTAGGCTTCAAATTTCTAAAGTGGAGAATAATAACTAGCAGAAGGTGAATATTGAATCTCATGCCCATGGTATCAACTCCCAGGTGCATAATAACTCATGCTAGATATACCGGATCTCTAAGAGTTTCTGAATACTTTCACCACATTATGCTCCTTTTGTTAGGAGCATATTTTTTTTAGTATTTCCTTTTATGCATGTGTGAACACAGAAAAAGCCAAAGCTGTGCCCTATGCATGGTATAACCACACCGGACAGCACATGTGAGGGGCAAGGGAGCACTGGTGCTGCTTTGAAGGTACCTTCCTGGCACAAAGCTCACACCTCACAGCCCACGCTGATGAACAGGAGTGATGAAACCTCTTTTCAGGGATGCAGCTCTATGCCATCACTGGCTGGCTTTGCTGGGTGGCCCTCAGGGACTGGTAAGGAAGACACCAGGCTATCAGTGCTCAAGGAGCAAATGCCCTGCTCCCTAGCCTGTTACTTACAGCAGCTCTTGCAGGAAAGAGGGGCATGTTGCTGGGTTAATGGCCAGAATAACGTTAGATGTGATGGTGCTGGAGCTGTGGATGCTAGCACACACAGAGGAGAGAGCACTGAGCAGAGAGTTGTTAGACGGGATAGCAGCAGTGGGAGAAGAGTGATGCCAGGGCAATGGCAAACAGCCCCTGAGCTGCACACAGAGCTGACGAGGTTGTGAGCATGAGTTGGAGGACTTGTGCTTCCCAAGGTCCTGGAGCTTCCTCTGCAACCAGCTCCTGAAGGCAGGGCAGGCAGGGGCTGCCTGGAGCCCTGGAGGTGTGGAGTACTAGTGTCTATTATATTGCAAGTGTTAGCTGGGAATGGAAAAACCTCCATCTCGCTTCCCCAGAGGAAACCTACCGCGTCATCGTACAGTCCCTCTTTGTCAGGAGTGAGAATTAAACAGCCCTAGTAGGTCCCTTCTGGGCCATTTCCCTGAGAAAAGCCGAGGTGGGGTGGGGGGAAGATTATCTCTTCCAGCTTATCTTTTTCTGTCACTTCTTCAGCCTTATTGAAATCTGGCTTCCCACCTTATCTCTGTGACACTGTCTCACAGCCACATACACAGAGCCCATATGTTGCTTCCTAAATCCTCCTGCCTGCAGTGCTGCCACTGCCAGCCAGAGGTGCCCTGGGCCTGTTTGCTCGTGTGTGATCTGTTCAACACTGTGAGACCCTGCAGCAGGAGCACCTTGCCTCCCTGCAGCTCAAGGAAGGGGCGTGCTGGCATTTTATGGATGAATGAAGGCCGCAATTTTCAAAGCTAGCCATGAATGTAGCTGTGCCTCCCTCATGCAGCAGTTTTAATGGCAGCCGTGTGGATAAATCCCCTGGACTGCTTTGAATCCCTGAAGAAAGATCTTGAAGAGTGAGTCATCAAAGGGCTGCCTGTATTTCCCACAAGAACTATTGTCCTGAGAGTATTCCAGATCAAGAAAACATGTTTGGCTTCCACCTTTCATTTCAGCCGTGTGCAAGATCAGACACATACCCTGCTGTGACACTGTCGGGTATTGCTGACCAGCCCCTGGGGGCCACTTCCAAATACCCTTACTGTCTGTGAACATGGATCAGGTCAGACAAAGATAACCCTCCTCTCCACTGCTGAGGAGGGAAGGATGCCATCCTGCAGATTGGTTCCTCCTTGCGGTTCTTTAAAGCCTCCAAGAAAGGAATATTTTTCCCCTGCATTCAACCCAGTGCTTTGTGGCTTTCCACCAATTTTGGTCTGTGGCCTCTGAAAATGTTTAGCTGCCTGGGCAGACAGACAACTGCACAGAGGATTTAGGCAGGGCCTTGGCCTAGTTTTCCTTTGCTTTTCATGGGTACCACAGAAGCAGCCCATAGATTTTGGCCTGCAGACCAGAGGCAGAAAACTAAACCAGCAAACACTGCTCTGCATCATATTTTAGCAAGCCTTTTTCACACAGCATATCCAAGCCTCTGTTCCTCAGAGAACAGGGAACTGTAAAGGCCAAAATGTGTTTCCATTTTAATCATATCATAATTTCAGTAGGTGCCTGTGAAGCAGAAAGGAATGTCTCTCTTCCCATTATAGAGAGCTGAATAATTCAGACACCTTCTCTAGGCCTCCTCCTCTCTTCCAGGATAATAATCGTCCCACATTTTAGTGCTGCAACAAAACCAGCCACACAGGACTTCACCGTGTTCACTAGGCTTCGTACTGACAGGAGGAGAAAACACAGAAAAGAGAGTTTTATTTAATTGCTGGAACATGAGGCCTGGGCCATATCTGCACATCTGGCTCCCTCAGAGGACAGGCAGTGAAGGCACCCACACATGTGGGTACGCGCTCACACGTGGGAGCACATTCAGGAGGATGTTTATGCAGCCCAAGACTGGGGATTCGGCTGAAATGGGAAAAATCTTGCTGCAGGTTTTCCCTGTGGTTTTGGCCACATCACTTTGTCTGTCTGTGACTCATTCCTCCACCTGCAAAGAGAACAGTGAAAGCTTCTGCCGATGAGCACAGGTGGATTCAGCCAACTAAATGGAAGTTCCAGGGCCATAAAATTATACCATTATATATTGTATATTGATCAGAACCGGGGTAAATTTGTAATGGCTGTACAGATTGTGGTCCTTACCTGACCCTGTAAAACAGGCAATACCTCCAAGATAAAGTAATTATGAGGAAAAATGGTCAGGAAAGGAAAAGTGGTAGTTAAAACAAAAACCAAACACAAGAACAAACAAAAAAATCACCTCCCGTAGATACAAAAGTTACCATCATTTTTCAGTAGCTAAAAATATGTGTTCTGTTAAAAATATCCTGGCTGAGGGGAGCTCTGGAGACAGACAATATGAGTAACATGCATATAGGCAGACTGTGAGTAGCTGTGCAAATGCATAACAAAGAGAAGAAGAGGAGGCTCTAACGGGAGTTGGAAGAAGTGGTGGCAAATCTATGACTCAACAATTCAAGATGGATAAAGTGGATAAAAATGCTCTGAGAACAAAGGAAATCCTGAACTTGTTATAGAGTTGAAGATATCTTCTGATATATCTAATATTCTTGTAGGGGAAAAAAAAAAAAGAAAAAGAAAAAAAAAAAAAAAGGCATCCAATTAATCTCTATTTTTGTGTACTTATAGAAATAAGGTAGTATATTAGTATCCTGTGAGATTAATGAATTATTCTACTCTATTATGTGTTAACAATCAAAGTTGTTGAATATAATTTTCTAGTGTTAAATATTTCAAAGTCAGGACATCCAGATAATGTTTAAAAGGTTTCTGAAAGCTCCCTAGACACCTCTCCATATAGTTCATGCCAATTTTTAATAAAATTTGGAAAAACTGAGAAATGGCTGCAAACTGTCATACTATTAGCACTTTCAAAGTATGAACAGGACAAGAAGGCTGCCGTATCCTGCTAACCAGAAACAAATTCTAAGCAAAGCAATGAACGATACAACACAGGATGTGGTGAGCACAAAACTAACCAGTGGGAGTGTGAGAGCATACACTTTGAATAATATTGATACCAAAACAAGCATAGTCAGGGTGTGAGGTGGCAGTGGAGGCTATGCACTTTCTCCTTCCTGCCCCATTCCCCTCTCCAGTTACCCCAGTGCTGCCCACAAGCACATTCCCTTTCCCAGCCCCCTTGCCCCTCTACACCCAGCTGCTTGGCTCCAGCACTGCAATGGATAGCAGGGCACACTGCTCAGCCAGGGGAAGAAGGGAGGCAGGGAGGTAAAGGCTGCCTCCGGCCCATTCCCTAGGGAAAAGGATGCAAAGAGGAGGCAATGACATGTGGGTATGTGTTATCATGGTGCTGAGCAGAGTGCAGAGCAGAGATTACAGATACCATGATGTTGTGGTTGTGTCTGAAGTCATCTGGAGCAAGGAGAACTGCAAATGTGCTGCTGGCCTGGAACAGTGCCCATCACTAAACTGGCTAAATTACACCAGGTCCCTGGGGTTGGTATTTCTTGCATTGCAAATTGACTGATTGATAGACCTAGGAGCATATTCGCCAACCAGGAGTCATCAACGTATGCCCACTATCTCACCAGATTTCGTAGAGGCGCCTTCCTGTCCAGCTGCTTTCTCGTGTTCCAGCAGTCATCTGGAAGGGAACTTAAAATCATTGCCAGCAAAGTCCTCAGCTCCCACTGCTTGTAAGTAATGAAGAAGGCTGTGTATTTGCCCAGGTAAATTTTGGTTACAGTGACAGAGAAAAGACTGCGCTCTCTAGAAAATTGCATTTCTGAACAGCGCTGTGGGAGCACAAGCACACGCAGGACAACAGCTATGAGCTGCCAAGAGCTGCTATGGCCAGAGGGAAAATTTAGTCTTTGATACACCGATGTGGTCCTGCAGAGCAGGTGCCCTGGCTGGATAATCCTGCATACAGCTGTGCGAGATATTGGCCAGACCTGCAATTACTGGGCAATGTGGACATCTAAAAAGCCGGCAATTTTTCTGCAAGAGCAACTCTTCAAAAGAGCTCTCCTTGTTTCAAGACATTCCTGAGATGCTGAATTTGGACAAGGCAGATCTTCCGAAGCATTGAATGACTGAGCCAGCTGGGAAGCATCCTGAATCCCAGGAAGGACATGGGCATGGTGAGCAGCTGGGATTTGGGTTCCCTATCACCTAGCAAAGCCTATGCAGCACACCCTCACGCATGTAGTCTGTGCTGGCAGAAGAGGGGCACAGCCTGGGCATGAACACCTCTGGGAATGGCCACAAATCTGGCATTGCATCATCCTTTAGTATTAAGGCTTCCTCTGGTTTTGGATACTGGCTGTTTCTCAAGGTGCTTTGGGGTGTTGACCTTCCCACATGGCTCTTTTCTTCTCCCAGGACCTTCCTCAGGTATCTGATCTCGCATGTTCCCTTGTAAACTGGAAACGCCTGGACATGGCCACCATGGCTAAATCCAAGATAAATACAGATATGCAGAGGTTATCCCTGGTTTTACTGCCCATGCTGCAACTCCAAACAGGTGAGGTTAACTCTTGCCTGACTCTACCTCACTGTTTGGGCTGAAGCTGCAGTAGCCATCCCCTCTTTCTATTCAAGGTTTCTTAGGTAGCTTATGAGTATCAGGAATTCTGTTACAAAATAAATAAAGTAAAGTAAAGTAAAATAAAATAATAAAATAAAATAAAATAAAATAAAATAAAATAAAATAAAATAAAATAAAATAAAATAAATAAGAAGATGGTCCTCCCCTTGTTTTTCTGTGATGCCAGCAGCATCACAGAAAATTTTTGCTAATGGAGGAGGACCTGGGCACTTGAAGAGGCTGCACATAGAGGTACGCTAATGCACTTGCACAGAAGAGAGAAAACCTCAAATTTCTAAGGCACTGGGAGGGGCATAAGGAAGTCATCTCTGTGTGTTTGTGTGTGAGGCACTGCCAGAGAAGATACAGTGCTTTCTTTCGTGTATCTGAACACTTCCTATTTCTTTTGATACCTTGCTCTTGTCAAACTTTTTCCCTTTGCCTGCAGATTCCCTGCTCCCTCCTGGGCATGAGGGCTGACTTATCTACCCACTGCATCAGCTTCTCTAGGCAGAGAGGTAAACACAGGCCCCGGGAAAAAAAAGCTTTGTCAGCTTTTGACAGGAAGATTAAAAGCAGGCAGTTACCAAACCTAAGGCAGCACCAGTGCCCAACGCATGAATCTCAGTAAACACCACAAATCCCTTCATTTCAGAGGCTGCAGCAGAGTGAGAAATGTGCCCCACTTAGCTATGACAACCCATCTGAGCCCCAGGAAGCTAAAGCTCAGTCAGCCATGGTGCTCCTTATTCTCTTGCTGTGATTATTGCTTTGCCTGTGCTACGCCAACACACTTACTGTATCGGCTGAGGCTGTGCCATCCTCTGCCAACCAGCCTGGTGCTTCTGATGGCAAGGTGGGCCCTCCCGCAGTTTCTCCATCATCACTTCAACTGCATCTGGGCTTGGACTGGACACGCAAAGTGGCATGTACAGATGCAATCAGCTGGCAGGTAATGTATGCCCATGTCCTCAGATGTGGTGATGGTGTTTTCCAGGGCAAATGCATCACTGGGGAGCTAGAGAGACATGAAGAGAGGGAAAATGGAAATGATCTTCTTGCGAAATATTGCTCAGGGCTTTTGCAGCGTTCACTGATACCACTTTGGGTGCGATCACAGCTGCTTTGAGGCTAGAAGGGTCAGCTGGCTGTTCAGAAAGTGAGGAAAGGCATCATACTTCAGTGCAAGGGTCTGTGAAACTGTATCATAAGACACCCACTTACAAAACGTGATGTGTTATGCCACCACGACTATCCAGAAAGACTGCATGTGTATCTACAGTAATGAGAGAGGAATATATTATTTTCCTGTCTCCTACAAATGAACCCACGTTTGAATGGCCTCCTGATCCAAAGCGGTGTAAATGATAGCATAGGGGTAGTACCCGAGATCAGCCTGACAAAGTATCCTGAAAATTCATTTCATGAAGCCTTCTGAGTGGCTCAGACACACTCACAAACGCACAACCTGGACTTCAGGAGCAGCTTTGCACAAAACCCACGCGGTGAAGCAGCTTCAGGCTTTAGCTGAAGATCTCTCACGCCCCTTGGTGGAGAAACTGTGCAACAGCAGAGCTCCTGACAAAGGCTGGATGTGAAGAAAATAAAGCAGAGAATCACAGACGGGTTTAAAAATATATATATAAATAAAAAATCGTGGATAAATAGGTTTCCAGAAACTCATTTACAGAAATAAACACTAACAAAGAAAACCACACAACCGAAGATGTAAACTGGGACATGCCTGCCACATTTTGGCACTGCATATCTGATGAAACAGTGCAAATTCTCATGTTTTTAAAACCAGAAGGTACAAAAAAAAAAAAACCTGTAGTACACAGAAAATTATATTAGATGCTTATAAGAGATTTGGCATAGAAGTAATTTGGTTGCAGTGTAAAGGTATTGAAATTAGCTTCAAAATAAGTAGCTGGTGCCCTGCTAGCAATTTGGCTATCAGGTGTCCTGTTAGTCCCTGCTGGGCTCGGCATTGCCCCAGGCTGTTTCCATTGCTCAAGTTAGCAAGTTCCAGGCCAGCTGGGGAGTCTCTGCTTGGCACCGCTCAGAGTCTGTGACTTCAGCATGGGCACAGCCAAACTGCCCGAGCAGCTCCTGCACACAGACAGCAAATGCCACGAGAAGGGCATTAACTTAAAAAGAGAAGTGGTTTGGATTTGTTGCAGTTATGTGGAAAAAGGAAATGCTATAAAAAGTTCCTCAAAAGTCAGTGAGACTGCTGTCCCTGGAGGTAGCTGGGGCTTGCTGCTGGTGGAGGGTTCAGCAGTGCTGTGGAAAGGGGCTTTGCAGGTTTCAGCATCATCATATGACGAGATAGTTGCATTTGCATAGTCGGCCAGCTCCTATCAGTGCTGTGTTGTTGTTTTTTTCCCTTTCTACTGCTCCACTTTGTTCTGTCCCACATACAGGCTGTCCCAATCCCAAAATACCTTCCTGCCAATTTCCTCTTGCTTTGGCTTGTTTTCCATCCTCAGGGAGACACCTTCCTTGGAACTGAGCTTGCCTAGAAAAATGGGCAAGCCCTTGTAAGCAGAATCATGGCTGTGTTCACAAATCAGTTTGCACTGATGGATTCAGGAGAGGCAAGAGAAGTGGCACCTGGCTTTGAGGGAAATACACTTTCCTTGCTGTGTATCAGGTGCAGAAGCAGCACCAGGAGAGCCTTTCAGGAGCCCAGGCTGAGGCTGTGGTTCTGCACACAGTCTTTGGGAAGCTTAAAGAAAGCCCAATTTGCTTTAAAATAGAGTTATTATTATTATTATTATTGTTATTGTTACTGTTATTTGGTAAGGATGATCGTGGTTGTTTGCTATTTAATGTGTTCCTAATGGAGCATAAAGTGAGTGGACTCATCTTTTAACATTTCATTTCCTCCTTTCTGCTTTGTCTCTTGGTAGTGACAGTAACCAAGCAGCCCAGAGGGAATTGCTAATGAAATTTCTGTAGCAATCCAAAACAAAATTGTTTTTAATCTAGGTCCTGCATAAACAAATGACTAATTTTCTGATGCCCTTTGTTTTAATTTTCAGTTTTCCAAAGTTAAAAGCAGCAATAACCACACATTTCTGATAACTGTGAGGGAGGAAAAGGATTTTTACTCTCAAAAGGAATTCCTGTGTCCTATAAGAAACTCTCACATTTTCTGGTTTTATCAAATAACAAAAACGTTGATAAGGAAATAGAGTCAGAATCTGAGTCTGGAAGATGTCTGTCAAGTAGGAAATTGGAAAGGAGAAAACATGGTTGAAAATGGCACCAGGAACCAGTCAGAAAAAAAAAAAAAAAGGAAAGAAAACAAGAAGGAAATACTTAGGAACTGCCAGAGATGTCTCCTGTACAAGTTGTTTTAAGTTGTGCATGTTGACCATGAGAGGGGGAGATGCTTTTCCAAAACACTTGGCGGTATAACACACCCCATAGCTCAGAGCTGTCTCTTGGAGACAAAATTCCTCCTCTGGTAGCACAGCTGAGGAGCTGCATGCCCCAAATCACAGCTACAGAATCCAGGTCCTTCCTCGTGTTCTGTCCCAGGCATGTGGAAGTTACAAGATGACTACATCTGCTTTTTGTAAAAGATAAACAACACCAGGCTGAGCTTTTGCTCCCACTTCAGCTCTGCTAAGCCTCTTGTCACCATCCCTCCTTGGCACACAAAGCGAGGGTGTCCCTGGCTCTGGGGGTGTCTCCGAGCATTAGTGGTTTGTGGGCGCCTGTAAGGATGATGCTTAGCCTCTGCGTGCAAACAGGAGTGTGTAACTCCTCACTGAGTACATCATGGGTGGCCCTGCTTTCCTCCTGTCACCCGGGACTGCCACCAGCCCCATGAACTTGCAGGCCAAGGAAAAATAATGTGCAAATGCAAAAAGCTCGGCCACGGCTGGTCTGAAGCCGGTAAAGTCTTCCGCCTGCCAGTGATTGTGGGCTTGCTGTGACATTTTCTTGGTTCTTTTTTAAAGACCCACACAAACAGGGGAAATTGCCTGAGTGCCCGTACTGGGGGAACAATGAAAGGGAATATACACAATGCGCTATCATATTCACAAATAAATTGGAAAAAGAAAAAAAAAAAAACACACAACCCACAATATTTTTTCCTCCCACTAAGAAGGCCACTTATAAAAACACAAGAGAAACAATTTTCAGACAAGTCTGGACAAAACTGATAGAGCCAATTTAAAAGAAAATGAAAACTCTTTCAGATGGAAAGTCCACCAAACCCACTCCATACTTCTAAGGCATTTATTTGCCCATGCATTATGTGAATTGACTAAAACATGAAACTCCATTTGAGTGATTTTTTTTTTTTTAATGAAATGAAGTTGCTTTAATCTCAAAACAGGAAAAAAAATATAATAATAATCCAGATCTTTTACTGGTTTTGTCTCCATTTCCATCTATGCTATTGAAATAATTGTTAAAAACACTTTTGACATTTTCTGTTAGACAAACACTTTGTTCCTTTTATGAGCAAATCCTTAACAATGTTACTAGTCAAAAGAAAACAGCATCCAACTTTTTGGGGAAAACTAAAGCTTTCACCTGGTGAAAACACAGTGTTTTAGCTAAGAAATTTTAATTGAAACAAATCAAACCAGTTGACATTTTCCTCTTCCCAACACAGTTTGAAGCACACCTTAAAAATTAAGCTCATACACTAAAAAACAGAAGAAGGAAAATGAGAAAAGAATCTTCAGGTATTTTTTGAAACATCTTGCAGTGCAACACTTCCCAATGGAAGCCACTGTTTTCAGTCATTTTTGTCCCATTTTCAGCTCAGTGGGACTTTGATGAAGGTCTCCATCTTGAACAGGATCTGTACTGTTAGTGTTAATGCTTTTGATAAAGTCATTTGATTAGCTTTGAAAATGCCCTGCACCCCAGTCATTAATATTACTTGTATTAATGTAAGATTTAGAGACTGTTAGAAGCCCCCAGTGCTGCACAAACACACAATACAAAGGTGGTTCCTGCCCTAAACACAGCACAGGAGTGCTGGCAGCATGGAGACAAAACAAGAAAATAGCCAATAACTAAGCAGCCAGAGCTAGCTTTAAAATTATGGCATGCAAAGAAATAAAAATTTAAATAATAATAATAATAAATAAATAAATAATTTGCCTTTTATTTGCTTCTGGCTTGGGAATCTTTAAATATTTTGTGCATAAGCTCAGGCTTTCTGCAACCTCTTAGCCAAAGGACAAGAAAGCACTATTTTTAAAATGAAAGCTGAGAAACCCAAGTAATCAGAAGCTTTAAGGAAAATACCAAGTGTCATGAGAGTTGGCAAAACTCTACCACTGTTGGTTTTGTTTTTGTTTTTGTTTCCAGATACTGTTTTTAATGCAAAATTAAGGCTGTTTTCCCCTTACATTCTTCAATGCTATAGCTAAGGGTAATGTGTTGCCCTTTAAGCAAACACTTCCTTAAAAAAGCAATTTGATTATCTTCAATTATGCTATTATCAACAGCTGAGAGCAGCAAAATATCAAAGGTTTATAATTATATTCAATTTTCCTCTCATTACAGACAATGAAGTTTGGATGGTCGTTTTCCTTTTTGTTTATAATTAGTTTCCAGTTACAATTATTTTCAGACTGTGATGCATTAGAACAACATGAAATAGTTCGGATGGCAAAAAAGCAGGAGACAAACTGCTTGCTACAAAATCTTTTTTTTTTTTCTTTCTCCCTTTCTCCGGGACTTCAAAACCACACGGAAGTATTTATTTGACACAGACAAATGCTTCCTTTAAATAAAACTTTAATTCAAAGCTAAATTTGATCTACACGTCTCTAACTTGGAAGGGAGAATCCTGAGGTTTATAGATCATGTTCTCATGATGTAGTGCTCGTAACATAATACGCCAGGGCAGCAGTGAGCGGTGGAGGCTCCGTCCGCGAAAATCTGCTGCAAGTATTTGCATTAGTCCTCTGGTCACTCAGCTGAATTAGCTTCTTTTCATAAAGTAGCCTGTAAGGGATAACACACAGCTAATAGATAACTGTTGCATAGACAGTCCGTAACGCGCTGTCCTAACAGCTGTGGAAGCACAACATTCCTGCCACCCCTGCAATAAAATGAATTATTAATAAATGATGTGTGCGGGAAGCACTCGGTCTGGCTGCACTGTCAAGCTGTAAGAAATTCCTGACCAGTGCTGTCCCCTCATGGTGCAGCAAGCCACTTAGAGGGTCCCCAGCCCCCCAGGGCAGCAGTCAGAGCAGAGCTGCCACAACCTAGTACGAGGAGTGGGTGGAGGATGCAGAAGGGTCAATGTGCAACAAAGCTACGGAACATACTGCAAAACTTGGGCTGGAGCAATGACAACATCTTGCAAATTGTGTCCCCCAGTCAGCAGCTCAGCCTCAAAGGTATAGTGATAGAGAAACTACTGGTGAGGAACCCATAAATATCCCAAGGAGAGGAAATGATGCAGCAGCATACATGATGCTGTGGAGCTGAAAGCATTCCTAGCTCTCTTCTCAGTGATGTGCTGGTCCCACGGGACAGAGGAACAGGGGGTATTGCATCCCACACTTTGGCGTGCAGCTGGAGGGAAGCCAATGCAAGGAGTTTGTACCAAGAAATCCCCCGGGGTAGGAATAAACTGCACATTACCACCATTACAGAAACCTGGTAATGTTGTGCTGATGACACTTTAATTAATCCAGAATAGAATGATTTATATTAATAATGCACCCATTAACTAGATTAAGAGCTGGTTCCTTTTAGATCTCAAAACTTAAATCGTCGATGGAGAATCCCCAGCAAACAGAGATGGTGCTGTGGTGGGGTTTTTAAAGGAGGTGTATTTATATCTAACCTATTCAGTATTTTAACTGGTACCAGAAAGTTAAATATAAAATTACTGCTGATAAAATTCAGAAGTGACATGCAGATGTGCAAGCTAGGGAAGAGGCAGTGTTATGCTATCTGATCTGGGAGTGTTTGATTTAACAAGCGTGGGCCCATTCACAAAACAGGGGGGTTTCAAGGGCAGTGCCATGCCCAGTGGTGCAGGCACAACCCGTCCCCACAGCGCGACGGACCATCCCCTGGCAGCACCGACTCTGGAAAGAGTGAAAGGCTGAAAAGGTCACTGGCAGCTTGCAGAGTAATGGCATGACAAAATACTAAGTTGACCCTGGAAGCAAAGAACAAAGAAGCAATTTGTGTACATGTGTGTTTCAGGTTAGGTGGATCCTAACCATGTTTTAAAAGGGAAGTTGAAAAACTGAGCAGAGTTCACAGCAAAACCTGGAAAGCAATACAAAGACTGGTGAAAATGTCTTGCAATGAGAGTTTTAAAGAGATCAGTTTGTTAACTTACCCAGAAAGAAAGACTTTGTGTTCACTAGACTACAGTCTAGATATATCTTCCCAAGAAGAAGGTACCAAGACTGTATCGAAGAATAAAGGAAAGCATCAGAAGAACTGATGGCCACAATGTGGATGCAGTCTAAGTTCATACAGAGAATTAACACCCATGTTCATAACAGGGAGGGGGAATGCATAGGGAAAGAGAAGTTATTTGTCTCTTGATTCCTTCAGATCAGAACTCGGTGCCTTCCCTAAAGACAGCTTTTTAGTTAAATGCAAGTTATTTGGCTGAAGTCTGGGTAGCTGCTTGCGATATATAGAAATGCACATTCCTATGGACTGCCAAAACATGTGACAGATGCCTAGAAACAAACCGCTGAGTTTTTAAGTGCTTGTGAGTGGAGACATTCCTCTCTCTGCAGCCTTTGGGGGAGCTACGGAGAGAACATTTCATACCAAAAAGCAGTTCTGATCATTCATTAAGAATACACCAGCGCAGATTCTCAGGCCCCAGTTTTTAAAAAATGGCATTATTGGTATGTGTCTTACCTAGACTAAAAGATTTCAGGACTGACCTCAGTCATCTCTTCTCTGGGTTTTTTGCTTTGGTTTGAGTGCTCGCTCCTGCTGCTGTCCCTGCAGCCCTGTCATGGAACCATGCTGAGAACAGGATCTGGGCACTGATCTGGGTAAAAGGCAATCTGCATGAACACACCAATACTACAATAACTAAGGAGAATATTTTTTTTTCCATGGATTATTTTTAACCTGGTCCAGCTCACTGCTCCAGTTCCCGGCCTGCAAACAGCTTTGTCAGCACTGCCAGGGCTGGGCAGAGCAGAAAATCCTAAAGCCAGCACTGCCTCGGGGGCACACAGATGCTGAGGCTGATGCTGCCATGGGAGAAGTCCTGCTTTCCTCATCTCCTCTGACAGCAGTCCCACCACCTCCTCTTTGCTGGTGTCGGCACTCACCTGGCTAGCTTTCTGCAGGGTCAGCCAGCCCTTTCAAAGAGGATGGTAGTGCCAGTATGAGGGACTGGTCCTGCTGGAGCAGCTCTCCCTACCTGCAGCATCGCTCCATTTTTGACAAAACCACAGCTCCAAATTCCCATACAGCTCTACAGTGCTCCCAGAGAGGGCTCCCTGGCTCCATGCACAGATCTAAATCCCAGGCAGGATTATCCCACCCTGCTCACTGTCCCTGTCAGTGCCTTGTCCTCTCTTACGTTACGTGGCCTCCAGGTGAGCAGGCTCAGGTGGGCTCTCAAGGTGGGCTCAGCAGATGGTGGCACAATTGCCAGAGACCAGAGGAAAGAAAAAATTGGAGGGGGTTGCACCTATCAGTCTGAACTGAGATCAGCAACCTGGCAGCTTCTTGCTTTGCTGTTGAACTCAGCAGGATTTAGTGGCCTCCCAGGGGCCTGTTCATCAGGCTTAACCCAGAGTCATTCATAACAACCCTGCAGGGCACTGCATTTCCAACACATTGATACACCTCTGCCATTAATGGTGAAAAACTCATACCAAAGAGAGGAAAAAGACATAGCCCTGCAGGGTACGGGTGCAGTTCTCCAGACACCTGCTTTCAAAGAGCTCTTCCCCGCACCTCCTTCAGGGCCTGTCCCACCCTGCTGCGGTCCCTGGGAGGTAACTGGGAGTTTCTGCCTGGGTTTCCTTCTTAGTCATGTAATTTCCTTTTTCTGCCTTTTTTTTTTTTTCGTGGGACTTTTTCAGATTTTCAAAGGGAAAAACCTCTATTCTGATTCTCCATCCAACAACCATTAGTGTAGAAGAGAAATGCCCTTAATTTTCGTGTGGCTTCTCCCTGGTGCTTCTAGAGCTAAAAGCTGGCTGGCAGACTCACCAAGCAGCTCATTTCGCACTTCATAAGAGCACCAACGTGACAGTCCTGACAATCCGAGTCCTTTCCATGTGAGGAAAAAGTGTTGTTTAGTTAATGGCAGCACAATTTTCCTTTCTGCTTGCAACCGCCTGACCTCTCCCAGAAGAAGGGGTAGGCCGGCCCCAAGGAACCTTTTCCTCGAAGCCTGGAGAGCAGACGTGAGCCCCCTGCTATGGACACCGTGTCCTGTGGTCACATAGCTATGTGATGGACACTGTATGTGGACTTCTAGAAGAAACTGAATGCTTTTCAGCCTCTCCCTGGGTCCCCTGTGGTTGACAGCCAGCAGGAGGAACCCCCCACCCAGCCCGGCATCCCCCCTCCTCACAGGGTGCCTAAAAACCCTGAGGGTTTTTAGGGTATTTTTAGGGAATGCTGTGGTGCACAGAACATCCAGCAGCTCACGTGGCAGGGGTCAGACCTTCCAGCTGAAAGAGGTCCCCACCAGCACCCCAAATGCTGACAAACATTTAAAACCAGTTGTTGACAAGCCAGATTCTGTTTTATCCACGTTTGTGCACAATATTTTTTACGCCATAGGCTAAAAGCTCGGTGTCAGTAAAGGAACCCTTTTGTCTCTCTGGGAGACCATCCAACAGTTCATGGAGGAAGAGATCTGACAGTCTAAAACCGAAAAATTGACACCTAATTACCTCATTCCTAACTGACATTGCCATTTATAATACTTTTATTTCCTGAGAGCACAGCAGATGGAGGGGACTTGCGGTGGGTGGCAGAATGGGGTCTGAACACTAGTGAGTCCAGCAACGAGAAGTGCTGAAGCACATGTACGCAAAAATTAATCCTATGTCTTTTTAATGAGGGAGGGGGCAGTTTGCTGAAGAAGGGGGGCGCCTTTCCGAGCCAAAAAGGTAGTTCTTTTTTCCAGAGATACCTCATTCTGTGTTCCTTACATGCCTAGTTTCTCAACAGAAAAGATGCAAAATCTTCTTTGTGGGGATTTTATTGCCTGACTATTAAACACATAGGGACACACTTTAAGACAAGAGAACTCCCTCCCAATAAATTAGCGTGCCCGTGTTTGCAAGGAGACATAATAGCTGTTATTTATATTGTACTTAAATATTTAATTTTCTTTGTAAATAAAAGCTTTATGCCTCCCTTTGAGCCTGCTCTTACCGCCTTAGACTGCAACAGTTATGACAAAACTATTACTTCAAATTAACATGGCATTCAGCATGCATTTGTATTACTTCCATGATTTTTATTGTGTTTTTAATTATTATTTTTTCTCGCAGTTCATTCATCAATCATATTTACAAGCCCATTGTCCGCCTGGCTGCCAGCGGAGTGTTCTCATACATTTCAGCACATAGACAGAAACTGCAAACTAGAACAGCTCTGCTAGGATCTCTAATATTTCTGAGGAGTCTGAAGGTGTTGACAGCTTATGGTATGCCTGTCCCAGGCAAGTGCAAGTGCCTCAAAGTCCATCTATCTGTGGTTACTGGTAAGGGTAAAATTACACAGCACGTTTACCCTTTGAGAAGGAATCCTCCCTGGAGAGGTTAGAAATGGGGAACAAAAAGTGTACTGCAGCTGGGGACCTGACAAACGGCACTCATTTAAACTTCAAAATAATCATCCGTGCTGCTGCTGTAAAGCAAGCTCATTCTGCACTTGTGTTGATTACCTTCCTCATTGTTTGGCCAGACAGTATCTTTAGCCAACTCGAGTAATATACCACGACCTGGTCCTGAAGTCCTGCCACCCCCAAGCCCTCAGTGACAGCAGTGGAAGCAGCTCACGGGTGGCAGGAGCAGGCCTTGATTTTGCTGAGGTTATGTCCTCGCTACTCTCCATTCCACACCTCATCCCGTCCCTTTACAGCAGGATGGCAAGTATTAGGGAAAATCTGTATTTCTTGGGAGTGCAGACAAGGGTTTTTTCTCAGGGCTGTAGAAAAAGGGAAGTAGCTCCGAGCACCGGAGCATGTACATTGCCACCACAGCCCTGTTCACATACAAGCTCATTGTCAACCAAAGGAACTGAAAAATTACGGCCATTTATCTATCCCTCTCTTTACCCCCCACTGTGCCTCTTTTGGCAAAGCAGCCAGGCAGTTCGCATTGTTTCAAGTTTAACGCTCGCAGATGGTTTTATTTAGAATTTGTTTTATTGGTGAGACATGTTTCCTCTCTTTATTAAATTATGCCTACTTTTTGTCAGTCATCACGCTGCCCATGATTTCTGCGCAGAGCTCGGGGGGCCGGGTCCTTCTTATTGCTGTCGGGTGGGTTGTGTTTTGTTGGTGGTTTTATTTTGAGGTGTGTGTGTGTGGGGGGGGGGGGGATTAGAAACGAATCCCTAGGCTCGCCTTTTTCCTTGCGGGGGGCAATGACACCCCGGCAGGACCAGGGGCACCCACAGCCCGCAGGAGCCCGCAGGAGCCCGCAGGAGCCCGCAGGAGCCCGCAGGAGCCCGCAGGAGCCCGCAGGAGCCCCCTCGCTGTGGCCGGGGGCCGCTCCTCCGCCTGTCCCCGAGCTCCCCGGGGGGGCGGCCCGGCGGGCCCGGCCCGGCGGCAGGTGGTGGCCGCGGCTGCGGGCGGGCAGCACGGGGGGAGCCCGGCACGGCACAGGACGGGACGGGGCCCCTCGGCCGCCGGCTCCTCCGTCTTTAAAAGCCCCCCCCGAGCCCCTGCCCGGCCGGGGCGGCTGCGGGCGAGCAGATCGCCGCCGGCTCGGCGCGGAACTCGCAGGCTGCGGAGCAGGAGGTGGGAATTGAGGGCGGTTTGGGTTTCCTCGCTTTATTTTTTTTTTCCTGCTTTGTGCATGTTTTGTTTTTTTTTTCTTTTTTTTTTTTTTTTTTGCTCCCCCCTTCTCGCTTCACCTCGGGCGCCAAGCACCGGGGCGGGCGTTCTCAGGCGCGGCCCCGGGAGAGCCCCAGCGGGCCGGGCCGGGCCAAGCCAAGCCGGGCGGGCCGGCGGCGCCTCCCCCCGCCGGTTCGGGGGGTCCCCGGGCTCGGCCCCCGAACGCCCCTCTCTTCCGTTCTCCATGTCATTTCCTGTGCTAATAAGATGGTGGTCACGGCCGGGAGGGAGGGAGCCGCCGCCGCCTCCGCCGAGCCCGGCCCGGCCCCGGGACCCGTCCTCGCCTGCGCCTAGCGAGCGGGGCCGGCGGGGCGGCGGGGAGGCAGGGCGCAGCCAGCCGGGCCCCCCCCACACCCCGGTGCGGAGCGGGCACCCCCCCCCCCCCGCCCCCGGGACGCCGAGGCGGGCCCCCCGCGCCCGCAGCGCCGAGGTGAGTCAGCCCCGCTGGTAGCCAAGGTGGCCACGAAAATGGCTGCGGGGGACGGCAGGGAGGGAGGGAGGGCAGCAGCGCGGGGGCCCCGCCCGGGGGTCGCGCCGGGGGGTGGCCGCGGCGGGGCGGCAGCGACCCGCGGCCAGGTAGCGCCCCCTGCTCTTCCTCCTCCTCCTCCTCCTCCTCCTCCTCCCGGCCCCGCCGCTCCCCTCCCGCCCGCGCCGCGGCGGCGGGCGCGCGTCCGCTGAGTGACAGCGCCGGCAGCCAATGGGCGGCGGGGGCGGGCGGGAGGGGGCGGGGCGGAGCGGCCAGGGGCTCCCCGGGGGCCGCGGCCGGGAGCGCCCGGAGGGGAGGGGCTGGAGGGGGAGCGGGGGGGTGTGTGGGGAGGGGGGTGCTTCGCGCTGCTTCAGCAGCAGGAAATGTGTAAAGTTGGTGATATTGGGGTAGCATCATTAAAGTGGTCGCTGGTGGTCGTGGTGGGGTTTGTGTGGAGGCTTGCGTGGAGAAACTGAACGTCAAAATGAGGGGTTTGGGGTCGGTAACTGAGTTATAACCGAGTTATAGCGCCACAGATGAACTGGGGGGGCTCCAGAGGGAAGGAAGCAGCCGCTGGAGCTTGGTGTGGAGACCCAAGGCTTGTTCCCAGCGGTGTGAGGGCAGGTGGGAGCTGTTGGTGTGGATTCCCAGCTTGGCGCTGGGAACGTGCATCCGAGCCCCGTGAACAACCAGTCTTCCTGAGAACGCCAAAACAAGCAAAAACAGCTTTCCTTCCTCGATTTGGGTTGCAGCTTTCTGGCAATTGGAGAAATCCGGGCTCTTTAACAGGGTAGGCTTGAGGTTCTCCTTACTGCAGCGTGGAGCTCTATGAGCACGGGTCCTTCAGCCCCAGGGCTGTGGCAGGGACCTGGTGACAAGGAGCCAGCACGTGCCCTCACGCTGTCACAGAGCAAGTGCCAGGGCCAAAGCATCCCTGCTCAGCGTCTCTCCCGTTGTGTCTCTGCTTCTTGAAGTATTTCATCGCCAGCACTTCTCTGCAGCGCTGCTGCCTGAAGCCCTGCGGTGCAGGGGGAAGTGGCGTGGACCAGAAATGCCGTGCCGCTCGCTGCAGGCAGTTTTAGCGTCGTCGTCTTCTGCACTGACCTCCTCTGCAGTAGTCAGGTGAAGAAAGCTTTAATTTCACAGGCGCTGACTCTTCCGTTCTCCCTGTGACCTCTTTTCTGCTACTGAGGGTTCTCGTAAATAGGAGGAAAAAATAAAGCCTGTGGAGCAGTGGTCCTTCTAACATGACGCTGTGAAATGTTGCTTTTCGAGGATCCCTGCTAGCTGAACTTGCTGGTGAAAGTGGATTCCAGTAGCGAGTCCAACCTCCTGATGAAAAAACAGAGGACAAGGCGAGAGGTGGGCTCTTGCCTTGCTGAGCAGCATCTTCAGAAAGAAGGCTAGGGAAATGTGCTCCAGAAACAGAAAGTGTGCAGGTAGAAGAGGCTGAGCAAAGTGCTGTGGAAAACACAAAACGGTTGCACGGCTTCTCGGGAAGGTGAGGGCAGCCAAAGTGGATGGAGGAGTGACCTGATGAGGAGGGCAGCACGAGCATCCCACATTAGAGATGTTTGTGTTTAAGATGCCCATCACGTGGTTGGCAGGCACTGCACTGATACCAGAGAGGATTGGGAAGGCTGAGAGCAGGGAGGGAAGAAAGCAGAGGGGAAGGGGTGCAAATTTTGAGTTGTCGTCTGGAGTTGGGTTTGCAGTGTGGATCTTTACATGTCTAGTCGCTGTCCTTACCGTGTGGGTTTCTGACTTAAGCTAGAGCTGGTGAGGGTAGCAGTGGCATTTTTCCTCCTTCCATCCCAAACTACGGACATAATTGCAAGAACCTATATGTTTCTGCTGAGAGACAGTGAAGCAATTCAAAATATTGACACTTAAACCTTTGCCATTATGCTTCCTGGTCAATGCTGTGCTTGTGTGAGCAGGATAGCCTACATCCCCGAGAGCTGTTGTTCAAAGGGCTCCTCTGTCCGCAACACGGGGAGGCAGCCGTCCAGCCTTTCATACTCGGAACAGCTTCTCTGCAGTCAGAAGGTAAAAACATTATACATATAATTTAAGGTTTAAGCTGCAATCTGCAGAATCTGGCAGCCTCTGGAGAGGGATCGGTAATGCATACTGCAGAGCAGCGCTTCAGCACAGTCCCTCGGTCGCAAACAGCCATCAATAAGGGGCCCATCAGAAGGGTATCGTAAGGGAAGTCGTCCCATTTGAGCATGCTGACAAATGGATTTGTTTCTTTGCCCCTTTTCTTTTTTTCCTCCTTAGGCTTTGGCTTTTCAGACAGAATAGTTTTACTTCCATGGTCTGACCAGTGAATCTGTGGTTTCTGTTAGTGGGCAAATTGTACCAATGTCAAATTGTACCATCTACCATGTCCCAAGCCATGGTAGTAACTTGTAATTTCTGCATTTTTCATGATAAATGTGCTTTAGGCACTTGTATGAACATAAGGATTACTGGTGAAGGAGTCTAAGCTGGTGGATCTTTAACATTGAAAGTGAGTGTCTTCCCTTTGAAGGCTTTATTAAAAGTGTAGGTGCCTCGGGTTGTGACTGTCAGAGGGAGGTGGAGGCAGGATTTCCAAAATTCAGCACCTCTCTCAGGAGCCTGCTCTCCAGTACTGTGCTGGCAGCAGTGCTGCAGGAAGGGTTAGCCCGAGGGGGCACTGAAATGAGCTTCAGCAGCGAGGCCAAGCACTGAACATCAGGAGCACTGCATCTGTGGGCAGGGCACACCTGGGAGCAGTGCTCGCACCCTTCTCAGCGAGCATCGGAGCGCCGCGGGCACACGGTTTCTGCTGGCTCCCAGCGAGCGCCGCTTCGGAGCGTATCATTTTGAAGGCCAGTAATTGGAGCTGATGTTGGCCCGGGACATCAGCTGTTTCCAGGCTGATAATCGACTTGAAATGTTGTCCAGCGCATTCCCACTCGGTACAACGAAGCTTTATTTTGAAAACGTGTCGTGTAAACTGTATCATAATAAACTGAGTGCAGTGAAACGCAGTCCTACACCCGGAGCCTCAAATAGCTGAGCAGACGAGGTGTACATACTATATTTCTTGAAAGGCGTCCTAAGTTTGGCTGGGGTTACCTTTTCACTCTGAGCACATCCCTCTTCACACCTTTCGTTTGGATAATCCTTGACTTGCTGGTGTCTGTGTGCTTGGCTTCTGTTCTTGTGGTGTTTGTTTTGATTTTTTCTTTCCTAAGCTACTAGGGAGTACTTCATTAGGTCTGCTGCTCTCCTTCAATTGGAGACATTTTGCTTGGAAAGGCTGATGCAGAAGTTAAATATGCCACAGTTTGCAGAGTCCAGTCTTTTCATTCAGAGGAAATTAATGAAAGCATTTGGAAGCTAAAGGAAAAATCGGTATTGATGACATACTTTTGTGAACAATAACATACATTCTGGAGCTGTGTACTTGCCTAGGCATGCAGTGTTTGTTTTTTTGATTTTTTTGGTGTTGATTTTTTTATTTGAGCCCATATGAGGTCAATCAGCTTTTGAAGAACAGAAACAAATTACTTACTGAATTTTTGTTCCCCTTACAAAGAAAACTCTATGTACAGTGTATAAGTTGCATTGTTCCTTAACAATTTTTTCCTAAACCACGTAGTGTCGGACTGACCGATGGGTGCAGCAGTACCTGACTTCTTGTGCAGAACCTCGCCAGCCAGCGCTGCGTTGCTGTTGCAAGGACAGCACCTCCAGAAAGGTGGATCCACTTACTGCGTCTCCTAGACGTGTTGAGAGCTAGCACCAACTAAATCAGATGTTAACGTGTGCTCCTTAGGTCTGAGGGACTTAACTGGTGGTTGTGTTTCCTTTTAACCAGGTCTCACTCGGTCGTCAGGTGTTGAAATGTTGCCTTTGAGCTCTCTTGGTGTAGTCAGTGAATTTTTGTAGCCTGCCAGTGACTCACGGGCGTGAAGTCCTTGTGACGTGCCCCCTCTTCTCTTTGGACAGGAATTGAATGAGCTCTTTGCTTCTACTAAGCAGCCTTTTAAAAATGCCCGTAGTGTAAAGGATTAGCTATTTCTGGGCAACCTGACACCTTTACCTCGAAGACACTTGACGGGGGGGTGTTGAAGGGGTAGACCAGAGGCGCTTGGCTCCTGCTGGAAACTTTTTGCTGCATTAGGATAGGCAGGATCTGAACACCCCTCACTCTCTGTATAGAAGGGAATGTGAAGATCAAGTGGTGGTGGTGGTGAATTCAGCACACGGATATCTGATTTCTTGGCAGATCTGACACTGGGAGTATCTGGACTGCTGCCTGCACCAAGGAAAGGGGGTCGGTGTGACCCACGCTCAGCCAGTACTCATCCAAGCGGTGTAACATGAGCCCCTAACCTGTAGACAGATTTACCAGCCCTGAATAATGTCTGTTGTGCTGTGAGATCTTATCTCCCTAATGGCCTGCAAGAGGGTACGAAACGAGGAGAAATAAATATGGCTTTTGCTTTTGCTTTCCCTGCATTTTGTAGAGCCGTTGATTTGTGCTCATTCTGCTCCGTGTGTTCATTGGTGCCTTTCAAGGGGTGGGTTAGTTTGTTAGTGTTTTAGAAAAGGTTAAGAGTACGATTTACGGGTATCTTTTCACTTTCCCCCCAAGTAGCTTGGAGGGGATGGAGGCAGAAGGCTGAATCTGTACAAAGAAAGTCGCTGCTTGCTGTGTCCTGTAGCCCAAGGAGGGTGACACCACTATAACAAGCATCAAGGAGCTGTCACGTAACATCCTTCAACAAAAGCAATATGGTACCAAATGGACAAATGGCACCAGAGCAGGATTTCATATTGACATTACATCCCAGCTGAATGGGAACCCCCCTTGCGGCTGAGACAGCCTGCCTGGAGGTGTCACTGCTCTGGGCTGCAGAGGCTTTGGCAGCTGGTTCCTGAAGCTTTTCCTTGGGGTGGTGGCAAGGAAGGGGTCTTGCACAGTGGCCAGATACCTACTGGAAGTCCTGAGGGCTGGTGGAGGTGGGGGAGGTGTCTCAGCTGCTGTTAGGGCAAAGAGCTGTGGGTTGTGATCTGCGAGTAGTGCCGGCTGCTCGAGAAACTTGATGTCACGTGGTTGTATCAAGGATAAAATTGTGTTTTGTGGCTTGTGCTTTCCATGTGACAGAGTTTGGGGGCAGTTTCTCAAAAATCGCCAGTGTTATTAAGGTGTGTGTATACACTGCTGTGCATAAAGGCGGACGGGGGCTCAGTTATTGCTGCCTTGGTGCAGGGACAGAGTGCTCTGCTGACATGCACTGAGCTTTCTGGCTTGATGGGTTTGAATTTCGTGCATAGCTTGGCTGTGCTTTGCACGCGTGTGCAAGCCTGTCTGTCCTGCCAGTCCATCCCATCTACCACCAGTGGAAGAAAAAAAGACAGAGTACTTCAGGTAACATTTAAAAAAAAAAAAAAAAAAAAAAGCTTGAACTCCTAGAAAAGCGTTGAGTGAAAGGCTGTGTTGTTGTAAGATGGATGTGCTCTCCAGAGGAGCTAATTTAGACAGTAAGGAAATATATGTGAGGCTGATCGCTGGCCGGATGCCAGTCACTGAAGGGCACCGGAGGCTGAAATGCCAGGCAGCGCTGGTAGTGCTGGCACTCCAGCCCGTGACGGTTGGGTTGCATGAATTATCTCTCTGCCTTCCAGCTAATTTTATCCTGTTGATTTTTCATGAATCATTTCCCATCTTTGTGGGTTAGAAATTGAGGTGGAAGTTTGCTCGCCAGAATAGCCACATCTGCTATTTAGAAAGCAGCGACTTGGGTTTGCTTCCTGCCCGCCCCCATGCCTTCCCTTCCCTTTCCTTTCCCTTTTTACCTCGCCAATGTTAAACTTCGTGAAACACTGGTGTTGCTGATCCACGGGAGGTTTTGGGCTGGCTGGACATTGAGCTGTGGTGGCTCAGCCTGGCACCGAGCGTGGCCTCGCTCCAGCCTTTTTAGTCTTTCCACGGATGAGCGTAATAGAAGGCCATTTGAGCACCTTCCTTTGAAGCAAAGCAGGCGCTGTGTTAACGAGGGGATGTCTTGAGCTTGCTGATGATCATATTTCACCTCTTTTTGTGTATCACAGAAAGTCCAGGAGACTGGAAGAGTAATTGCGTTGGGACGGTTCTGAAAATGGCCATGCGGATGGCCAAGGAGGTGATGGGTTGGATAGTGCGCTGCCAGCCCTGGGTAAACATAAAGAGATTAATTAAACTTGACTGAAGTTCAGCTGAAAGTGATTGATGTTACAGGGAGTGTCTTCTACGCCTCTAACAGGTCAGTTTTTATTCTTCATGAAACCTAAATTTGGTTTAAAGAAAGCTAAGTAGTTGTGATACACTTAGATACTACATAAGGCAGTTAACTCGGTGCAAGAGAACCCAATTAATATCCGATGCCAAAGAATACCAGTAAAATACAAGTGGCTTAGGAACTGAAGGTAGTGACTGATAGAGAGTCAGCATCCAATAAATAAACTGAAGCGGCAGTATAAACAGTAAGGAGGATGAAGGATACGCTAGGCTGAAGGACAGTATTAGCACACAAATAAATCAACCGTTTGTGGTTTAACGTTAAGGTGAATATAGAAAACGGTTTTTCACCGCTGAAAGATCAAGCCTGGCGTTGCCACCTTAGACGAAGGGAGCAAATAATTCAGCTATTTTAAGCTAGAGCTTGATCGTTTTACAGAAGAGTCTCCGCAATGTGATACGCGGAGCCTGCATTTTCAAAGAAGTAGACTTGGTGACCCTTCCCTTGAACTGAGGGGAAGAAAGAAGCCAATTCTGTTTGACACCTACTCAGTGATGCAGAAGAAAGCGTGACTCATCACCGGTGAAATGTGTAGCTGAAAAGAGTTTGGTGAACTATAGCTATTGACAAGGGCAGGACAGCTGTGTGGAGTAATCAGTTTTGGTAAATGGACCCTTATATGTAAAGCAAAAAACATACAGAAAATAAAACCATTTTCATATAGACAAGTGGAGAGCTATGACCATGGAGAGGAACGGCCTGAACACAACCTGTGAAACGGGAGGCTGCATCCCAAGCCATCCCTTGCAAGAGCAGAGGGGTCAGAAGGGGCAGGCAGCTCTGCGGAGCTTTCTGTGCCAAGTCACGGCTGAAAAAGACTACCACAAGTCTGGGCACACCGGCGGGGAAGTAATGAATAGGGGTACGGAGGCAGTTTTATGTCTGTAGCCCTTATGTTTACTTCAGATTCACTCTTACATCAGCGTGGCTTTCCAGTGCCAGCATCTTAAAATAACGTACGGCAAATTGGAACAGTGACACAGAAGAACGATGAAAATTGTTGGAAAGCTGAGAATGCTGGATGGGGACACGTACTGAACTGAGCCACCAATGTGTTTTTGTTCAGTGCTTATCGCTACTGCTATCCAAACACCTCCCAGTAGTACCTTAAGGAACAAGGCTTACATCTGCCACTTGGTTGTGTTCTTGCTCTGCCCTTGGGGAGAAAAATGTTGTTTGAGTGGCATCTTGTTTTAGTACCAGATTTTTGTTCCTGTTTGTTTAACTTCATACACGTACGTATATATTATGCTGAGGAAGCCAAAGGCGAAGAAGTGCAACTGGCACTCCTGACCAAAGATGGTGAGGTTTCTTACAGCCATTAACCCTGGAAGCAAATCTTTGTTTGCTCAAAGCAGCCCCCCAACGTGCTGGGTGTTTCAGCCTTTTCCACAAGCTTGCAGGGCCCTTTAAAAGAACTGCTGACTGATGCCCAAAACTCGAAAGATTCATATATAACTTGTCAGCGGCAGTGATTAACAATTGAAATGAACTTCTGTTGGCTCCTCTTCCCCTAGCCAGACTCAGATGGAGATTTCGTCCCCTTTATGGGCTAAAGGTAAGGGCATGTGACTTGGAGGGGATCAGTCAGGTTGACCTAATTCTCCCTTCTGCCCTTAAACTATGAATCATGGAGATCAGTGCAAAGAGCCAAATACACCAAAAAGAGAAGCTTTCAGTTGAAGGGAATTATTTTCAATGTACATTAAAAATGCAAGTCCCTTGCAAATTCTTCTAGCTGCAGTGAGCAGCTGTCTTTGCTCCATAGCGTGCTGCACTGTTTGAGAGGCTTAGGTTGCATGGGAGCTTTACTTTGTCAGCATCCTGCTGTGCAAATATCTCCTTACTCAACACTTAATGTGCAGAAGTTGCGCCAAATAATCCAGTTTGCAGAGACTGCTGTTGTGCCATGATGCTCTTGGATCAACAAAGGGTAAACACTCTGAACTGACCATACTACAGGGTTTTGTGGTAAATTCTGTAAAGTCAACGGTGTTTTCCACCTTGACTAGGAGCAACCATGGGTTCAATTAAGACAAACTAATTTAGACTAACTCAGGGATTATTTTAGACATTGTTTTCCTTCTTAGTCCTCCAAAATTTGTGTATCCTGAGGTAGATCATGGCACGTTTGTTAACAAACCTTACAAGAGTGACAGTGAGAATATGTCTTGCGTCTACTTGAAATGAAAGGAGGAGTTCCAGGCTGGAAAACGGGACTTCCCCTGTCCTCAGCCCTTATACAGTGAGGATAATACTGGGAACTCACTGTCACGGCACCCGAATGCTGTTTGTCACTTCAGATGCTGGTCTTGAGCAGGTTGCTGAAACCCCTGACAATTCTCGGCCTTCCCTGCTGTGAAACTGTTTGAAGTCCTGTGGTTTTGAAGGTTGTTCTTAGAACTTCTTCAGAAAACTGCAGCAAAATCAGTGGTGTTTCCAGTTGTCTTTCGTGCAGTCCTGATCTTCTTTGTTTCGAGAGCTCAAAACTCAAAGAAAATGTGTCATACTTCTCTTCCACTGAGTTTATGGATACCAACCATAGTGAAGTAATTGGCAATGTTTAAAACAAGTCATGTTTGCAGCCCATTCTGCTCAAATCCTACATCGCCTATGCCACTATAATGTTCACAAAGTTTGAGTTTGCAAATGCCCCAGCTTTCAACCTCATGCAGCTGGATGCGTTTCAACCTTGTTCTGACTGAGGCTGTCAAGGAAGAGCCCAGCAGCAGGCAAGGAGGCAGGTCACCGGTGTCACCATGTCAGGACATCGCTTAGCTGTGCCACCGGCTGCAGGACAGCTTCTCCCCCAACATCATACTTCAGCAGGGGGATGTTAAGCCAAGGCTGTTGACTTAGAAGCAATTTTCCCATCGTAGCATGGGGTTAGTGTCCGTCTGTGGACAGGGACCTCCTCTGAACAAACTGGTTCCCACTCTCATCCTGCGGGATCCAGTGGTGTTTACATGGGTTGCGGCCTTGCATGGCCAGCTGTGTAGCCAGCTGATGCCTCATAAAGTGACCTGAAACAGTTGGCATGGCCAAGATCCTTGGTAAGTGAATGCACCTTGAGGAAAATAGTCCTCCTGGGTCATTCGTGGCTGTCGGGGGGAGCACAGAGCCTTGAATGCAGTGCTTTATTCCCCTTCTGCACTCGTCAGTAGCCAAGTGTTCTGGATTACTATTTCTGGTAATAATATGCAACTGTAGAAAAAGCGTATGAATTAAAGTCCATCTTTAACCATGGGCCCACACTTTAAAATGTTACACTAGCTATGCAAGATCTTTCTTAAAAGAAGAGGCGATGACCCCTAGAAGGCCAGCAGTGAGAAATGGAGGGAATGAGCTGTGTACTGAGGAGGGGATGGATTCCTATATGGCTGTTTCACATGCAAGAATGTCCAAATCTGGGAAATGCGCCAGTAAAACGTAAAATTAAAGCTCTGTTTTGGAGCCTGATCCACACAGATAAGAGTCTGTGGCTGTTAACTAATAACTACAAGAGGAGCAGTGATAAAGACGGCATTCTTGAGGACAGGAATTCACAGGTTCGTTCGTGCTTAACCCCATTTGGACTTTTCTTCGCACATTTGAGGTTAACGGCTCAGATGTGCTTGTGCCTTCTGTTTCCTTTATTGTTAGCAACATGGTAAAGCCACTGGAGTTCTTAATGTGTGTCTAGCAGCGATGTTACAGGTTCTTGCTTGCTTTGTAGTGAAAAAGGGAGAGATGACATGGCACTGCCTGTGCCTGTGCCTGTTGGGATTTGCAGCAGCCGCGCTGGTGTCCCAGACCTCCTAAGGGTTGTTGTGTGTCATACCATGACTGTCCGCTGTCCAAAGGACTTGGGATTGTGTGTAAACAGCACCTGGATATTCACAGCATTCCTTTGACCGAGGGATTGTCTTCCCTAACACGCTGCTGGGATTTTGCAGTAGGCTGTGTGCATGCTGACATTAAGGGGACTGAGAGTGTTGATGGTGACAGGGACATGTACATCCTGGGAATGCCTTCAGCAGTTAACCAAAGCAGCCTGCTCTGAATATGCATTGCTTATCTACATTACCTGAAACACAGCCGTAAAAATTGTCCGAAAATGAAGTGGAAGAAGGCAGTGAAAAGTGTAGAATGTGAACTGGAATCTTGTAATTGTGGAAAACTAGGAAAGAAAAAAAAATCAAAAACAGAGGGAGGTAGAATTTAGAAAAATTAAATACAGCTTTATATACATCAGGAACTTGAAGAGTCCTAAAAGCATGGTCATCTGCTGGTACCTGGAACTGGAGAAATGATGAATGTTTCTTTTCTGCAACCCAAGGAAAAGCTAGGTAAGTTGGATGATGATACCAATTACAGCAGCAGCATAGTGCTTTATGTTGTAATATTAGCTTGGGAAATTACCAAACAACAGCTACTAAAGCAGAACATTTTGGCTGTTTTGGCTAACTTAAATCGAGGGATTTTAAAAGTGCTGGCTGAACAGCTCTCTGTGGGCTGTAAACACTAGAAACTTTTTTTAATGTATTCAAAACAAGTTAGACTGACAAAAAAAATGTTCTGTGCTAGTGATTAAGTCATAAATAAGCAAGCTAATACCAAGTTTAATCTGTTCAAACTGGGATATTAGGCTACCTTTGGTCTGAAGTTGGCATCCAGTAAAATAATATGATAGCTGATAGGGATTTGATTGGCTATGAGGAAAGGGAGCATTATTTGTAATAATCCATCGGTATGGATTTTTGGAAAATAGATCTTTGCAAGCCTGATGTCATCTTGTGATGCTGCTTTATTATTGCTCAATAAAGGTAAAAGCGGTGGTGTGTCTTAAGTCTTCAGTGCACAAAGTTGTAGCACAAGTCGATGGAATACACAGCTAGAATGATTCAGCCTGTCACACTGAATAAACAGAAACCCAACTAAATGAAAGGTCACAGTATCAAGAAGAGAACCATGCTCGATCAGGTGTATTTCTAGTTGTGTCTGCTGGGATTCAGTTTCTGGGCTCAATGCTTATCAACAAGTTTATTGGTGTCCTGGAAGAAAATACAAAATTAGTGTTGGTATTTGTGGACAACGCAAGGCTTGAAAGAGTCACTAATGAAGAAAAAAAACGAGTTACTGATAGGGTCTCATAGGTCTCATGCTTGGTAGGTGAGAAAACAGCAAGTTACATGAGTATGGTATGTAAAACCAGGCACCCAGGAACAGTGACAGTAGGTGCGCTGGCAGGGGTGGTGTCCAGAGAGCTTTGCAGGAGCTAGGACTCTTACAGCAGCGCGGTGCTTTGCTGAACACAAAATCCCAGCCGGGCACGTTGGCCAGAAAGTAAATGTGGGACTTGGACACAAACATGGAAATCTTGAGCCGGAGCAGGGAGGGTGTTATCTTAGTGCAAGGTACTGCTGCAGTCCCTGCAAGAACATGGCTGTCAGTGCTGGGCAGGAATGTTGCTGATAAGTTGCAGTGAGTTCGGGGGGACCATGAGAACAAAGAGCTGGAAAATACACCAAGCGGTGAAACAAGGAACCTCCATTTGTAAAATCAATGCTACATTTCTCTCTTTTTTTTTTATTTTTATTTTTTTCCTTGCTCTTCTTGGAGATATTCTGTCGTTTAGCCAGGAATTCACTCAAGGAAGTGCCACGGCCTGCATTGCGCGGGAGGTCAGGCTGCACAGTCCTGGGGTCCCTCTTGCTTCATAACGCAGGAATCTCCTCAAGGAAGAATGGGAGAGGAAGAGCCATTGTCTGTTCGCAGGGGCATGTGTCTGCAGCTCTTCCTACTAAAAGGCCTTGGGGTTTGCGGGCAATGAAATTCCTCATGCCCTGTCCTCCAAGCTTCCCGAATGTGTGATTTTTTTTCGGACAGTGTTCACTGCAGAACATCTGCCCCACCGCCAGCATCCGCCTCGCCCGCGCCAGCACAGGCCCCGCAGCTAGTCAGCTCTGGGGCAGCATCCATCTATTTGTTTCTTAAGCAATGCCCCACATACACACAGCTGCTGCTTTTTTCCTCCTGAGCTGCTTTTCTGCAGACTTCTCAGGAAAGACCTTTCCTTCTCCTCTGGTAGCCTTGGCTGTGGAGAGAGGACCTTTCTCTTTCCTCTCTCTCTAGAGAATGCAGGCCAGGGGCTCAGCCTGCTGAAATGATAAGCACCCCCGTCCCCTTCTTTCTGAATGTCTATAGTAATTCTAAGAGAGTGTATCCTGTGCTGGATATGTTGTCAAGGCATAAATTGTGTGTCTGCATGTGTCTGATTAGGTTGATCTGAATTAGGTTGAGGCTTTGCTTTCAGTGTTGTATGAACATTAACCAGTGCTTCCTTGATACACACATGATAAAGGTCTTTCAGGCTGCTCTTTGGCATGTGAGAAGTTGGGCTGGAAAAATTAATCATTTGTCCCTCGGCACAAAGAAGAGCCACAAAGACTGGGACTAGAGTTCCTTCTTATTGTAAACAGGGTACAAATGCAGACCAGATTTCCATGGTGCTCAGTCGTCCACAAAGCGTGTGTGGCATAAGAAAATTCCTGTCCTCGGGGATTTGTGGCCTAAGAACACGAATTTCAGGATGTCCAGAGCAGAGTTGTGATGGGGATAGGCTCTTCCACCAGCTTCCCTGACAGAAGGGGACTGATCAGCTGCTGAGGCCCGTCCGCTGGGCGCTGCTTCTATGCAACGGGTCATCGGGCAGCAGATGTGGAGAAGGGGATCACAGGAAACTTTGGGGGAGCAGCCGTGAAGCCTGTCCAATTTGGTAGCAGGCCTGAGAACAGCCAGTTTATGCACTTTAGAGGAAATCTTGAGACAAATATAGCAAAGATATGAGCAACCCTCTGTTTTATTCATTGTCTCAAGCTCTGATGCTTAGTGGCCCTTCCAAAAAAAAATTAAGATTAACTGAACTAAATCTTAATTATCATCACTTGCCACACCAATGTTTTCTGGTCAGCAGCACCCTGTAGCAAGTGGTGTGAGGGGTTATTGGTTTGACGCTTGCTGTCTTTAAGTGTCATTAAGTAGTTCCTGGCTCCTGTGATGGGCCACAGGAGAAGCATTTTTGTTACAGTGACCTGTGTCTGGAAGGGTGGTGATAGCTCAGCTCCATCCACTGCGAGGGACAGGAAGATGGAGAACACGACTTGTGCAGTTTTGTCAGAGTCCTGCAGGGCATTGTTGGCACTTAACCTGTTTGTTAAAGGTGCCCAAAGCATACAGAGAGCTCCATCTTCAGAGCTGTAATATACCTTGCTCTGTTCCCAGAAGAATACCGATGTGTTAAATCCATAGGCATGGCCTGGTTCATGCTGCCACCTGTATTCCTTTTTCTTGGCATTCTGTCCCCGAAAACCTGCTCTGAAATAATTGTGCCCTGCCTTTCAGTAACACGTCCCATCAATCAGCCTTAAATTCTGTGTGCAACGTTTTCAGTGAGCGCGGTGGAGCATACTTCGCATTCCCTGTGCCTCGGGTTGCTCCACAGTGTCTCACATTTTTCACCTGACCTGCGACTGAACTGCTGCTTCGTCCCCACTGCAGGAAGGGGTTTCCACCTATGTATGCATGTAGGTGCCCCCGTTTCAGTGTGGTGGCTGTTCTTGGTGCCCAGGGTTATGGGGGAACCCGCTGGCTGGGTCCTCACCTCAGGAAGGAAGGCTGTGATTTCCTGGCTGCTCACTTTTCTCCTCCTTTGCCTTCTTTTTCAGAACATGAGTGAAAACTTGAAGGACTGTTTGAACCAGACCCAGGCTTCCTTAGGGGAGATGGTGACAATAAAAACAGAGGCCTGCTCTCCGCACCGGGACCAGGAGTATGGACAACCTTGGTACGTGGCTGAGCTTCAGTCAGATGCACTGTCGCCTCTTCTCTCCACCTCCCCGTTAGCTTAAAGTTTGAGGGGTATGCTCGAACCTCGCAAAAGTGCTAAAACCCTCTCTTGTGAGATCTGCCTCGAGGTGCATGACAGGGATGATCACCCACTCATGTGATAGACACGTGTGTGCTACACGTGCTAGTTCACACCCAGCCTTGTGCTGGCTTGGATTGAGGGCTATGCCTTGCCTTTGATCAGCACATTTTGGGGGCTGCAGCAGAGCAGCTCAGCCTTTTCTGCCAGTCTCCAGTGGGTGGGACAGGCCAGGTGCATGTCAGAGGTGGAGGTGCTCTAGCTGAAGCCACTAACTCCTGTAGGTTTAAGCCATAAAGCCTCTAAAGTATTGACTTTTGGCAGCTTAGGTGACAAACTGAATCTTTGACTAAGTGTTGTTTGGCCCCCATGGCTTGATTGCCTCTGTTTCTCTTCATTTAGTTTCCCAGGTCTCAGTAACTTAAAGTCATCGTCCTGTTGTTTTCTCCCCAGCTCTGGAAGGCCTGATCCGCAGTCCATGGATGTAGAGCCCAAGAAACTGAAAGGGAAACGGGATTTGATCGTGACCAAGAGCTTCCAGCAAGTGGATTTCTGGTGTAAGTGTCTTGGTGGTGGGGGAAGAGTAATGCCTCTTCTTATATAGAGTTCAGGCTTTCCTAATTGACAGCCTGTTGGTTTGGGGCAGGAAGTAAGCAAGGAAGGAAAAAGCCAGGGACAAACATGCGTGGGTCTTCTAAGACACATCTGATAGGGAAGCTGTTGCACAAAAGTGGCTTGTCAGTCATGGGGCTGTGCAGTGGTAGGGAGATAGGTGGTAAGTGTGCTAGAAGCATGACAATATAAGTTCAAGTGACATGGAAAAACCCCAAGAGTCTGCAAAAGCCAAAAGTATGAGACCTGAAACTAAGAAGGGAGTATGGTGTGGACAACAGCTCTTTGCTCTTATTTTGGGAAAGAAAACATTTGCCAGTTCCATTGGCATACCCTGAATATTGTAGGCCTAAGTCCCTGTTTGGCCACAGGGCCAGTGCCTGGCGTGCCATGTCTCTCTGCAGAGCACAAGATGAAGGCTGTAGGTGAGGATATTGGTTTTCATTTCCCTCTGGTGTGTGGGGAGTCAAGAAGCTTCTTGGGTAGAGAAGGTCACTGCTAATGGGTAATCTGCAGGGGTCTCCCTGCAGACAATGAATGGATTTCTCACTGCATTGGTGGCACCACTGTTGCTTGCCTGAGGTGCTGGGAGAGCATGTTGTAGGAGCTGGTGTGGGCATCCCATCTGCCTGACCTAACCCCTGCTCCCCTCACACCCACAGTCTGTGAGTCCTGCCAGGAATACTTCGTGGATGAGTGCCCCAACCACGGCCCCCCGGTGTTCGTCTCCGACACCCCGGTGCCTGTCGGCATCCCAGACCGGGCAGCGCTGACCATCCCGCCTGGCATGGAGGTGGTGAAAGAGCCCAGCGGGGAGAACGACGTGCGCTGTATGAACGAGGTGATCCCCAAAGGTCATATCTTCGGACCGTATGAGGGGCAGATCTCCAGCCAGGACAAGTCTGCAGGATTCTTCTCGTGGCTGGTAAGTGAGGTGTCTCCCTAACAAAGTGGCTTCCCAATATCACAGCTCAGGGCTGGGACTTGGGGGCACATGGAGCCAGAGCTTAGCCATCTTCCCCCTTTCCCAAAGCTCCTCTGCTGACCCATGTGGACTATGGGCTAACATTGACTTGCCATAATGATTAGGGGCTTAAGGGCAGAGATAAGTGAAAGCAGATCAGGTGACATGAAGCCTGAGTTCAGTTCACAGCTGTAGGAAGCAGAGTTTGCTTCTCCTCTCCCTCTTGCCATGTTCTTCCATCCCCACTCAGTCTCAAAGACTTCTCCAGTACCTCCTCTGCTCTGATGATCACTTCGAGGAGAGAAAAGATCATATTTAGAGCTTGCAGAGCTCACTCTCAGGCCTCCAACATCCCTTCCATCCAGCTTGAGCAGAGCAGGTGGCCCAACGGGCCAGGAAAGAGGAGATGCAATTCTCCCAGTCCATCAGGAACTGATCTACAAGCAGCCTCCAACACTAAAAAACATATTTTTTACCCTAGTACTAAAATCCTATATGAGTGAGGTACAGATATCACTAGATCAACAAATATTAATTATTGTTAAAAATAAGATGTGGGACTTGAACTCTAGGTAGGAAAAAAGGAGAGCTTCTTGTATGAAAGGCTGCTCACACTCTTCTGCCTGTGAAACGTGTGTCTCAGCTCTGCCCTGAAAAGGACGTTTTTTGTATCTTGGGACTTAACCATTTTGTCGGCTGCATCCATAGTTCTGTTACATATATTTGTACATAGGAAGAAGTCACCAGACTAGCTACAAGTTCCGAGTAGCCTCCACACAAATGCCCTGTGCAGCAGTCCATAACTATGAAAACTTAGATTCCAGCATAGTTTTATGTCCTGACCTGAGGCTAAAACTGAAACAGATTTGGAAGTCAGACTTCCTTCTGTCTGAACCAGCTAGTTCACATGTTTGCATCTCTTCTGTTCTGCAGATCGTTGACAAGAACAACCGCTATAAATCCATTGATGGGACAGATGAAACCAAAGCAAACTGGATGAGGTGAGTCCAGTTCTCTTCTACCTTCCCTTTTGGGGCTTTGTGTTCCAGAGAGAGGCCATCAAACACTCCTTGTTTTGTGCGACAGAAAAACAAACCAGAACGACACAACCACTTCCATAAAGGGTTTGCTTGTGCTCTTCAGCATTTGCTGTGTTAAGAATCCTTCAGAGTCAATGACAGGAACTAAAACAAGGATGTGTGTAGAGCATGGCTATTTTCTGGAATGAGAACAAATGATAAAGACCAAACCTACTTATCTGCTCTTAGAAATGCTGACAGATCTCACTACATTTTTTGTTTTCCTTACTTTATGTTCAAATATTTGCAAAATGCTTTGCACAAATCCGTGAGGTAGTATTTGTTCTGTTTGTATTTTTTGTCCTTTCCTAATTGACAGACATTGAAAGAGGTGTGTTTTTTTGTTTTTTTTCCTTTCTGGGCTTCACTTGAAACAGTTGTCTGTGGTGGCTGTCACAGGTAGTGTCAGCTCTGCTGTGTTATGAGAAACGTGGAGTGAGTTGCTGCAGCTCCCAATGTAGACATCATGAGCGTGCTTGTGCTCCCTCTGCCGGCCCAGGGACTCAAGAGAGCAGAACTCAAACACCAGTTAGTACTGAACCAGGAGTGTGGCAGGCTCTGGTTCGTTGACTGCAGCAGTAAGGGAAAATGTTTGAAAACAATGCAGTGCTTCAAATATCTGCGTATGTAGGTCACTCTTGCAGCCTCCTGAGGCAGAGGCAAAACACTGATGTGCCCTTGGGCATGTGGCGAGTCACTTGAACAGGACAGTGCTGTGTACTGTGGCCTGTCCCATCTTGGACCAATCCTGCCTTCAGGGGTGAATTTTGGAAGCAGTTGTTGTCAGGAAGGCATTTTGTACAACAGTTAGTGTGGGGGTTAACTGGATTGTTGGCCTGGATGCTGGGGATTTTCAGTTTTTGGTCACTGCAGGAAGCGAGTGCATGAAGTACAGACGTATAGATGTAAAACCAGTGTAGCTGATCAAAGCTGGTAGCACAACATCTTGCTCCATATGAGTCCTTGCTTGGATAACAGCTGTTTTGATACTTACGTTCATGAAGTTCTGCAAATGATCTAATTTTTCTGTAAGAATTCCAGCTATTACAGTTGTTCACTACTGGATGAGAGAAACTTCCAGTCCTGTGCTGAGACTGGAGTCGTCGCTCCCAAAAAAAGCAGTGGTATCATGGACAGTTAGGTAGGAGATGCATGTCTTGAAGTAAAGAGTGTGAAGTTCAGAAATCAGTGAGACTTTTCTGCTTGGATTATATCACCTCTTTACGTGATCTGGATGACAGTGAAAGTGGGGGAAAACAGTCTTGGAAAGCAAAAATCGTGTGATGAACTCTTCTTCCTAGTACCACCAACTTGGATTTGATATCTGGATTTATATGGGCATTACTCATGGTTCCAGCACCAAAGAACAGAATGGTCTTGTTTAAACATGTATTTGCCATGGATAAGTCTTAAGACGAATGTGGTCTGGGCCATTTTGTACAGCTTTGAAAGGCAGGGAGGTTACAGTTTTGTGAGATGGGTAGGGACAGAAAAGGGGGTATTTGCAACTTGTAGGGAAGAGGACCAGTGCAGGCTATATTTACTGATCTTTCTGTTTTTACTCTTGGAAAATACTTGTAATATCAGTACTACTTGGAGTCTGACAGACAGTACAAGTGGAGATAGCGGTCCTCAAAAAGAGTTGCTTTTGTACGTTGCTGGCCTTCCAACAGAGATGCACTCGATATTGTGCACTAGGATATTGCCTGTCACGGAGATTACCCACAGAAATCATACTTCCAGGATGCTGTAGACAGCGCTCTTTTTGTTTGTCAGATGGTGCTCTTTGCCATCACTCACAGATGGAGTGCTTTGCAAAGCAGATCTACTCACCCTCTGGGTAGGTGGGTATGGCACGGGGAGGGCAGTTTGGGCTGACTCCTCTCTCTTCTTGTAGATCTGGCGATTGTTTTTGTTGTTTGACTACCACATCTGAGTCCATTTTCATGTTCCTGCTGAGAACAATTTGTACACCACAGCACTCGCTGTTTTAATTTCAAGTCCCTGTTTACCCAGGGCAGCGGAAGGAAGGAAGGAGTACAAAGCATAGCAGATGACATGGCAATGGCAATATCTTCTTGCCCTTTCCCTCTTCAGTCAGTCAGGATGCTCCTGATACTGCAAGCATCTTCCCCTAAGCTGGCCACTGGCACAATAACACACCCTTATCTCTGTCTAGCGTAAAGTGCTGTTGTTTCCAATTCTATATGAAACTCCACAGTTTTGAACTGCAGGGGTGTGTGTAAAGCTCTTCCTATGTTTTTTTGTTTGTTTCTGGGGACTCAGTGACTGAATACTGTGAATCACAGCAAACGTCAAAAAAACTGTTGCTTTCTTGGACATAAATTCTTACACTGCTGCTGCTGAGGTTAGGTCTTCTGAAGGCTTGCACAGAACCAGCTGTTGTTCCTGTTTACTTCTGAGGAAATTCTGTTATTCGGTTGTTGGGGATCCTACTTTAAAAAAAACGGATCTGACCGAAAATTGAAAGTTGTTCAGAAGGTCCAGGAAACGTGCCCCTGTGTGTCTGTCACTTTGTTCAGACCGAGGTGCAGGATAGGAAGCACCTGCAAGCTGGTGGTGCCTAAACGAATTGCTGGAGTGCAGTGCCTCGTGTGGGGGGTCTCCAGGCTAATTTTGGCATATATATTCTCTGTCCATTCTTACATGGGACTGTCTCAGTTCTTGGGTTTTTAGTACAGTTGAAATTCATCCTCTCCCTCAGCCCTTGTGAAAAGGCTAGTGCAAATTTCATTCATCTCTTTCTCTGTTGCCTTCCTCTCTGTTCCCTTCCCCCTCCAAAACATGATGACAGAGAGGCCATGGGGAGCAAGACTGTTTTATATCTTCCTTATAATGGAGATGTCTGCGGGTTGATCGTCGTTCAGCACTAGAGCTTGGAAGGGACCTCTGGAGGTCACACATTCCAGTGGCTTACTCAAAGCAGGACAAACCCGGATCAATACAACTTTAAGCAATGAGTTTCTGCTTTGATTTTAAAGGACCTCTTTAAAAATACATATATATATTATAACCAGGGTTACTGTCACTATCCTTGTGTTCAGGAGGAGTGAAAGCCACAAGTCATTTTGTTGAGCTTCATATACTGCTCTCTGTTACCTTCTAGCAAGTGGCGCAAATGTTCTTACGTGTTACAGACAGAGAGTTATGCAGAGCAAATGGATCCTAAACTAAAGCACTGCAGGACTGTGAGCACTGTAATTTATTTTTTTCCCCAGGGTTATGGAGCAACTACATGCTTGCTTCTTAGAAGCAAAGGCCTTTTAGAGGCTTAGAGTTGGTTGATGTCGTTGTAAGGGTGATCATTAAGTGCCCACTGCTCATGTAGTTTACAACTTCACTTTTCGTTTTAAAGAAACAGCTGTGGAGTCTTACACTTTCAGATTGACCTGGGCTACAGAGGAGATTAAAAGCCCCACAGCTGTGCCTCCTCTGGAGCTTGTAAAACCCACACAGCATCCCCAGAGAAGTACTTGCAGCTGACAGTGACTGCTCCTAGTGATAACCTGCATGTTCGGGGAAATGCATGAGCAGAAAAATCTCTCTCTGACAGAAACTAGTAATATTGTCAGCATTTTTAGGAGGAAGAGGTTAATATGCCTGCTGGGAACCTAACATTAGTTGAATTAAGTGATCAAAACTGTCCAGAACTCATTGCTCTTTGTGTGGCGAGTTTGTTATTGCAATACTTACGTTGTCGTAAATAGTTTTGACCAAAGTCCTGCTGGAGCAGATGTGAGGAAGCCCTGAAACCTGAATAGCTGGGTCTGCTAGACGTTGTGCTAAATGCAGTTAATGGGATATCCTGTCTGGGAAGAGTAAAAAGGGGCTCTAATTCCTCGTTGGTGCAGTTGTGCTGGTGACAGCAGCTATAGGTTCAGCAGAGGAGAAAGAGCACAGATTTCCTGACCCCATCAGAGGCTCTGAGCAGCTCCTGAGAGAATTACATACTGCAAGTCCACCTCTACCAAGGGGCACTTAGCAAAACAGTGTTACTTCTTTTCACCAGAGCAGCTTGTCAGTGCAGGTTTGTTTCCAGTGCATGGAGGCATTGATGGTACTGTGCAGCTGTGGGTACTCAAAGAAAATACACACGAAGCTCAGTTTTGCTGGATATGATAAAAATCAAATAGTAAATGTTCTCTTGCTCAGTATTTCACATAGCCTTTCCCCCCCTCTTCCAGTGTTCAGCTGGGAAAACTCCTTTTTCCTTTTTTTTTTTAATTTTTTTAATTTTTTTTTCCTGGAGATCAGTGTCCCAAGTGCTTTGCTGGCTCTCCATCATTTAATTACCATCTTCCCTAAACGTTCCTTCTGGCCCTACATAAACGAAGCTTCACCAAATCAGTATCTCAAGGATTAATTTACAGTTGTCCCGGTGAAATACTTCTGTGCACTTAGCTCCCGGCTCTCCCCGTGTGTGCCTTGGGTCTGAGCAGCATTTCCCACTGGTGTTTCAGCTTCAACCAAGGTTCACAGCTTCTGACACTCTCCCTGATGGAAGGCAGCAGTGTCAGCAAGATTTGTTAAACAGAAGTGTAACAGTGCTAAGAAGAGACTAGGATGATGACTGACGAGAGTCACTTTACCTTTTTTGTGAGTTTTTCTTAGTCTGAAGCCTACAAGCTCCTTCCACATGAGTGTACCCCAAACCACCTCCCTTTTGCTGGGCCATGGCAGCGCTGAAAGGCCTGGGGTGCCAGCAGGGCCATCACCAATGTGGGACAAGTGAGGCCTTTGGCTCATTCCAGCTTCTCAGAAAGTATTGTGGGGTGGCTGAAGTCTGGCTGTGCGAGATGGGACATCCAGCCTAGATTTTAGGATTAAATGTCATTTCTTGGAATGGGAGGGTCTGAGCTATCCCAGTAAGATTTTTTTTTTCTCCCTAATATCACAATAATGCTAATAACAGCATTTTTGCTTTCATTTAATTTGGGAGCATGAACAGAAAATTTAGCATACAGCCAATATGTTTTCCCTCCCACAGTGTCACTTCAGAGCAATGTTAAGGTTGTTAGGTGTCCTAACTATGAAGATGTTTTACTTCTGTGTTACATCTTGATATCCTTTTTAAACGTTAGTTTGCTAGGTTTGTAGTAATGGTTTGGGGAATGATTTATATTAAAGCTGAAGTCTTTTACCTCGGATGTGTTGTGTTCTCAACAAAAAGTCCATGCCGACGCAGATTTCTGAGAACTTCCTTTTAAAATACTTAGAATTATATCACATGAATGCTGAAAAAGTTGACCTCTCTCAAAAAAGTCCCCAACATACCTGCTTTTAACTGCTTGAAGAGAAGTAAAAGCAATCTTTTCTAAAGTGTATAACACTAGAGGAACCGTTTTGACCTTTTACTTCACTCTGTTATAATTCAGATCAACACATGCACTAAGATATCCCAGTGGTTCTTCTCATCCACAGCCGCCTGATCCCTTCAGTGCTGCATTGCATGCTTACACACAGGTTCCCAGGCTGCAGATTATTCCCCTATCCACAATCCCACCCTGTTTACACACAGAATTGCATATTCACACAATCCGTTTCCTCCTTCCCTAGGGAATAGATAAAGTTGGTTTTTTTCCCCAATAAAAAAACATATTCAGGACTAATATTTTGCTTATTTTTTAAAGTTTCCTTTGACTGTAGCTGGAAAAATGAATGCTCCCGACCCCCCTTTGGAGGCGCCACACAGAATTGCTGGTTCTCAGAATGGCTGCGGCTCCTCAGTGGGCTGAGGCTGCGTGTTGTTCTTTTGAAGCACCAGAGGCTAGGCGCAGGATCCTGTCAGCAGCAGTGACAGCAAAGCCTAGCCAAGAAAAGCAAGTGGGTGGCCTCATTCCTTTTGAGAACAATAGGAAATGGCAACCATTTCTGGGTAAAACAAAAGCTTACTGTGAAGCAGACAGACGTTGGAGGCTCAGTGCCGTGGTGCTGAAGAAGAGACTTTTCCTTAGGAAAAACAAATTACAGAAATTGGCCATGAATCTACTTAAAATCTCTCTCCCCTGAAAACAAAAATAAAAAATCCACTTTAGTGTGTAGCCTTTGCATGAGATCCTGTGAGTTTTAACAAAAAGGGTAGTGTAAAAGTTTCCATGGTATGTTCTGCCAGGCAGAACAATGAGATATGTTTCAGGCCTCTAAATTTCCTCAAGAACCTGCTTTCAAGCAATGACACCTTGAAGCTAATTCATGAATATGATTGCGAGTCCTCATGCTTTTTTTTTTTTTTCTGAATACAAACTGCAGCAACCGATACAAGGCTGTACTGAAATTCTCCTATGTAAGCCAGGGCATCAGGCTAAGTGTAAAATTTGATTTTAACTGCTAAGCTGAGAAGGCTCCTTCACACTGCTCTCGCTTGGTGTTTGTCTTTCGTTGTTTGTTTTTTTTTAAGCTTGTAAGTTGCCTCTTAAAAACAAAACGACTGCCTTTTCCTGGTGCGATAGAGGGAAAACGGAGAGGCTGTTGAGGGTGGGGGGGAGCTGGATCCCACCAAACTCCTCTGCCCAGGAGCAGCACTGGTCAAGTGGTTGGATGCAGGGGGATACTTTGCGCTGATTTCCTTTTACCCAATTGTGCTTTGTGGGATGTTCAACCCAAGGAACATGGCTGAACGAAAGAGGAAGCCCAAGTTTTCCAAAGAAGAACTGGACATTCTGGTCACTGAGGTGACCCGAAATGAAGCCATGCTGTTTGGGAGGGAGACCATGCGTCTATCCCATGCTGACAGGGACAAGATCTGGGAAGACATAGCCAGGCAGATCACATCAGTCAGCCAGGTCCCCAGGTCTGTAAAAGACATTAAACACAGATGGGACGACATGAAGAGAAGGACCAAGGACAAACTGGCATTCATGCAGAGGTCCCTCTCTAGCCCCAGCAGCAAGGGGCGGCCCTCGGCCATCGTCCTGACCGCCCACGAGAGAGCCATCGAGTCAACACTGCATTCATCACGCCAGATGCACGGCTTCCGGAGAGCGGATCTGGACGTGGTTGACAGCCCGTCAACGAGCTGTAAGTATCATTGCCTTAACACCTCTCTGTCTTATGCTTGCCTTTCTCAGTTTGACACTGGAGGAGCGTTGTGTGTTTTTGTGAGGTGCGGGGTTGCCCGTCAGGCCAGGTCCTGCTGCAGTGTTCGGTTTCATGGCAAGGCTCTGGTGATCGTGGGGTGATGAGATGGATTGAGGGAAGGTTGTTTCTGAGTTAAGATCATCTCCTTTATCTATTTATCTAGTCCTTTTCCATTCTGTCTTCTAAGGGTAGACATTGGATTACACTTTCTTAACAGGTCATAAGCCTGAACTAATCCTACAAGTGAGGGAACAGCAGTAGTTGAAGTGCAACTGCCTCCAGTCCGTGAAAGAGCGTTTGTGAAGGATTAGGAGTTCTTCATCTTGCATGCACCCCAGTAAAACGGCAGAGCTGTCAAGCTGTGAGCCGTGTGCCTGTCACTAATGGATCGCTGCATGGTAACCATCTTCCTTTCAAGAGGGCTGTTGGGTGTAGCTCAGTCATCACTGCCACTTGTGGCAGGAGGCCAGGCCACCAGTGGTTTCTTACTAGTGGTCTGAAGGCTCAGTGCACGTGCTATGAAAAAGGTAGATGATAATGGCTCCCTTCTCCACTCTTTTTTAAGAAACTACTGGCCCTGCTTTCTGAGTTAATCTTCCTGCATCACTACTCTCGGATACCTTCCGGTGCTGAACCACGAGCTGCTTTTTGCAAGTCTTTCCCCAGTTGCGTATATATGGTTTTCTTGTGTGGTGGTGGAAACTTCCTGGTCTGTGAGCTTGTAGAGATACACAGGAGAGAAAGAGGAGATAACTTCCTGGAAGTAGGCCAACTAATACATCACGGATGGCACTGTCCTATCATGTTAGGTCTTATCTCATATCTGAAGTAACACTGTTAGTGGGAACGCAAGGACGAAAATCTTTCAAGTACTGATGAAGTGGGACTTGGTCATTCTTTGCATCTATCTCGGGAGCCAGTTGTGCTATTTCAGAGGTAAAATTAATACAACTTGAGCAAGGAGATAGTGGACAGTTGCAACAACTGAAATATCATCTCTTCTTATACTTGGCATGCCTCTACCCGTGAACTGGCACATCACTAGATATTTATCAGACTAACAAGAGCTTTCTGGTAGTGTTTTGCTTTGATTTTGTTTTTGCATCAAGTGTGCTTGCCCAGTAAATATGAGGTCCTGTTGCTGCTATGCCTGACTGCCTGTTCACCTTACCCAGTGGTGGCAAGCCACATAGTGGCCTTGCAGCACAGACTTTGTGAGCAGCAAGTGCTACATCTGTGTCTTTCTTGATGAGAAGGATGTAAGAAATAATGTGGGAGCAGGGGTCTGGCATGAGGAACCAAATGTGTTGGCTATTTTGAGGCTCAACCAAAGGCCAGGCACCTTTGTCTCCCCAAAATACTGGAGTGTTCTAGCTAGTTGTGATTTTGCAGAAAGTGAGTCATTGCTATGGTCTGAAATTGGTTGATCTTCTAGTAATGAATAATGCTATGTAGAAGACACTGTGGCAGCTTGGACTCCTCCTCAGTTGGCTGGGTTTGCCCACTCTTCAGGCCTCTTGTGGCTAAGCTTGTCAGCCAGCTGCTAACCTTGCAGCGCGTGCATGTTGAGTTACACACCAGCATCTACAGGCTGCAGGGGTGGGAGGGGAACTCTTTTTCCACACGCTTTGAGATACCTTGAAACAGAAGTCAGAGTTGTGAGGGTTTTCATGTTAATAATTCATGCTTCCTTTTCTGTTTAAGCTGAAGATGAAGAGATGCCAGGCACTTCTCGGGAACACTGCTCCTCCTCGCTGAAGAGGGCCAGTGCAGGAGTCAGCCAGCTCTCTGGGCCCTCCTTCCTCCACACCTCCTCCTCGTCGGAGCACTCAGAAGCTATCAGCCAAAGGCAGGAATTGCACCGTCCATCACCACGCACCTCCTCGTCCTGCAGACCCCCACGCCCCCGCACAAGGAGCCCGCCCCTCTCCAGCTTCGATCGCCAGCTTCTTCATTCCCACTCGCAGCAAACAGAGCTGTTCAGGCAGTTCTGCCAGGAGCTGGTGGCTATTCACAGGGACATGGCAGAGAGCATGCATGTCATCGGTCAGAAGATGGCTGACCTCACCAGCCAGGTTGGCCAGATGTGCCAAACCCTGTCAGAAATCCGTGATGGGGTCCAGGCTTTCCATAGGATACAGGGTCCTAGTGTCGTGCAGGGATCTCTTCCGCAAGCAGCTTGCACAAAACCAGCCCCTGAGCCCAGTGCAGAGTCTAACCAAACCCCCTCAAAACAGACTCCTCCTGCACGGACTACCAGGTCACGAAAGAGAAAGCACCATTTTTAGTCTGCTTCTTGTAAAGAAGGGTGCCCTGTGCTGAGCTGCTGCATGCTCACGTGGCCTCTACATGTATATTAGTACTATGTGGGGAAGGTCAACAGCCACCCCCAGCCCATCCATCCCCCAGCTAACATCCAATAAAGCACTGTGAATTATGGCAGCTGAACAGTAGTGCTGTCCCTCTGCAGTGGCAAAGAGGAATCTCAGACCTTATAGAGCTTGGGATGTAGGGCATCTTTCTATTCATAGAGATTAGGAGATTTCACTGTTTTCCCCATGCTTTAAACACTCTGTAAGCTAAGAGATACAGTAGGGAATCATTATCTTGATCTCTTTTTGTGCCTGTGAAACATTATTTACTGAGGCAGTGTCCTAGAGAGCTCCCTTTGCAATCAACCCACAAATCTACCCTAATACAGCCTTCCCATCATCTTCCTGTGAATTAGTGTATGCGCTCTGCAGAGTCTTAACTAACAGATGCATCCTTACAGCTCTAAAGATTTATTGCTCATTATTTTTATCTTGTGTTCAGCAATAATGGGCAATTCAGGGCTTACTGTGACTGTTAGGCATAGGTTTGGGGAAAGGTATACAAAAGCAGAGCATATGCAGGGAAGGGAAGAAAGCTCAAAGCTGAGAGAGCTTTCTGCCATCAGAATGACAGGAGAAAAGATCTAAGCTTTGTGTGGCATTAGACTGCTGAGAAGGGCTGCTATGGCATGTGCCTGGATGCTGCAATACCACGTGCATTTATATCAAATAGTTTAATCTTTGTCTCCTCCAGTCTTATCTGAAACCCTCACCTACCTTTCACAATTGCACTTAAAATACGGTTATTTCGTAATATGACAGCTCTTAAACAAAATTGTATCATATTATTTCCTTGCATGTTGTAATCTTTAGTTTTGAATCACCTCTCCCTCCTCAAAATGTGAGAGACTGCACAGAAACAAGGGAAGATACAGGGCCTGCTTCTGACCTCAAGGACAATTTGGTTTTGTGTCACTGTAACTCTGTCAACTTCAGTACAGCTACTTGGGACTTGCTCAGTATTACTTAGGGTGGAATCTGTACTGTGTTCTTCTATCATGAAGAGTTTACAACCTCAATTCCCAGCTGTATAGTTTAAGTTCTTGAACATGTTGCTTTTATACTGCTTCCTTTTCCCTTAGAGATGCAAGAGAGAACTGTTAAAACATTTTAATTGCTTTAGTGCTGCATGAGGTTTCCATGTACAATCCCAATTCCTAAACTAATCTTTAATAATGTCACCTCAGGTGGTGATAACATACATGACAGCTTTTTTACAGCATCTCTGTTTTCCGCTTGATTTGCACATCTGCACCTACTGTGCTGCCCCCATCTCCGGATGAATCTGGACCATTATCATGTCATGCCTCAGCAGGGAAGAGGGCCGAGGTGTTATCCACATACAGTTAGCACACCACTGCTCTCTGGGCTGTTCTATTGTGGGGAAAGGTGGGTTGCTGAAAACTGTTCAAGTTAACATGAATACCCATCATCACGTAACGTGTGGGCTACAGGCTTAGCCAAAAAGTTGTATAGATTTCAGCAGGAATGGAACGTAGACAGCACAGAATAGCAGAAGGATGGCTCATTTTATGTCTTCTTGAAGGATTTTCTTCAATCTGTTGGCCTGTCCTTTGAAAGCATAGTGCACTAGCTTCTCTGATGGGAAGGTGACTGTATGTCTCCTGTGTCAGGCATTCCTGATGTTCTTTTCCTTTTTTCTTCTTAATTGTTCTGTAATCCTAATTCGAGTAATTTATTTTTAGTGGTTTGGTAAAAGGCCCTGGCTCAAGGAAGTAGAGGTCTGGTAAAAAGAAAGACCTGCTTTCTTCTGAGGAATGACCCGGTTTGGTTTTGTGCAAAGGAAGTTCCTCACAGTGCTGGCACCAGACCAGGGCACTTACCTTCCTGTGAGGATGTCCTTTTACTTCTGTTGTACCGTTTGTGTTCTGCAAAAGTCACAGTCTCTCTTCAGTTGAAGGGAAGATTGGGGAAAATGGTCTAAGTGGATCTAATAATATGAATCATGGAGAAATGAAAAATGGTGATATGTTTTAAAGGCTTTCTGAGTCAATACAGTGCTGCTGCTATATATTAGAGGTAGGATTTTATATTTTTATAATAAATGGTCCCTGCTGATGTTCTCCCATGGATATACTGATAGGATTAGTTCCTTTGATGTTGTCTGGGGGGATTCCATGCGGGAACCCTCAGGTCAGCAGAGGAGGAGGCTCCCGCCAGTGCTGAGCGCTGGAGGGAGTTAGGGGTGCTGTTGGCATCGTCGCTGCCAACAGTTTGCCTGCACAGATGCCTTGAGAGAGAGAGAGAACCCGTTGTCCTTGCACAGGAATTGCAACCTTCGTACAACCCCCCAGAGGCTGGGCTCTGGTCTGGAGAAGGGACCTTGTACTAAGGACTGACTGAGTTCTCCCCCAGTTTCCTCTGTGGACTATTACAGATTGGCCCAGCTCTGGGGACCTGTTGCCTGCCCTGTGTAGACCCCTTGGTGGAATGGCTTTTCTGTACTGGCTCGCAAAGGATACTTCCTCCTGCACACAGCATGTTAACTGAAGTAAGTGCCCGTGTTAAAGCAAACTGCTGTGCTCAGCCCCGCTGTCTCCATGTCTTGTCCATGCTGAAAAAAATCCTCTCTCTCAAAGTATTTTTGTTAAGATTGCAATAAATATATAACACTTTTAACACAGCTGCTGTTGAGTCATTTGTTTCTCTCATCAAATTTCTGCCTGAACATGTTACACGTCGCTCCAGACCCTACCCGTCACAGATTCTGAGTCTCCTCAGGAGCGCTCAGCATCAGAGAGCCGGGGCGGTGGTTGAGTGGTGGCCCCCATGGTGCCTGCCTGGACTGCTAGCAGCTCTCCTGCTGCACCTCCTGCCACGGCAGCACCGTGACTTGACCCACCTTGACTTTGGAAAGACCCGTGGCCTTTTCCTGGTGGTGCTCTGATGACAGGCTATCCACAGAGCATTGCTGGGGCTAGCCAAAGGATGAGCAGTGGAGGGGTCAGCAGGGAGGGGGAAGGCATGGGGCAAATCTTTGGGAGAGGAGCAGAAGCCTGAGCTGCTGGCTGCAAGGTCTCCCTTGTACCCCACCACCTCTCCCAGCTGCTCCTGTTGCCTTGCTGCTGAGGCTGGGAAGGAGAAGGCCCTGGCTGCCAAAAAATACTTTGCCTTTTTTTAAGTGTGCTCACTGGACTATCCCAAAACGTGACAATTTGGCTTTCTAAAAGGGCCATGGCTTAGAAAAAAAGGACTATGAGGACAGTCACAGCTGGGGCAGGTGCCCCTGTGGAGCTGTGCTTCCACCAGCCATGGGGTTGATCCAAGCCTCCACAGCAGCAAGCAGAGCTCGTAGATGCTCTCCTTCAGTGCCAGGACTGTCTCAGCGGTTCGTCCTGAGCAGCCTGGGCAGAATTTGTTGTCCTCAAGCCTTGCCAGGAGCCTTGTCCATCCCAGGGCCCAAGTGGTTGGGAGGTCCGTGCCTCAGGGCAGATGAAGCGTCCTCCTTGGAGCTCCAGATGGCTGGGCCTGCCCCAGCAGTGGTCCCATCCCTGCTCCTCCTCCAGGGATCACAGTCCCACAGGAAACCTGCTGTGACAGCGGTGCCATTTTTGTCCCAGGTGTCTGAACAAAGGTTTTTTGTTGCCTTTTACCAGTTGCGTGTTGGGCATGGGGTCTCCTCAGGCAGTTTGTGGCCCTGCCTCTCTGAGCAGAGTGGGGTTTAGGAGTGGCTCAAACCATGACGTGCAGCAGCACTGGGCGTCTTAGCCCAACAAGTGGAATTCGAGTTTTATGCAATCCTTCCTAACCTGTGTAATTTGTGCCTTTGGGGCTGCTGGAGTCAGGGCTGGGCAGCGTTGGTTGGAAAGCATTTTTGTCTTTGTGGATGATCTCATCCGCATTTACATTACCTCAGGAAATTATCGCAGATACAACCTTTCTCTCTCACAACGTAAACCAGCTCTGGGCTGCCAGCAGCCATGAAGAAACGTGTTAATGACCGTATTATTCCATAACTGTCTGCGAAGGGCTTTTTTAACCTCTCAGAGAGAGATCTCCAGTGCCAGTCGCTGCTGGGCAGCAGCGCTGACAGACTCTCGGAGGCAGAACCTTGGAGGAGCTCAGGGGCAGGAGGAGAGCCAGCAGGAAAAGCACACTAATGCTTAATAAAATACTTCATAAGAAAAGAGAGGAGTGGCTAACCAGTCTCTCCCCTCTTTGTACAAAATAGTGTTTTAGAGAATTTTCTAACCCTCATTGCTGGGAGGCATCCTGGCATTTTGCTAGCATGGGGGAGAGCATCTCTGAGGATCACCCACGCAGCAGAGCATCAGACTGACTGCAGCAAATGGCTGCATCTTCTGGGTGCAGTGGCAGGTCTGTCTGGATGACCACCACAGCTTTTGTGATGACTAACATCCAGAAGTGTCAGCCTGGCAGCAGCAGCTGAGCACCTTTGCTGGACCTCCTTCCCACCACAGTGCTTCAGGCCTCTGCTCCTTCTCAAATGCATAAACCAGTGGTCTAAAGGTTCATTAGTTTTGTCATAAAAAATACATAAAAATAAGAGTTAATAAAAAGTCAATGGCGTATTTTGGCAATGTCAGAGCCTGTTTAAATAATTGCTGAAGACTGCAGAGCATCCTGGGTAACACAGCTGGGAAAAATGCAGCTGATTCCAGGCACATGCACGGTTGCTTAACATTAAAACCAGAACTGCTGCAGCCTTGGGCGGTCTGAGACATTGCCGACTCATTTTCTGTGTTTTGTGGGAAGTTTGACCAAGTTTATGACCTTATCTGTGTGGGTGAGCGTGGTCACATGCATGTGGGCTGGTGTCTTTATCTGTGCATGCACGTGGCCAGAGAAAAAAGGGCATTCAGAGAAAAATTGACAGCTTCCTTAAGCCAAGAAAATGCCTGTGAGCTAGAAGGGAACGTTTGGGCAAGGGCTGGTAGCAACACACTGCTCGTCTCCATCAATGTCACTGCAGCAGGGAGTGCTGAATAACTGAGGCAAATGGCATATGAGAGGAAAAGGTTTTCAGCTGTGAACCAGTCAGGTGTGCTGGCAGGTCTTCTAGTCCTGGGCAGTTGTCAGATTGTACACAGAGGCAGCTAGAGCCATTATTACCAAGCCTTTTCATGAATAGTATGATCCTACCTATAGATCTCTGTCTAACCAAGTTGCACAGGGTGCCAAGTGGTTGGAGTAGTGAATTAGTATGTTTCTGCTGAGCTGAAACTTAAACGTTTTATATCTGGAAGACAAACCTCATGCTCAGAAAGCAACTTTTCTGTTGGCACTGCCCAGAGGTCCCCACAGCACGGTGCTGGCATTTCAGTTAGTGTTTCCCTAGACTTCAGGGCTGAATGTCAAAATGCAAAATCTTACAGTACTGGCACAAGCTTGGTTTCCTTTTGGACTACCAGCAAATACCCCTGTGCATGTTGGCTATCTGTCTTTCTCTCCTGAGTTATCTCAATTCTGCTTGACCAAGAGGAGAGAAGCAAGGAAATCTGGTTTCTACTAAAAAAGAAGATAATGTTGGGAAAGACACCAGAGGAGTGGCCCTGCCATATTCAGGATGCCCCTAAGAGCAAAGGAGGTCCTGGGATGTGAAATGCTGGTAGGGAATCTAGAAGTCCTTGTTTCCATCACCAGGCAAAGAATCTTCTGCCAGTGAGAACCTGCATCACCATTACTGGCAGAGATACTCCTTCAGGTGGGATGTACAGTGTAGTAGTCGCTTCCCCAGCAGAAATGGACTCACTGGTTTAGTGCTCCCTGGGTGTCCATGCTCGTTGTCCTGTACCTCTGGCAATTTGCACACCATTGCGTATAACTCCATGCTTTCCAGTCTGGCTGTGTCGATGGCTCTCTCTAAAGGTCATTCCAGCATCATCACGGTTGTCATCATGGTGCAAGGGCTGGGAGGGGCGCAGGAGAGAAAATGTGTGCTTCACGCCTGCCTTCTCACCTCACCCTCAGGTATGTGATCATCTCCCGGGAGGAGAGGGAACAGAACCTGATGGCCTTCCAGCACAGCGAGAGGATTTACTTCCGTGCCTGTCGTGACATCCGTCCTGGGGAGAAGCTGCGGGTCTGGTACAGCGAGGACTACATGAAGCGGTTGCACAGTATGTCCCAGGAGACCATCAACAGAAATCTCACAAGAGGTGAGTCCCTCTCTTTCCACCCTTTCCCCAGTCCCCTTTGGCCGCCACGTTGGTTGCACCAAGTGCAGTGGGTGAAGTAGGTGATGCCCAGGCTGTGCGAGGAGAGCTGCCCTTGTACACGCAGCTCACATCTGGGCAAGAGCCCCCAGTTCTGTGTGCCATGGATGGAAGTTGCTGCATGAGAAGGACAATGTAAACACTGTCATGGGATCATAAAAGAAAGATTTGTGTTGTGTTGTGTTGTGTTGTGTTGTGTTGTGTTGTGTTGTGTTGTGTTGTGTTGTGTCATGTCGTGTCATGTCGTGTCATATCGTGTTGTGTTGTGCCATCTTGTGTTGTGTTGTGTCGTGTTGTGTTGTATAGTCTGTGTGCTACCAGGGCCTGATGCAAAGCCCAGGAATCCCCTCTCACAAAACTTTCTGGCCTGAGGATCACCAAACTGGTGGTCCCAGAGACAGGCGCTGGGTTTGTCTTTGAACATACCACTTCCTCTGGCTCCCCTGAGCAGCTTATTCAAGGGAGTTCTGGCTGGTTTTGCGTGCATATGAAAGAGAGATTTCCTTGGTGTGTTTGTATGTCCATTTTCCTGGCTTAATTTATCTCCTCTTTCTTCAGAAAGATAATTTGGGATCGGCGCGACATCAGCTCCTTAGTCTTACAACCTTAGAGTGCTTGTACAGCGTACAGGAGGCTTTGTACTTGTCAGATTGATTCTTCCCTGGATAAAAATTGTTATCTTATCTTAGCAATAGTCATGCTGGAACAAACCCAGCGGTCCTTTAGGTCAGCGTAATGTCAGCACTACAGGAAGCTTTAGAGGAAGGCAAAAATTCTTAATGCATCTATTCATCTGTACAATGCTGAGACCTGAAGTTAATTAAGGGCATTTCTTTCCAGGCCTAGCCACAGAACAGCAGGGCCTCAGAGGGGCAGCCACACTAAAAATAACTTTCTAATTAAAATTCCCGTGTATATTATTACACAGCTGCTGTTGCTGCCTTGACTTGGTAAAAGGTGTCTCCTCTTTAAGCATGGGGTGGACAAGATGTCCTGAAAAAGATGGTTGTCCTCCATCACCTTGGAGTTCTTATGCACTTGCAGTTGTTACATCTTGATGGCCGTGCTTGGGCAATTCCCACGTCTGAATTAACACCGGTATGAATGTGCGTTTCTCTGTTAATGACCGTATTAATCACTGAGTGATAAGGTACACGCTGCAGTGGTTTTGCTGCATCCCATGCAGATGTTAGCTGTCCAGATGGCTTAGTACTTTCTGAAAGGACTGCAACAGACAGGCTGTGCCCTGAGAGGAGCTGTGTTGCAGCACTGGTCTGGAGGGGCTCCAAGGCTATGAGCCCTGCCCTACAGACTTGCCTTTAGTCTTGATTTATCATGGTTTGTGTCAGCTGAAATGATAACACAGCTGGCTCGGTGCTACGAGTGCTGTGAAGATCTGCCTCTGAGCTCCTTAGGACCTGCAATATCCTGCCTCACACTTGGGCAGAAGCTTAGGTGGCTGTGTATACCATCCTAGAAAACTCCTGACATCTCAGTGAGCCCATCCTTCAACCAGCTGGGCTCCAGGCTGTGTTCGCAAGAGGAGCACAGGAGTGTTGTTAAAATGGAGCATCACTTAGGGCCACTGCTAGACTTTTGAGACATCGCATCCTCAGCTGGGAGGGCACTGGGGGTGCGATCAGAGAAGGGCACAAAAATCTGCTGGGCTGTTTCCTGTTTAAAAGATTCCAAATTCCCTGCAGATGAACCAGTAAAGTGAAGTCACAAGCTTTACTAACTCACAGAAAGTAACATGGTTCCTGGGTTTTGTTTCTATCGGTAGTTTCTGACCCGCCTCATCACTGGAGTTGATACCAATAATATGAGGGATCGTCTTGGGATTTCTGGCTTTTCCATAGGGCCAAATCATTCAGTTGGCTAGGGGAAAAAATCACCAAGAAAGAAGAAGGATCCATTCTCTAAAACCCTACCTCTGCCAATAGTTCTTAGAGTCCATAACAGAAAATGTTAGGACAGAGACCCAAAACTCTGTCTGTATAAATTCTCCAACAGGATGCGTTGCAAACAAGGGCTGTTGTTATGGATTCGCTCAAGAAGTGTCTGGGGTTCCCAGCCAGCATCAAAACCCAGTACATAACCCCTGCCATGCAGGCCAACCCTTTTTATGGTGCCTTACTCTAACTGTTTTTGAGTCTTGCATCTTTTCTGCATTCTTAGCATTGCTCTCCTTAGAGAGGGAACGGTAGCTTTTACTCCGTAACTCTTATGAAAGCATGAATACACTTTAAAAGCAAACAAAACCAAAAAGCAGCATAAAGCAGCGTCTTGTTTGGGAAGCCATCAATGCTTGAAGTTATTTACAAGATAGAAGAATGATGGAAATTGAGCCAAACCTATCGTCTTTTGAATTTCCAGGTAAGGAAATCTGGCTATTCCCTTTATTTTAAGCAATTAATAATTTGTATGAGGTTGCTTTTGTTAATGTGTTTTGTTTTTTTTAATCACTGAATGGCCATGCTCTTAGACTCCACTGGCACAAGCTAGATATCCCATCCATGGAGGGCATACACCCATTGTAGCTCAGTTGACAATGCGTACCTTGGGCTTTAAGACTGCAAGTTATTTTTACTCCTTTGCCTTTGCATTTCTGGAGCAGCCTCCAAACTGAAAAAGAGTAAAGGGGGATGCAACCTTTGTGCTGTGGCATGCACAGATGCTGGGGTTCTCGTGAAACAGTCTGAATCTCTCGCTGCACTGCTGTACACTCGATACCTTTTACCAAGTCAAAACAGGCACAGGTCTTCCAGCCAGCCAAAATGGCATTTGGGCTCTGGGCATTAGGTTCCACCATGATCAGTGATTTACCTCATAGGCTCCTTCCACCGCAGGTTGGTTATACCGCTAGGTTAAACAGGCTGCCTGTAGTTTCTCTTCTCTTTAAAGTGTGTGGGTCCTACTCCGCTGTGGCTACCCAGGACTGTCTCTGTTTTTGCGGACGTGCCCATTAGCAGGGCTCCTCCTCTCGCAAGCCTCGGTTTCCACTGAGTCGTGTCAGTTCCCTGGTTTATAATGCAATGTACAGACCTGCAGGGATTCAGCCTACCTTTTTGTTCTTTTTTTTTTTTTTTTTTTCATTCAAGTTTTAGATTGAGGGATGTTGCTCGGTTCCCGGTGATAATCCCCACCCCTCGTTTTCCTTTCTAGGAGACAAAAGGTTACAGAGGGAAAAGTCAGAAAAGAATGTGGAAAATCAAGAGGACATGAGGGGGCCACTCCAGCTAACTACGTTAAAGCAAGGGAAGAGCCCCTACAAGCGCAGCTGTGACGAGGGGGAATCTCACCCCCAAACAAAGAAAAAAAAGATTGACCTCATCTTCAAAGATGTCCTGGAGGCTTCATTGGAGTCTGCCAAATTTGAAGAGAACCAGTTAGCAACAAGTACACCACTTACCATCAGAACAGCATCTAAATACCAGGCTGAAGACATTTTTGAGAGGTGTGGCACTGCCATGCAGCACGGCTCCCTAAACCTCAGCAGAAACCGGAGTGAAGAGGAGTGGAAGATCCCCCATGGTTCCTCTTTCAGTTCTGCCAAAGAAGTGGGGATCCTTGAAGACGATGAAGAAGAGCCTCTGTCTCTGAAAGCAGACAGCCCAACTGAGCTGTCACTGGCCTCTGCACAGGGCAACTCCCATGAAATCCCCACCACCTCCTTCTGCCCTAACTGCATCCGCCTGAAGAAGAAGATCCGGGAGCTGCAGGCTGAGTTAGACATGCTGAGATCTGGGAAGTTACCTGAGCCACCCGAGCTACCGCCCCAGGTACCCGAGCTCCAAGAGTTCTCAGACCCCACAGGTAAGCCTTGCCGAGTATCAGCCTTCTCCAAACCCTGCCTAAGGAAAGTAGGGAGATGCCTGTGTGCTGTGTACCCATCTAAAGCGTTTTGCTCTGAGTATTCAGGTGAACACGTGGTTCCGTGGAAGGTTCGTTGTCAGGTTTTGTGAACGGGTGGGACAAGAACTGATGCTGGAGGCACAGTGGAAGACACTGTCTGGGAAAGACTCTGTATGACGACTCGCTCTATTTGTTGCCATTGTAATCAATCATGCACTGCCAATAAAAGAGACATTCCATTGCAGACAGTTTGTTTGCTGTATTTTTGATGCATTCTCTTTCAGCGGAAGCCCCTCCCCAGTACCTTACATGCTACCAAGAAGCATTGCTTGAAAGTCCGAATGACTCAGTGGTAACACTGAAGTTTGCGCTCCTTGTGTACGAAATAATGTGTGCCTGGCTGTGTCAGGAAGGCTGTGCCTTCACTGGAAGGCACTCTCTGTTTTCTCCACTACCTTACCACAAAATATGTGCCCCTTTTTGAAGGTACTTCATTTCTGACAGGAGCATGCTATTGAGCAGCCACGAACCTTCACCAAAGGAATATTTGGGTCATATCATGTATTGTGCAAGTAGCCAGGATGTACTGTCATTTCTTGCTGTCCTTTGTGGCATGTTGGAGACAAAGTTCATATGCAGAAATGTTGATTTATTTTTCCTTCAAAGATGTAATTCAAATTGTACCCATAGTGCACTGTGGGCAGGGTACGTCCAGCTCATCAGGCAGTGCTCTACTGTCACAAGTAGTATGCTTCTCTAGCTCAAAGTCTTGTTAAATACCTTATTTTTTCCTCCTTTTCTTTTTTTTTTTTTTCCAGCTTCAGAAAGCATCATCTCTGTTCCCACCATCATGGAGGATGATGATCAAGAGGTGGATTCTGCTGATGAATCAGTTTCCAATGACATGATTGCTGCTACAGACGAGCCTTCCAAGATGTCTTCTGCAACGGGCCGGAGGATACGGCGGTTCAAGCAAGAGTGGCTTAAAAAGTTTTGGTTCCTGCGGTACTCCCCGACATTGAATGAAATGTGGTGCCACGTCTGTAGGCAGTACACAGTGCAATCCTCTCGGACTTCAGCCTTCATCATTGGCTCGAAGCAGTTCAAGATACACACAATAAAGCTTCACAGCCAGAGCAACCTCCACAAGAAGTGCCTGCAGCTTTACAAGCTCAGAATGCACCCAGAGAAGACAGAAGAGATGTGCCGAAATATGACCCTGCTCTTCAACACGGCCTACCACTTGGCTCTGGAGGGCAGGCCCTACTATGACTTCAGGCCTCTGGCAGAACTACTGAGAAAGTGTGAACTCAAGGTGGTGGATCAATACATGAATGAGGGAGACTGCCAAATCTTAATCCACCATATCGCCCGGGCTCTTCGAGAGGACCTGGTCGAGCGCATCCGACAGTCTCCTTTCCTCAGCATCATTCTGGATGGGCAGAGCGATGACGTGCTTGCCGACACAGTTGCGGTTTATGTACAGTACACGAGCAGCGATGGGCCTCCGGCAACCGAATTCCTGTCTCTTCAAGAACTGGGCTTTTCTACAACAGACAGTTACCTCCAAGCATTAGACAGGGCCTTTTCCAGCTTGGGAATCCGACTGCAGGATGAGAAGCCAACTATTGGCTTGGGAGTCGATGGTGCTAACATTACTGCCAGCCTGAGAGCTAACTTGTTCATGACAATCAGAAAGACCTTGCCGTGGCTTCTCTGCCTGCCCTTTATGGTACACAGACCTCATTTGGAGATTTTGGATGCAATCAGTGGGAAAGAACTGCCGTGCCTGGAGGAGCTGGAAAACAATCTGAAGCAGCTGCTCAGTTTCTATCGTTACTCTCCCCGACTGATGTGCGAGTTGAGGGTCACTGCTGCCACTCTGTGCGAGGAGACTGAGTTCTTGGGGGACATTCGAGCAGTGAAGTGGATCATTGGGGAGCAGAATGTGCTCAACGCTCTCATCAAGGATTACCTGGAGGTCGTGGCCCATCTCAAAGACGTCAGCGGCCAGACCCAGAGGGCAGATGCTTCCGCGATTGCCTTGGCCCTCCTCCAGTTCCTAATGGACTACCAGTCAATTAAACTCATCTACTTCCTGCTGGATGTGATTGCTGTGCTTTCACGCCTTGCCTATGTCTTCCAAGGGGAGTACCTTCTTGTGTCGCAGGTGGACGATAAAATAGAGGAGGCTATCCAGGAGATCAGTCGGCTAGCAGACTCGCCTGGGGAGTACCTGCAGGAATTTGAGGAAAACTTCCGTGAAAGCTTTAATGGCATTGCTGTGAAAAACCTACGGGTGGCTGAAGCCAAATTCCAGTCAATCAGAGAAAAGATCTGCCAGAAGACCCAGGTGATCCTAGCCCAAAGGTTCGATTCCCGTAGCCGGACATTTGTGAAAGCCTGTCAGGTATTTGACCTTGCAGCTTGGCCCAGAAGCACTGATGAGCTCATGAGCTATGGGAAGGAGGATATGGTACAAATATTTGAACACCTGGAGACGGTCCCATCATTTTCCAGAGAGGTTTGCAGAGAGGGGATGGACACCCGAGGGAGTTTGCTGATGGAGTGGCGAGAACTCAAGGTGGATTATTATACCAAAAATGGTTTTAAAGACTTACTCAGTCACATTTGTAAATACAAACAGAGATTCCCCCTCCTAAATAAAATAGTTCAGATCCTCAAAGTCCTTCCCACCTCATCGGCCTGCTGTGAGAAGGGGCGCAACGCCCTGCAGAGAGTGCGCAAAAACAACCGCTCTCGGCTCACACTGGAGCAGCTCAGTGATTTGCTGACGATTGCTGTTAACGGGCCGCCCATTGCCAACTTCGATTGCAAACGGGCGCTAGATAGTTGGTTCGAGGAAAAGTCGGGCAATAGTTACGCACTGTCAGCTGAGATGCTGAGCAGGATGTCGTCTCTCGATCAGAAGCCGATGTTGCAGAGCATGGACCATGGCTCTGAGTTTTACCCCGATATTTAGAAAGGAATGCCTCAGATCAGAAAGCTGTTGAATAATTTTTTTAATCTATACTCTAAACTTTGATATATTATATAATATATATATATATATTATATATATTAAGGAAAAACCCACACTGAAAATTTAAAAGTTAAGACGATGTGCGTCTGATAGAAGCTAAGCAGAATTTTAAAGATTGAGACAATGTTTAGAAATTTACTGGTGTCTCCAACCATGGCAGCTGCAGTGTAGGTGGCAACATTTCATTCTTTAGAAGCATGTGCTGGGGCCATACTCTACATGTTCAAACCTAACAATCTATAAGCTAGATGACGGGTCTTTGTCAGCCTCCTTCTCCCAGCGGTTTCCTTTGTATGTGTGTTGTTGGTTTGTTGGGTTGATTTTTGTGTCGTTGTTGTTGTTTTCCTCAGTTTTAATCTCTGCCTCTCTTTTCGTTGTTCAGTCCAGTTATTGAGCCATTTGAGCCTTTTGTTGACGACCGTCAGATTTCTGATTTCCGACAGAGCATCCTGTGCGTTCGTGTTGTCCCTGGCTGCCCAGCTCCACCTGGTGCTCTCTGTTCGAGTGGGAGCTTCTCGCACTCACAGAGGTTACTGGGTGGAGGGAAGGGCTGGGGCTGGGTTTTTGTTTGTTTTTGTTTTTTTTTTCAGAAACACATGCCTCCACTAAACTGTGATGCCCCTTTCTCAGTTCTCCCTACTTTTGGGCTGTAGAGTAATACTTGGCTTTCAGCTCCTTTTATGATAACCATAGTACCAGTCTATCATACATATATTATAACATGATGTCATGTGCAGACTATAAAATAGCAAAATAGAGAAGGCAGGGGGAAATTTTTGCATTTATATTTTTATATTGTAGGAAATAAATATATATATATATATATATACAACTATTCATTCAAAACCAGGGCTGCTGTGGAAGCTAGACAGCCAATGAGTCAAGAGCCATCTCTGGGCAGAGATTCAAAGGCTTAAAAAATTATATTCTAATTTACATTATTTATACTATGTCTTTATAATCCTAGATTGTTGTGGGGTTTTTTGTTTGTTTTGTTTTGTTTTGTTTCGTTTGGAATGACTGAAAGAAAAACCTGCTGCAGTTTGGTAGCAGGGGCTATCAATGCAAGATTATCTTGGATTATAATCATGTGATGATGTCCTATAAAGGTTCACGTATTCTCTTGTGACCAAGGTAACATGTTCCACAGCACAGCAGACTGATGACAGCAGGAAGAAGGGATGCTCTACTTCTTCCTGTGAAACATTTCTTCCTTTCTTGAAGGGATGCGGAGTCCAGCCAAAATGTGAATGGGGGACTTGCACCTTCTATCACAAAAGAGATTGTTCTGTGGGCTTGGGGTTCTTCTTTGTTTTATTGTTGTAAAGTAAACGAGCTCCACGCTTTCACAAAAATATCACTTCAGGTTAGAAAAGCAAAAAAAAAAAAAAAAAAAAAAGAAACAAAAAAGGTGCAAAAACTCCACAGATGCTAGTGCCTTGCCCCGCTGATGTGGCATGGACAGCACCAACCTGACCAGACCATCATGGGAGTGAGAACCTGTTGTCCAGAAGGTCTCCGAGCTGACAGGTTCTCACTTCCCAGAGGGATGAGCTTTGTGCCAAGCTGTGTTGTTTGGAAACATGATGGTGGTATCAGCAACACTGAACCTTTCCTTTCTCCTGTTACCCCCCTGCCCTTGGTCTTGGTGCTAAGATATCTCTAGAACCGTTGCTGCTAGTTGATAGCTTTTCATTTATATAAATATATATATATATATAATATTATTTTATTTTTTAAACTTTTTTCGTTTGTTTTCAATGGAGATGTAGCATGTTTGGAACCGATCTCTCTCGGAGTCACTTTCACTGCCAGGGTTCACACACTGTCTTCCCCAGGAAAACACACACCTCTACCTAGATCTCACTCACCTCCCACTAACCCGTTCGCCCTCAGCAGACCGGCACGGTTAATGTCGGTGGGCAACCAAGCCACTGCCTACCGGCTCAGCTCTCAGACCCGCGGACACAGCCAGGCTGGTGTTTTTGTCCGAGCTTTGGAAATGCTTTCCCTCTATCCCCATGGCGAGGAGGAGAGGTGGAGCCTGGCTGGAGCTCTTGCCGTGGCCAACCCTTGCCTCTTCTGCCCCGACTCGGCCCCGGTGTGGTTTGAGAGGGGCAGAGCAGCTCCCGCACATGCCGCGGGATGGCCGGGCAGGCAGGCTGCAGTCCGTAGCACTTACTCCCTTTCCCTCATACCGTACCTCAGATGACATGTGGCCTGCCGCGGGCTCGTTCGGATGGGGGGGAGCAAATGCGCCGGGGCCCCCCATGTGCCTCCGAACAGTGGGTGGGCACGGACACTTCTCCCCACTGCCCTCTGGCACGTCGCGGGCTAGGTTGGGGCATCAGTACACAGCGCCTAGCAAGCAGAAAATTGTTTTATTTGCCTAAACTGTTCTTGCATTTTTTTCCCTGCCTTTCCCAGTAAATGATGTGATCAAATTGATCCATTTGCCTAAAGGCATAAGAGTTAAGCCGGAAGCCCTCCGGCATGGTACAGACTCAAGGCAGCTCTTTGTGTGACCACAAAATAGGGATCTCTGTACACGAGCTGTTTGTGGCCCTCCAGACCCAGCAGTTGGTTTTTGCTCATGGTGCTGCCGTAAAGCTGATGGATCTGTTTCCTTCCAGGGAGGTGGCAGGTCTCCTCCTTAATTACAATTTGAAGAGATGGTAAAAGCAAAAAGAGAGTCCCTGTAGAAGAATGGCTGCTCGGTGGGTCCCTGACCTGGAGATGGGCGACGTAAACTTAGATGTTGGAGACAGGCAGATGTGGGAGAGTCTTCCTGCTCAAGGTGTGCACAGATGTCTAGGGAAGTGTGGCAGCAGGAGCAAAAATAACAAAAATGTATATATATATTTGCTGTGAGCTGCTGTAAGAGAGGCCAGCAAGACAGTTTCCCTCCTCCTCTTTTTTAATTTTCCTTTTCTCAACTCCATACCTCTTTGTGGGGGAGAAAAAAAAATCACCTGCCTTACTGTTTGCAGCACTGAAAACTCCTTGGCATGGGGCTTTTTTTCACGGAGGCCTACGTGAGGGAAGAGACACTTGGGAACAGGCTCCAGGCACCTCTGTAAACAGGAACAATTCCCCAGTGCTTGTGCTGAGCCGCCTAAAATGCCTGCGTGCAGCCTCCACTCTAAACCTCTTTGCTTTTTTTGCCACTGGGGAAAAAAATGGTACCTTGCCTTGGTTGGCAAGGTAAAAGCTGCCAGAGACTTGTTCAGAAATGATTCCTGTAATTTGCCACTCCTTCCTTTTGGTTCATTTGCAAATCCCACTTTCATCAGCGACATCTTTCACTGGGTGCTCTTATTCCCAGCGGCAAAGTGAAACGTGCAGCGGGTGGCTTTTTCTCCAGGCAGCCAGCTAAAAAAGGGAAAGCGTTTGTTTCTTTTGCAAATAACTTTGCGTGTGTCCGTGAGCAGTGTCTGTGGGAAGAGCAATTCCCCAGGACTGGATATTGCTGATACCCATGAGCGGGAAAGGTCAGAGACCCCTTGCATTGGTCATGGGGGGGAAATGAGCACTCGGTGCAGCAGCCGCAACACAAAGAACTCCCCATCACCCCCACATGAGAAAATAAACCCAGCCTTTGTACTAGTCAAGCGCAGGTGCTTTGCAAGTTTTCCCTCCAGGTTTATCCACCTATCTCAGATCTGTAGCTGTTACTCACATGGATAGTCCTGTGGATGGAAACGTGACTGCCCGCACGAGCAAGATTCGGGGGGGGGGAGAGGAATAACAATGCAAAGCGCCCTTGGCTTTTCGGCACCCTGCCTGGCCAGCCTTTCCTGAGAGCAGGTGCCTTTCCGTGCCCTGTTTGCAAATGCAAGCAGCCGGCTCGAGGGGATGCGAGGCCGAGCAGTGGCAGCGGTAGGGAGGTCACGGTGCAGGGCAGAGAGAGGCCACCTCAGCTGGGAGGTCTCAGTGCACCGGCTTTAATCAGTGCCCTTCCCACTGCCCTGACCCAAGGGGAAGGTTGTTTTGAGCATATTGCTCACAGCATCTTGAGCGGCTGCAGCAGCAGAGAGAGGAGGGTTTTGTTTTTCTCAGATGAGCTCTTTATCTTCTCCTCCCCTCCCCTCCCCTTCCTAGCCAGGGCATCTGACTGTGAATAACACACACCTCTTCAAACCCCAGGGTTTGTACTTCTAGCCCATGGGCTTTTTGGTTGCCAATTTTTGCTCAAGCTCCTTGACTCTTATCGCCTGCTGCAAAGCAGAACCCCTTAAGCACATCCTTCTGCAGGGCTCACCCGTGGCTGCGGGATCCAGGGCCCTCTGGCCACGAGACCGAACTCAGCAGGGATAATCCTCACGGAACAAGAGACCAAAGCTCTTCCCATACCAGCAGCAGCGCGCGGGAGCCATGGGGAGGAGAGGCGATGGGCAGGGTCCCGGTGTGTTGTCCATGCTGGGGTTTGCGCTGACCCCAGCAATGTCCCCCGTGCCAGTTGCGCTTTTGCTGATAGGAATCCTCAGACGTGATTCAGGCTCCGTCTATTTCTTTCTCACAGCACAAACTCAGCCAGGTGGCCCGCAGGGTCTTCGGTGTCCCCTTTCCTTTTTATCTCATTTGTATTGCTGTTTGACCGATGGGTAAAACACCTTAAACAGCCGGCTTGCAAATAAGCAGCAACATGCTCTGCTTTTGCAGATTCCCCTCTCAGCCCTGTCGAAAGAGGTCTTAAAAGCAGAGAAATGGTACGTTGCTCCCCCAGCCATTGTATTCAATGCAGTAATGCCTATGCAATTCCTGTCTCCCTTGGAGACATGTATGATGTGTGTGCATGTAAGCTAGTGTATGTATACAGTACATATGCATACAGTCTATATATTGTATATACGCACATCCCAGTACATATACACACCGTACAAAAGATAAAAATCACATGCTTATATATCTATAAATAAAATCCTATATATTTATATATTTCTATGTTTTCGATAGATATAAAGATATAATATAGAGATAGAATCAACCACCCTTGTGTAAGGCTGGCCCTGTGTTCTGGCACAAGGCATGTAACACTGAAGACTTTGGACTTTGGGACAGTTTTAGCCATACACTGAGGCCTACATTTACACATATAGCACTCTACAGAGAGGGGCTTTGCTGTGGTTAGGGCAAGGGGGCTCCTTGCTGGCATGTTCACCAAGTGCTCAATAAGGTTTGTGTAACACAGGAATGTCATGGTGTGGGAGCACACTCGAGTGTCCTTGTCTTCTTCTGAGTAAGCCTTTGGTGAAGGTCCTGTGTGCTCACACTTGGACAGACGTGTATCCCACCCTCGTATGCACTTTTCTGTCTCTGCATGGATGTGGTTGGCAACTGAGCGTACCCGTGCCGCGAAAGCATGGCTCTGCTTTTCCCACCTGCTGTCGCTAGCACAGCACGGGGCAAGAGAGCGCGTTTGCACAGGTTATCAGTCAGTCGGTGATCAGCGATGTAGCTGGAATAAAGCAAGGAGAGCCGATGCGTTGTGAGTTGAGGGACGGTCACACGGTCAGAGCTGGCAGGGACGCTCTATGGAGCCAGAGCGGCGAGCAAGAAGGGCTTGCCGCACAAGCAGACCTGTGCTTACGTGCCCAGCATATCTGTGCTGGGACTTGGGGTGGGTCCAGGCAGTGGCTCCCGTGGTTCAGCTCCTCCACCTGCCCCCGTGCCTCTCTCCTCACGCGGCAGCTGTCGGCACGGGCCCAGCAGTGGGTCTGGCGGTGACAGGCCACGAGCAGAGGCCTGGCTGGGCCTGGTGGCCACCTCACTGCACTCTCGGTTGTTTCCATTTTCACCTTCTGCTGGGAGGAGGGTGGGCGATAATCCCGACAGTTGGCTTACACTGGTATCGCACGAGCCGGCGCTGTGCAAGCTCCCCCCAAACTCCACATCCCCCGCCCTCCATAACAAGGCCTCTCGCCTCCACACAACTGGTAATCCACCTCAGCCCGCAGCGGGCAGCTCCCGGCCCCGCTCCTCACCAACCTCAGAGAGGGTTTCCTCGCTCCCGGCCCCCTCCTCCGGATGCCACTGACACTCATGCAGGCTCGGCCAGCGGGCACGCTGCTGCCGGGCCACGGACTCTGATGCACTGCACCTCACGTTGAATAAGCTCGCTGGGCCAGGTGGGGGAACCGCGTCTCATAATGCTGTAATGTCCTGGATGCTACGGGAGGGCTGCAGAGCTTTCTGCCAGTCGTGGCGTCCTCACAGGCTCACCCGACTGTTGGCGAGATGCGTTTCTCGTTCTTACTTCCACAAAACAGAAGGTTTTGTCCCAAACCTCTCCGTACCCCCACCCAAGCACAGCCCTGCTGAACTGTTTCAAGCTATCTCACACCCACCCACCCACCACACACACACACACACACACAATGAGAGAAAAATATCTAGAAGTCTATTACTACATATGTATTAATATGTTAATATCACTCTTTTGGAGAACATTAAAATGTTATTACTTTACAGACTATGCTTTATAGTACCTGTGTGAAAGGACCTAGGACACTGGATACGAATAGAGCTATGTTGATATATCATAGTATGTACACGAGAACCTTCCTTTTGTCATATTATCCTTGTAATGTAAAATGATTGTTAATAAAAAAAAACATTTAAATTTATCAAGTCGGGTTGCTGATGCTTTCTATTGTTATTGGAGGTTAACGTGATTTTCCCAAAACAAGGGCATCCAAACAGATGCACCCCCTCATCCCCAGCCCATTTTGGTGGATGGTGAGTGTAAGGCACGGGTCCAGTGATCATTTATCCGGCAGGGTAAGCTGCAGCCTCCTGACCTACTGGTAGCTCTCCATCTTAGGTGACCCATTCCCAAACGTGCTGTTTGTAATTGCAAAAATCCCACAAAATGCTCCTGCCAGCTGCTCAGTGAGCAGGTCCACCACCTCCTGGGAAGGAGCTACATCATTTTACCAAGGGCAAGCAGGAACATCCATGGATGAGCACTGTGAGTTGTGTTTCCTGAATTAACAGCTGTTAAAGCTTGAAGTATGACCTCCTCCCCTCGCTGGCTCAGCCTGGTAGCTGCTGGGGACTGAGCCCCCCAGGAAGGTGCAACGGGGCCCATCCTTCCTTTGCTTTGGTTCAGTTTTGCACGCCAGCCCTAGCACAGGCTGCCAACATCTGGTAGACAGAAACGTAGGCGGGCAAGGCCCTTCCAGCTCAAACAGTTACTCTCTCAAATGTAAATGTGTCTGTATGTCAGTGGGAGAGAACCAGAAAACACAGGAGGAGGGATACTGTATGCAGAACTACAACTGAGAGGGTTGTTACAGATAATATTGCTGAGCCTCAGTCCTGAGACGTGAAAACTGTTGTAAACAGGACTGGCTGTTTAATTTAACTGGGTATGGGTGAATCTTGAGATTTCCAGTTAATCCTGGAAATGGATACCAGTGAATCAACTAGTGTTACATGAGGTAGGCAAGTTATTTAACTCTTAGCAAACTTAATACAATGGATGTGTATGGTTTAGAAAGGGTTTTTTTCCCCATTAGGGAATCCATAGGAATATAAATCCTCACAGTCAAGGGCTTTGACCTGTTGACTTGCTGTGTCTCACTGGTGCTGAGCACTTTGCTAGTCCTATATAGAAGGAAACATGAGTACAAATTCTGGCCCTGAAGGAGGTTAGGGCTTAGAGGGCTCACAGGCTGTAGCTGATGGGAGAGCTGGGCCTAGGGGGAAAACGCACTCAGGAGCACAAATGACTGCCAGTGAGTAGCTGTACATCGGTTTCAGAACTCAGTGTCCCCAGTTTTAGCCAAAGACAATGACAGCCGTAGGGACTAGAAGCAAGAGGCAATTTCCAGACTCTGAAGTGAAAATAGCCAAAAATTAGTGCTCACTTAGGAAAGGTTTTTCTTAGTGACTTCCTTGAAGACACGGAACAATCCAAGTATTACAAATAATTTGCCATTTTCTGGCAGCTTTCACTGCACTGATTAAACTCGTTTGTTTCTGAGCAGTAAATAAGCCCAGCTAAACCCTGCCAGCAGCCAGGGCTTAGCTCCAGCTCCATGGGGTTGGGGTTTGCTGGGCACTCGGCAGCCAGCAGTGGAAACCCTGTCCCTGGGGTTTTGTCTTTGCTAGTCAATTGATAGCACACCAGGCAGGGTGATGCTTCACTTTCAGCAGATCAACCATGTGTGAAGAGTAAGAGCAGCATGTAAAATTCATTGCTGATTTGTAATTAATTTCCTAGAAGTGGTTTTGTGCTGCGGACACTTGACTACTGCTGTTGGCAGTGATCGGCCTCCTTGCTGATAACTGCAGATTGAGGACTTAAAAGCAAGATTCCTTCAAGCAAAGTACATGATCTGAGTCAATGTAAGGAAGGGAAGCTTGCACGAATTTATCTGGTCTAGGGCTAAAGGTGCCCTTCATTTTTAGGACCACTGATTCCCATGTCAATACGAGTGAAAAGGAAATTGAAAAATTCCTCGGTGATGGTTGTCATAGCATTAACGCCTGGCATGCTCTTCCCCAGCTCTGCTGGTGTCTTGGCCGTGCTCCACAGAGATGGCTGTTGTTAGCAGCTGGCACTCAAAACTTAATTTAGCCAAAAACCAAACGTGCTGTCCCTTCCTGGAAACAGGAGGCTTGTAGGAGAAACAGGGTCCAGCCCCACGGCAGCACACAGCAGTGGGCACAGGGGAACAGATGCAGCTACTCGCAGAGCTGTTGCCACACAAACAGAAGCACAGCTCGTTTACAAGGGGCTCTAAAAATATCCGACGGATAATCAAAGGCTCCTGCGGAACAGCATCTGCGCTAACGAGACTTCTCAGCTCTCTGAAGTCCCTCGTTTTAAGTTGTTTTGATGCAAGGGGAAAAACAAGCTTTCTGTCTGCACTGCTGTCAGCTGTCCCCGTTTCTGGGGAGACGGTGCAGGGTGGACGAGCCACGTGGAGGCGGCACAGCAGGCACACCAGGGCCAGGATAGAGATGGGGCTGGCAGAGCCAGCGGGTTTGTGTCAGACCTGAGGTGTCTTTCCAGGGACATTTGGGGCCCCTTCCTTGTTCAGTTTATCAGAGATCACCAGTCAAGGTGCAAGGAAAGGGAGGAACAGGCTACAGACCTCTATGCCCAGCACTTGCCATAGCTGCAACAAATCCATTGGGTTAGGTGCCCCTCTCTCCTGGCACACAGAGGATTAAGGACCAGCCCCATTTTAATTTTTAAATAATGGTGGCAAAAAAAGTTCTAATAAACCCAATGTGGCAATGAGCAGTAGGGGCAGAAGGAGGATGGTTCTCTAGAGGCTGTTGCTCCTTCTGAACAGGCTGGGCTGGCAATTACTGAGGAGCCCAGCATTGATCCCCTGGGCAGGGAGATTTGTCCATGTCAAACACGCTGCCCCTGTTCAATGCCCTGTGGGGCATACATGCAGCTCCTTTCCCTCCGTCTCTGCGGCGAATGCTCCAGCAGCATCAGCTCTGCAGTGCAGCTGACAGACGAGCAGCAACCCTCTCTGTGAAGCCAACAACAGCCTGGAGCCCCGTCAGACTCCGCTTTGCTGTTTCTCCTTGTGCTTTAGCACTGAGTGTGATGGGTGACAGATTGCCCCCAAACTGTCAATGAGGTAAATAGCTCCCACTCCTGCCCCCCAAATCTGTCTTTATTTTCTTTTATGTGTAGTTTTTGATCTTCTTGTCTTGTTATGAACCAGCTAATTCCGGTGATAGTATTAGGTCAGTTAGGCAGGTATTTGCTCCTATTGGTGCGTGGTTTGCAGAATATCATCAGCACCCCCCGGAAAGCACTGAGATCAGCAAGAAGGCTGAATCCAAGTTCACTTCTTAGCTTTGTTTCAGGGATGGAGCCTGTTATCTGGGTGGAAGCTGACTGCCATTCCCTAACCTCTTCAAGCTGCAGGAAAGCCTTTACAGCTTTGCCTAGCTACCACCCTGATGAAAAACCATCAGCTTTCCAATGTTTGGCCAGAACAGGACTCTACTCCTGGCTGCTCCCCTTCTCATCACATACCCATCCCTTGGAGGTACCATTCAGCGGACCTCCTGTGGACTTATCCCAGTAGTTTGTACCTCTGGCTTGCAAGCCGCACGCACAGGGGACTTACCCTACAGCAAACAAACAGACACAATGCCAATACAGTTTGGAATTATTTACTTGTGGTGATTTACATTTTGTGCTGTAACATTAGACACAATGGTTGAGTCTCATGCTCTTGTTTGTGCTTTGGACTGTGCGTACAATATAGTCTTGACAAACAATATCTGCTCTGTACAATAAACACATTCAAACACTGAAGGACTGAGTAAGCAGAAAAGCCTTCTCATGCTGGAAGGCCACAAAACACTATTTCACTTTGCCACTACTGTTGTAGAGTTTGATATTACCAACACAAAATAAAACAATATAAAGTGTCAAGTATTTATATTTGCTCATCATGCTTATCTTTCAGCACACGAACCAAATTCATTTTGAGACATAGTTACATTCTGGAACACAAAAAAAGATGCTGCCAAGCTCTGCCCTTCAATCCAATCAAACTTCAAACTGAGCTCCAAAAGAGTGCAAGAAGCGTGGTCCAAGATACCTTGGCTCCCGGATTTAACTAAATGTCATTGTGCTTAACTCAGACCCCTGCTACTGATACAGTTTTTAAACTATTTCCCACCATATTGCTGTCTATAAATCATGTGCTTGCCAGTGGTGAAGAACAGTTGAGCTGTAACGCATAGTATGCAATTTACAGCTATTGTGTCTTTATGCTGCAGAGGTGGCAGCACTGATGTGGGAAATAACTACACGGTTTGCCTTTTCAATGGTCATCACAGGAAGCAAGTAATTAAAGTAACATCCAGTTTCCTGCACACCATTTGATGAAGATCAGGTCCAGAATCTCAGATCCACACACATCAGGAAAATTTGGGCAAACCTTGGGCTGTATTTCTAGAGCCCAAATTACAACCTCCTCCATTCCAGTAAAAAATGTGTGTCTTGGGACACTACTCCCACAAAGTACTGATGACAGATGCTAAAAAAATTCAGAGTACTTTTGTTCAAAGTGTTGAAAGCACAGTAATGCCTGGGAGAACAGTTGAACCTGAAAATTTTCCCAGCCTTATCCCAGTCCTGTTGAAGGGAATTTTCCATTAATTTCTGAAGTGTTACCTCTTTTCAAAGCAAAGATGGTTCCTATCATCATGCAAGGATATCTGGGACAAGAAATGAGGGAAATAAGTTGTCTGCTGAAAAAGTGCTACACTTAGAGGAGACAAACTGCAACCACTGCCCCTTACAACTGCAGAAGGTGGCTAAGGGTAGTAATGACTCTCAAATATCCCAGAGATGTTTTAGGGACTATCGGTGATCTGTGCTTTTTTGATCTCTTTTACAGTAGCACAAATAGACCAAAATCAAACTAGGTCATTTGTTTGGGAAGATCTAGCTCTGAGGGCAGGCCAAGGCAAAACAACATATGGCTATCATCTATGTTTTGACCAAATAGCACCTTAATGTAGCCACAGGTTACTTCTTCTGGCCTCTCAGTTCCCTCCTGTGAACAGAGGTCTCAGCAGAAGACCAGCTTTCTCCCAGGGAATGTTGGATGCAATATGGGAGCTGCATTTCTCATTCTGTCTGACAGCAGTAGTGTCACTTGGTTTCTGCGACTGGATGAGGAATAGTGAACCCCCATCCTCAGAGTCCCTGTCCCCTTTGTGAACAGGACTGTTCTTTTTAACCAGATTGACTGCATTTTTTTCCTTCCTCCTTACTTCACTTACAGCCATACTTGCACATTCATGTTAGTGGGTTATAGTAGGCAGAATGATCTGTGCAGCCGCTGAATCACCACTGGGGAATCTAAATACCTGGCTGCTTGGTCACACACAGAGCTTAAGAACATTAATTGTCATAACTGCCTTTTTTTTTTTAGCTTCTTCTGGTACAATGCAGTTTATAAGCAGCAGCCCTTAATTTAAGACGTCAGTCATGCTTGCTGATATTCCTGTATTTACAGCTTCAGGAACTGAAAACCATGGAGCTGTCTGCCTCGGTTCTCTGGCAATTTTATGCTGAAGTGATGCTTTTACTGCTCGTATTGCTGAAACTACTCATTATGATGACACTGAGAATTTCCAATACTTTTTGTTTATATTTATAATGTTGCCATCTACCACAGTAACTGCATAATTCATCTGCCTGGGCCCTTTCAGCTCCTACCGTGCCAGGGCTCGGGGACATACAAGTATGGCTAAACATGTGATACAGGCAGTGGGTTACCTGGGATAAGGGCAGGGCCCTGGACAGGTGCAGGAATGTGATGACAAACAGCCCCTATTAACAGAGTTCAAAAGGGCCTGGGCTGGGCGTCCCTGCCCCTCCAGTACCACACGTACACAGCATTCCTTCTGCTCATGGGAGCCAGCACCCTTAACTGCACTGCCTTTTAGTCCCTGAACAAACGGCACTCGTTAAACCAACACCTGGCAGGTTGTTAAGACTGTGGTGAATGCAAAAAACATTCTTCCCAGGCTAAAATGCCAGAAAAACAGAAAAGATCGAACCAGGAGAGACGCATACATTTGTACTGCTCTTCCCCATTTCAATTCTGATGCAGCAAAGGAGGGAACAACACCAGTCTTTAACACCAATGCCACCACTTTGCCCTAAGAAAGTTTTGTGTTCATCTATATATACATCTTTTTCTGCCGTAAAAGAGGACATTATTCTTTTTCACAGCAAAATCAGATTTCAGGGGGCTATTTCTTAGATGCTGTAGGATTGCTATCTAATTACAGGGTGTGCCAAAATCACCAGGGGCAGAGGCAGATAATGCTGTTTACAATCAGTCACCAAGACGTTATAAAAGGCTCATTAAAATAAGGAGGCAGAACTAGAGAAATCTCTTGGCAGCAAGACAAATATTTGGCCCTTCAGGCTTTCAGTGCCAGCCAAATAGCATCATACCATGAAGTTATCCTTCTTATCATTATCCTAAAAAGAAAGAAGAAAACTGCAGCACTGCCAGAAAACTACAGGTAGAGTAGGCCAACATGACAACAAATTTTGCACTTAAATGGAAAACATTATTCCAAATCTATAGGAATGCATACAGACAAATCATGAACATAGCTAGGATTGTGTTGAAGCAACTAGTAAGAATGCTCTATCAACTAAATCTCTACCGTGTCTAGTTTATTCACAGAATCCTACATCTTTTTCTTAATAAACAAAAGCCCATAGAGCAAAAAAAAAAAAAAAATCAATTCTGTTTTTGTTTAAATCCCCCCTAGCCAGTAGAGCAATATCAGAGATGAAATTATTAGGTATAAGAGTCATTGACATATTTTGCTTTTCTGTGTGTTTGCTTGGTCAAAGCTGTTTTTACCACTTTCTTCAAAGTGCTCCTGTAACTTCTGGCTACACCACCTATAATGGGAATAGCAGTGTATGGATAACGTTTTCCAGTGTATATTGACCTTGTTGATTTGTTCACAGAGTTACAACATCACTGAGGTTGGAAAGGACCTCTGAAGATCTTATCTTGTCCAACCCCATCCCTGCTCAAGCCAGGGTAAACTACAGCAGGTTGTCCAGCACCATGCCCAGTCAGGTTTGAGTGTCTCCAAGGATCAACAACCTCTTTTGGAAACTTGTTCCAGTGTTCGATCATCTTCACAGTAAAACAGGATTTTTTCCTTCCTTCCTTGCTTCCTTCCTTCCTTTCTTTCTTTCTTCCTTCCTTCCTTACTTACTTACATGTACTTCCCTCTCTCTCTCTGATCTTCTCCAAGGATCAAACTCAGCAAGCTTGCTGAGGGTGTGCTCCATCCTGTTGTTCAGGTCATTAATGAAGATGTTAAGCAGAGTTGGTCCAAATACCAGCCCCAGTCAGTAACAGTGAGTGGCTTCCAGCTGAACATCACCCCTCTGTTCATAGACTTCTGTGCCTGGCTCTTCAGCCATTTTTCAGAGACTGATTCTGGTTGTTTTCACTTTCTCTATTTATTTCTATTTGAAATAAATTAATTTATTGAAATAAATTTATTTCTATTTGAAATAAATAGAGGGACCCTCTAATAGCTGACCCTGGGGAAAAAAAATGTTCTCAGAGTTTCTTAGTGCTACAAACCATGTGATTCTGTTCTCAGATTTTTAGATGTTTTGTCCCCATGCATGACCCTCAAAGCTGTGTCTACTACTTGAAATAAAGTGGTAGAACAAACAGTGTGTATTTGAGGTCATAACATCATTGCTGCCAATTCCAGCTTTTCAGTCCATCTAGACAATAAAAGGACAGTAAACAGTAACATTTAAGCCACGTCAAATCTTGAAAGTGTACACACACACACACACAAAAAAAAAAAACAAACAGCCCTAGAGAGTCTGTCTGGTCAGTGAATTCCTTCTGTCTGGAAGTGATGAAATAGATGTCGGTTCTTAAGGGTTGTCTTCAAGTAATGCTGGTATGAGGATTTGAGTGTCATAGTTAACTGTCAAACCAAAACCATCAATCATCTGCTAAGGTATGAAATGATCCCACTTATTTTGTCTAGTCTTAGATGCTGCCTGGAATATAATTAGTGTATTTGAGACTTTTCCAGATCAGAAATTCCCAAACAAAAAAATAAATGTCAGAAAGCAGAAGGATTTGGTCCAAGATTTTGGAGGTAACATCCAAAATAACTGTTTGTCCATGTTTAGGGTCTTCCTGGGTGACATTATATAAAGATAGAAAATACGGGCATTCTGTCATAGGATCATGAAACATTCGTGCTTTCAACAATTTTTATGAATCTTAAATCTAAGACATCAAACACTTTAGGAAACAAAAGTGAAGGAAAGTATTTAACTTCTTATTTGGCAGTGTTTGCTTCAAAGGTTACACAGGATGATAGTATTGCCTGTCTCTCTTCTTCCTCTGTTTTCTCTATTTCTAGATATCCATCTACAGTAAATTGTTCTATGCTTCCACATGGCTTCTCTCTTTCCTTCATACTATTACTTTGGGTCAGAAGTCAACATTAATGTCGTGATCTTCATTTCTTATGATCTTATAAAGCATTATGAAAAACAGTGGCTGGCAAAATGGCTGCTGCATGTTTGTAATAATGGAGCCAGCCCTCACCAGGAACTTGGGTGACAGTGCCAGGTGCCAAGAAGCAGCTTAAATTTCCATGATTCCTCTACTTCCCTCTGCTCCTCTACAGAAACAGGGACCTCACAGAAATGACAATGGGCAGGCTAATAAAAGTAATTCAAACCATCTAGACAGCCAAGCCCCTGTTTCAGAAGACCACTTGATTGGGTGAGAGATTGTCCTCTAATTAGATTTCCAGACATTTCCCTGGGCTATCATGAGGCATTCTTTTGGCAGGAAATCAGGGAGGGTGGCCTAAGAAGAATGGTGTGCCAGGCCACTTTGTGGATGGGAAGGTGGAAGGTGAAATGCAGCTTACTCCTCCACGCTCAGAGGCTGGGTGGAAATCTGGTTGGCAGTAATCATGGTGTACCTACATGTGGAGCTGGTGCCACATGGCAATTTGTCTCCTGGGGTTTCTCAGCATTTCTTCCCAGTGGTTCCTCTCCGTTCCTGTGACGTGCAAGCCCAGGCTGCACTTGCCGAGCACGTGGCTCTGCCCAGCAGCATCCTGGCTCAGCATTTCCAGCTCCACACTGGAGGCACGCAGCAGCTCATGAGGCACCTCAAACATGATCATCTCGTTCCAGACAGGGTTGATCTTGTGTTTTGCACGTTTGGTCTGCTTCTTCTTCAGCTTCAAGGACTGATGCCTCAGTGTCACCTTGACAGAAACATCTATGGTAGAAGCAGAGAGAGATCATGCAATAGAATGAATACAAGGGAAATTTAACTGATGACATCAGACTGAGTGAGAGAATATGATCTTGGGGGTTTTCGTTTTCACTTTTAAAAACCACTAAGTCTCTTCAGCTTTCTAAGCCCTCCTCCCCACTTTCTTTCTAGGCACAGCAGAAAAAAATAATCTCTGTTTAGTGCTGTTCCACTCACTATTCCACTCACCATTTCCAAGTAGATCTTTCAGCTGCTTGGAATGGAGATTTTTAGCCTTAATAATCACCACAAGCAGGCGGTTAGCTGCTGGCAGGTAGCTGATTGACAGCAGAACCTCTCCATGGCCTGTAGATGGCTCCTGGAAATGGAGATACAGGAGGGGTTAATTTTTGATACAATCTGGGCTATAACATTAAGAAAACTGAATAGTACAAGGGGATGAGTGTAAGGTCATAGACTGACCAAGTTGTCTCTCTATCTCTACAGGAGTCTTTTCCAGTTAAACGGGATGAGAATAAACCAGAAAACATGTCTGAGAGGGATCCTTCACTCATAAGGCCCAGCTCACATGGATTACCTCCTGCTGCTGGAAAGCAACTGCTTCCCAACAGCTACTTTTAGTGTCATATTTAGTAAGAAGAAAAGAATTTGGGACTGAACTGCTGTGTATATAGGTGGATACTTGTTTTAAGAGAAATTATCTAGCTGTCCTTTATTTATATCCCCTACTTCCATTACTGCTTTTCATCATTCACTTGTCATTTGTGTGAGGGGGCTCTGACCAGACATGGAGGCAGGTCCCAGTAACTAACTGCCAAGCAGTATCTTGGGGGTTGTGCCACACAAACATACTCTGGAGCCAGTGTTGAATCTTCTTTAACCCTTATCTGGTATTAAAAAAAAAAAAAAAAAAAAAAAAAAAAAAAAAAAAAAAAAGCCTAAAGCCCTCTGTCAGTTTTACCTTTCCTTCCTGGCCTGTCCTCCTTCAGCCTGTGAACAGCCCTGCTGCCCAGGTGGGATTTCCTCTGGGTCAAATGTTCTGAACAATCAAGCATTCACTTCAGGAGGCCATGCTTTGTTTTTTGTTGTAGTTGTTGTTTTGTTTTGTTTTGTTGTTGTTTTGGTTTTGGTTTGTGTGGTGCTGTTTTTTGTTGGCGGTGGGTTTTTGTTTGTTTGCTTGCTTGTTCTGTCCTTTTATTCCTTTCCTCCTGTCAGCAATTGGCCTCTTAGCCTCCTGACCTTTCTTCCCTTCACTCGCTCTGCACAAGTATTGCCGTAGGCAGAGCAGGAGGGAAATGATCGCGCCGGCAGAGGCTGCGGGCCTGTGGCGAGGGGCGAAAGGGAATGGCTGCTCTCTGGTGAGTGCGAGCTTGTGACAGAAATCTGTTTTAGTGTGTGGTTAACGACCCAGAAGAGTCACAGAAAGGCAATGTCAACTCAGTAGACTCCCTTTGGACTCCTTAGCGTGATCTACAAGCTTTAGGGCAGACAGGCCTTCTCCAGGCCATTTCTGTGCTCTCCACTTGCCGTTTTAAGTGAGCCATAAATATTTCAAATTAAGTTTTCACCGGGTTTCTTGCAACAGGCAAGGACAGGCCCCCTGTATGCTCCCTGTGAGGTGATTGACTCTCCAGAAAGCGTGGCTGTCCTCAGTGTCTGCTTTGAACGATTTATTTGTCCTGCACAAATCAGGGGGGAGGCCATTAGCTGGGAAGCCTGAAATTCAATCCCAAATCAGCACAAGTAAATCTTCCTTCATACACTCAGGTAGCAAGGAAAGGCTTGTATGTGTTTCACTTACTGAAATCCTGTCCTAAGTGCAAGTGATTTAAAAAAAAAAAAAAAAAAAAAAAAAGAAACACAAAAGCAGAGGCAGATTTAAGTGGCTCTGTGTCCACGACAACAGAATAGGTGTTTGCACATGGAGGGACCAATCCAAATACCACCTCAATACAAAAACACAGTTTCAGGCAAGTTATAAACTGCTTTTTTTGCTTATGTATCCGCCCTGTATCTCACCAAGTCTCACTCTATAGCTCTTGGCTATAATAAGGTTCTTGTAGCTCCAGGCACAGTTAGATATAGTAAAGGTTGAGTGGTAGAGAGAGGGTGGCAGGGGGCTGTGAATGCACACATGCACACACACATATTGTACACACTCATTGCACAAACACATCACATGTGCTTATGGCTTTTTAACCTCTAATGTTCTGATCAAGTTCTTGACCAGCTTGTATCCACATGAAACCAAAACCTGTAATGGTTGGTTTCTGCTGGATTTTTGCATGAAGAGACTGAGCCACAGGTACCTTTCCTTCTCCCTCTTTCAGTTGTGTTTGCTTTTATTCCCTTGTAAATTCATAACCAACATTTTGTGCTACAGCCTAGCAAATTCACACAACTGCCAGAGCTTCAGTCTTCCTTTCTGTGCTCTGAGGATAACAGGCATCAGGGGGTCATCAGTGAATTACGTGTGCAAGGCACCATGAAATCACAAAAGGGAAGGTGCTATGCAAGCAGCCGCTATCATCACTGTCATTAGCAAAGCAGTGGGAGGGAAGGAAGACAAGATAAGGATATCAGTCTGCAGTATCTATGTTTTGCATTGCTCACAGCACTCCATGAATTCCTGAATACTAATTGCACTACCTGGTTAGCTGTAAGCTTCCCTCTGAGCTTTTCCTTGTGTGGGAGAATTACCGGGAGGCTAGGAATAAAAATTCTGCAGCGCACAGCTTTTCAAGGAAATGTCAGACTTTAAACAAAGCCCGGTAACTTTGTTCCTGGATGGATGCTGTCAAAAATAGCTGCTCTTTTTTGATCAGCTCTTCCTCACTCCCTCCCGCTCTGGTTCTCAATGAATGATTCAGGATCTGTATATAAGCTATCTGTGCAATGGTTGGCTCTCTCAGGTCCCAGATGACGCAAATTCAGCTTTCACTGCACATCCTCAGCTCAAACTGGGGCACTGTTCAGCAGTACAGTTAGTGTTAACCTTGTGCTGTCAGCCTGGAGAAGTAATGAGTGTTGTCCTGTTTCTGTGTGTACCCTGAGTACCCAGTATGTCAGGACTTTATCAGGTGTATGAGTGAAAACTGACCATTGCCATGGACTGGCCACTTCTTGAGTATTGTTTACAAAGCAGATACTACAGTAGATTAGGGGTCTGGGGATTAAAATTCTTATGGCTTATATTGGAACAGGTGTGTTTTGTTTTTTTTGGACCTATTTTTTGAAGCAACAATCTGGGATCTCAGTTCAACTTACAGCTAATAGGTACCTACTTAGCCTTGTGCTTTATGAAACTGATTCAGACCACCTATTTATTTCTTCTGCCCCTTTCTCTGCCAGAGTTGGTTTTTTTTGTTTGTTTGTTTTTGTTTTTGTTTTTGATTTTGTTTTTTTTTTTTTGTTTGTTTGTTTGTTTGTTTTTTCAGAGTAGGCAGCCCTATTAGCATTCAAGTAGTGATCAGATAAATTAGCAATATTGGAAATCAGAAACAGTCTACTCTGTGACTGAGAGCTCTCATCCTCAATGGTGACCAGCAATATTTTTATTATAGCAGGGTTAGCAACAACGCTAACATTATTTTGCATCGCTCACCTTGTGCCATACCAGGGTACAGTAGGCATCTGTTTGTAGCCATGTACTATAAGCAACAATAGCAGTGTCCTGCTGCTATGTTGTTAAGCATATTGCTGCTGTTAGAATAATCTAGTTCACTGCAGGGAAAAGGTTCCTGAGGAAATTTGCTTGTAAAATGTTAATACAAATGAGGCACTCCCTGTACATACTTCAAATACTGTTGGAATCCTTTCCCTTATTTTCCATGTCCGTGCGACTGGGAAGATGTGGATAACAAAAGACAGACAAGTTTTGTCATAAAAACAAAAACCAAAACAACAACAATGCCCACCAAAAAAATAAAAAATAATAAAAATACAGTGCAATGGGTGATATTTTGACATCAGCCAGAACAAATAGTGCTGCTGGGATGATTGTACTGAGGAGCAACCGCTCCTTGTCTTCAGTTCAGCATTTTGATCCCATCAATGTGTTTCAATTGTACAGCTGAGGGCTCACTCAGTTGCTGCCATGTACCCTACCCCACCCAGTGCAGCAGAGTCCCTCCTTCCTGCTCTGTAGGCTCAGTCTGGTCTCTGAACTTTTGCTACCACAGTCCCTGCATCGTTAACACACAGAAACTCACGTAACTTCTAAATGTAGACTTTGAATTGCAGATATTCGAGTCAGATTGTCATGTAATTGAGGGAGGGGGAAAGGGAGCTTTGGCACACATGCTGGGAGTTGTAGATGCAGGGATTGGGTTGATGGGCTTTTGATTGCTTTCTGAAATGGTGAGGTCAACACAGAGCAGTGCTAAGTGACCTCCAAAGTCACACATCACCTGGCCAAACCTGGGCCCAAATGAACAGAGCCACCCACCCAAGGACATGCAACTGTTTTGGAAGAGGGCATCTCTTCTCCAAAAAAAACCACTAGAGTTTCTGGTCTACCAACACAGACTTAGTCCATACCTTCTCTGGCATCTTTAGCCTTTCCCACTGGGCCATCCCAAAGGAGTCCTCTCTGTCAGCAAGGCTCAGTTTGAGTTCCCCCACAATGCTGTGTCTGGAGAACTTGTCGCAGTTTCTCAGGGTGAGAGTCAGTGTCCCCTCAGGCATCTCCTCCTCGGGTAATGGGAACCGCAAGACCTCCTCCCAGAGGGTGTGAAGCACCTTCTTCTTCAGCTCTGTCTGGGCTTCAGCAATGCCAGACTTGCTCACCAGTGTGCCCAGTATGTAGCAATGGCAGCCAGCATCCTGGTCACCACTCATTCTGCCATGCATAGCTGGAAAGGAAGGATTGAGTTTAAGGACCTCTCATAAAAGACAGCCCATAAATATTGGTGGCTAAATTGCTTATTTTATAAGGGACATAAAATAAAACAGCCACATAGACACTGACTCCAGTTCCTGCTTGCACAGGGCACACTAAGCCATGAGTCCATGCTGTGGTGTTTTCCTCATGGTGTACAATGTCTTTGTCCTTCTGTTGCTGCAGAAGGATGCTGTTGGTGTTTGGGAGACCATCAGCTGAGCTCAAGGAAACATGCTCTGTTGAAGATGCAGAGCAGCAATGAGATGAGACACAGCATGGCACAGAGACAGGGAGCTCCCATTTACCTTTACCTAGGCACACCAAGAAAGCTTTTTAAAAAGGTTTAAAAGCAGGATTGTCACTCATAGGCATCAGAGATGGGAGAGAGCTCTCTCCTGGCACACATCCACACCTGCAGGCCAGGGTGGGATATGCCTAAGGGTTATTACATTCTGCTTGTCCAACCTCTGGCAAATAACTCCTTCAGAAGTCACCCTACAGCCCAAAAGATCTGTGTCAAGAGGCATTGGTCCCTAATTTTATATCCCTTTTATGTTGAAAAGTCTAGACTGAGAAAGGCATCTTATGCTTCTCTTCTGCATCAAGAGAATTACACTGCCTTCTGTGCAGCAAGAGGAGCACTCCTTCCCTAGAGGGGTCACGGAACAGCAGGACTCCGTGGGCAAAACTGAAGTCCCTGCTGCAGTCAGTCTGAGGAGAGCTGTTCCTGAGCTGCCAGTTCCCACGGAAAACTGGAGTCCCCTGATTTCTGGGGGAGAGGAGCTGGGGAGCAGAGCAGACACAGCTTGGGTGGCACTGGGGCACCCAGGGAGGAGCAGGCTTGCAGGAGAGCCATGCCGGCAGCCCAGGGCATCCACCCTGCAGGGCAGCAGAGGCTGTGGGATTGCTGCTCCAGTCGCTCCACAGCAGCAGCCGCCGCTTAGCACCCATTCGATTCTCACTTCAGAGGGTGTGATTTGATTAGGCTTCCACAGAGATCTGCACTGTGCATGAATTATTCAGTCAGCTTATTTTACTTTCCCAGAGGAACCGATGATGCTCCAGCCCTGAGCAGGGAAGCTGTTATGGTTGTCAGTCTCCACTTCAGCGAGTGTCACAGAGCCCAGCCGCCAGGCCAGAGGGACATTCCTCAGGGGCCTACAGGGTAAGTCTGGTGTCTACAGCTCACCTTCTGACTTGGCCTGAGCAAGAGGCAGTAGGGAGTGGGTCATGTTGAAGATCAAAAGTCACAGAGAGGAAGGAGATAGCAGATCCCCTCCCTTATCCCCAAAGTAAAAATTAAATAAGAGGTGGCTTTCTACCAGGGCTGGGACTAGAGAAGTCCATCCTGGTTCCTGGCTTCTGCTTCTGAGCTGTGCAACAGGTTGTTCCCAAGCTGTGCCCTGCACTGACATCTCTAGGTATTTCTGTTCTGCAAGTGCAGCTGCCAATGAAACATCCAACAGTTCTGGGGAAATATGTTGATTTTAATGTGGGAGGGGAACTCTATAAAATCAGAAGGTGTCTTGTACCTTCCAGATAGGGAATCACTAGTAGCAGATCTCAGCCCCTTACCTTCCAGAAGGGCCACACACAGCTCAGCTTTTTGTTGATCGTATGTGAGGGAGTAGCGCAGTTCAGGGACCTGGTTACAGCTGGCTGCCCTCTCGGGGTTCAAATGCTCCGTGACACACACATCTTTTACCACACCTGAAACTGAAGTAACCCCATTAGCAAGCAAGTCTTTGCCTTCCAAGGAGAACAAACCCACCATGTCTCAACTCAACTCTTCTAAATGTCTTACTATGCCTGCACTTTGTATGCAGGAATATCACTTATATTCCTTCTTCCCTCACCGAATCTCTTTCTTGCTCTCTCTTCTTACACATTCAGGTCTTCTACAGCACCTGGACAAGCTTCCTGCTCTCTTCACCATTGCGTGTTCTAAGTTGCTTCACACGTTCGCTCTTTTACCTTGTGCCTAAGTCAAGGTGCTTAAACTACGCTCTTGTTTTATATAGTTTTTTGTTTGTTTGTTTTTAACTACACTACTGTTTTTATTGTTTTGTTTTGTTGTTTGTTTGTTTGTTATACACATTGGTGAATTGCATCTTGTATTCTTCTCTGCATTAATTCAGACCTCTATAATTTATTTTTTTTAATTTAATTCTACAGTCTTTGTCATGCAGAAAGGCCAATATGACACTTACTCAGATAGTGCTTAACCAGGTTGAAGATCATGAGCTTAGGAAGCTTTGAGGCAGTTTCTCCACATCTGATTTTGAAGCTGGCTACATACTTCATATTGAAATAAAGCAAATGGCAAGACCAAAAGCCACAGCTTTTTGGTATCAAAATCTATTGTCTGCAAGGTCAGTCCTGACTCACACAGACAACAATAATGGGACCAGCACATTTCCTCTTAAAAGTCTCAGCCATGGTCTGTATCTGTTCAACATGGCACCAAGGAGAATGCAACAAATCTGGCTTAATTTCATCAATACTTGAGCTATGAAATCAGGCACAGAAGGAAGCAAACTTGTGCTATTACCAGTGCAGAGAGGCTCTTAAACCAACACACTTATGTAAAGCTTTATTCTACATGCAGCAATCATCCTTCAGGCTCTCCACCCTGTAATATTCTTCCTGACACTGAAGGATGTGGCTCAGACAGTCTTTTCCTCTAATGCAGCTGCTTCCCATGGTACTCCTTGCTTTTGCATACTCATAAGTCTCAGGGTGGAGGGATGCATGTGGCAATCCTTTTCCCTGAAGGACAAAAATATAATCTCAAGTAATTTTAAAAAATAAATGCTCTAAAATAAATCATGACAGATGGCATTGTGCCTCTGGCAAATCTTCAGTAATGTTTTATTAATGTGGTAACACGGTAACCATAAGAGTCAATTATGCTGTTAAAAAGACAGCTGTGAAGGTAAAAATCAGTATGGAAGCAACCCAGACTAGCTGCCAGATGTATATAATTAACGTTGCATTTTCTCGTATGCTCCAGGAATCTTATGTTCCAGGCTTTGGCATGCTACCATTCGGGCTGGCTGGCAAACAAGAATTCTGTTTGGTAAAAATGTCTTAGGTGTCAGCCTTTGGTTTCACTTCACATTACAACAAACCAAGACCATCTCACAGAACTGGTGGAAGTAAAGGAGCAAGGAAACTAAAGTACAGGTTTGAACCAATGCTGCCGATGTCCCTGAGAGGGACAGCTGCTGGGCAGCTAGCATTTCTTCTGGAGGAGCAATTCTGCCTAATTTTGGCCAGGTATTCCACCCATACTGTGGCAACTGCTCTAACTAAAACTTCACACTAAATACATGTTTTTCTACAAAATGTCTGCTTCCATTGAGACAGATTCTTCAACACAAGAGTGCAATTCTTGCACATTTAGAGAAAAAAAAGTTTCAATTATGTCAATTATGTCTGAATGTCCTGATGTGCTTCATGATTACTTTCTATTAAACACATATATCTAAAATAGAATTCATAATGTTCATGATAAGAGAGTGAAAAGCACCCTATCTCTTCATTTCCATGTTTATTTCTCTAATTACAATCACATTATTCTCAAAAGTATTACGGATCTACACCCAGAAAAGCAATCTGTAGTCTGAAGACCAAATGTTCTTACCGTTTTGAGGGAGAACAAAAAGCTCTTCATTGACTTGTATCTTCATCCTGTTCTCATCCAGAACAGTATGTTTTCCAGTAACTGGTTCTTCTGTTGTCTTCAAGGAATACTGTGTGTAGTTAACAATTTCAGGTGAAGTTACCACTGGTTTGGGGCCATAAATGTTGGGAAACTTCAGGAGTGGTCGAGGCTGGACTGGCTCTGCCGTTTTCTTAACGTTGAACTGAAAATTAAAACGTTGTTTATTACTTTGCACTAATTCTTCTGATTCTTTCAGTGTTAAAACGAGCTCAGACAAAGGGAGAAAATACAGTGTCCTTGGTCATTCTTACTGTCATTATTTCTTTGGTTAGAGAAGCTGCTGCCCAGATTTTCTTGCCAAATCTGCTACCCTTCTACTTGGTGTACATCCTTTCAGAGTCACTCCTCCACAGATGTTTGGTTGCAGTAAGAAACATCTGTTGTTTCTAAGGACCAGAGCCCCACCTGACCCTCAGACACAGTTCTCCTTTATTATACAGGAATCGACATTTTGTTTTGTCTGAGTTTCTTCTTAACATTTTATTTCCCTGCTGATTGCTGACCATGGTATCAATGGAAGAGCCTGAAAGATGGTGTAATGCCCAGGCAGACTAGAAAAGGTTGGCACAAAGAACTATGTTCTTCTCAAACAATGAAAAATGTTTTAGTGGAATGTAACAGTCATGTTTTCGTTATGTCCCAGGAAAGAATCCCCTCTGCTCACAACTGAAATAATTCCTGATTCATTTATATTTGAATTCATCAATAGAACAAAAGCTGACTAGCAAATGGCTGACCCTCTCATCAGATTTTAGTAATTTTTCCAAAGCATGAAAGACAAAAAGGAGAAGTAAAACTGCCATTTTGGTTGATTACTGTGCAGAGGGATTCACTCCAACCCCACTGCCTGCCAACCTATTCTGCACTAAGTTTAGAGCAAGGGAGAGCCAAAAGGCATTCGTAATTGTAATTAAAGTTTTTCATTAGTCTCACTGTTTCCTGTTAATAATGAATGTAGATGATGCCCTGAGGCACTTGTCTGTGTTGGGACTTCATGGTCCCAGTTCAGATGTCCTGAGGGAGCATACCTATTCCTTAAGAAACAGAGCTGAAGAAAGAGAGCGGTCTTGGACTGTAGCTCTTTCGTCATACCTTTTTTTTCGTCATACTCTGCTTGGCACTACAGTTATATGGACTTGACAGTGGTAAAGAGCTAATTAGGTCAGAGACGCCATCTTCTCAAGACAGCCGGTACACTGGTGTTTAGGAAGTCTACTACATAACAGCATTTTCTCTTGTCTAATTTCAAGGACTCTGAAATAGGTGTTGAAAAAGAAACACGTCATTGCGTGCAGATCCCCACCTAGCATTCAGCTGAGTTTAGATATTATGTAAGTCATACAGTGCTGGTCTATAATAGAAACGTAGTGAGATCCCTCTTTTAGAGATGTGAGCCTCATCAGTACTAAAATACATAGGAAGTTTGAAGTTACTTATCCGAATTTCACATGCCGTTTTCTATTCAAAATTAAAACAGACCAACCAAAAAAAAATACGTTAGGAAAAGCTAGAAAATAGCTTGAAAAAAAATAGGTCATTTTTGTTCTGCAGGGACTCCTAACATGCACAAAGTACATGCCATTGGCAGCCAGTGCCTGCTGTTCTTTCTCTCCCAAACCCTCTGTATAAGCGTGCTGTCCTGCTAGCCACTGAGCATCAAACCAGATCAGCATGCCTGGGTAGCTGTGTGCAGGAAGCACTTTGGGACCCTCTGGGATGAAAAACACTATACAAATGTGAGGTATTGTTAATATAATCTTTTCTCCACTTACTAAAAGCCAGACATTTAGTCAGGAAATCCATCAGCACACAGCAACTAAGAGCTCCACTGGGTCTAAATATTCTTCTAGTCTGTCTGCTCTGCAGAATTAGAGATGAGAGACATATGCAAGCACAGTGGGACTAGCCCACCCCCTCTTCCAACTGCATCTGCTTCTGTTTATTATCTTTGCTGCCAGCTCTGTACCCAAGCGCTGTCTGCTAATCTACTTACAGAGCAGTGTCCTATGGAAGTTCCCTTTGCAAATCAGCAGTGATATCTTAAACAAAGAAAAACTCATACGGTTCTGCATAAAACGTGTGAAAGCAAGGAAAACAAAATTAGCTAGGAGGCTCCAGCTGACCCTTCTGGGTCCCTGCCCAGCATCACTCAAACAATGCACTAGACTGCTGCCACTGCTGGATGTGTTTAGGCATGTTTAATCTGCACCCATTGCTGACACTTTGCAAATTTACAGCACTTATTAATTGTTCTGTAGATGTATCTTTGTGTTTGAACTCTTCCTTCTCAAATATGCAGGGCATGTCCATGGGGAACCTCTATCTATAGCAAATACAAGCATCAGTGTCATGGGAGACATGCCAAGTGGATAAAACGCAATCTTGCTTCATCTTTCTTTTGTCATCTCTGTTTATCAGAATCAGTGGCCCTGACAGGCTTCAATAATTAAGTATGCCAAACACCGACTAGGACATACAGTGTACTAATGCAGTTGGAAAAAAGTCCTGACAGGACAATTTATAAACGTAGACACAGATGATAAAACTGAGACACAGGCTCAGAACTCAATTTGAGATTCATTCCTTCAAGGAGTATAGACTAATTCTGAATCAGTGACAGGAGAATGAATGCATGTTCCTGGCAACAAAGCTATTTTAATTGGAAAGGATTGTTAAACATACAGAATATGCAAACTAAGAACATTTTGCACTTTCTCTGACAGAATGTTCATTCGGCTGCTATAATTTGACCAAATTTCTTTAAAAAAAAAAAAAAAAAAAAAAAAAAGAAGAAGACAAAACAACAAAACAGTAACATTAGGAGTCATGCTTCGAATTAGAAAGTCTACAATACTGAAAGCATACAATCATTCAAGAAAGAGTGATGCACTGAGGGTATGTTGAATAATTTGATTCTGTATTGGTTAAACACTGGATTAAGTTAAGGCAAAACTTGACGAGTGTAAAAATATTGTGAGGACCATAACCTATGATGTGCTGGGTACTGCAGGTTTAATTGGACACGAGGGCTTAACTGGACTTCACGGTGACTTAGTAGTTATTTCAGTCATGCAAGAGAGATGACAGCCTGAAGGACAAGCTCCAGACTGGATTAATACTTTACTAAAATATTTCCCAAAAAGCTGTGTAAAAGAAAACGTCCATTCCAATGATTGAATTAGGGTAAAGATTTAAGAGTTCTTCAAGCTCTTTCAAAAATATCTTGTAGGAAAATATTGGTGGAGAAGTTATCTGTAAGTAGTTTTGTCCCAGCCACTAACAGCTAAAAAAAAAAAAAAAAAACTATGCAAAGTGATGTGACTGTCAAAGTTACACATTTCTCATTCATTTTAACAGTAAACATGGAAAATCTCAACATTATTGTACATCCTACTTTATACAGGAGTTGGCAAATCACTTGTATGGGTTAAACAAGAAAGGAGACTAGAAAGGACATGACAAAACTATTAAAGAAGATAGATGGAAAACTATTGAAGAAGACAAAGAAGATAGCAGGTTAAATTTTCCTAGGAAAATACAAACCAGTATTGGCCATGCTTGTGGATGAATGCTCAGAATTAGCAGCAATTTCTGGAGAAGTCCTAAACTCAGTGCAGATGTTCAGCCATGGCCAGTGGAGCCAACTCCCATCCCCAGTAAATAGGAGCTAATGTACTGCTATTCTGCGCCAGCTTTTACAAATACAATTAGTAGACTTGGTCTTCTTTCCTCAGAACAAACTGCAACAGGAGCATGAGGATGCCAGGGCTCTTTGCTGAGAGCCTAAGAGCAGTATCAAGAGAGAGACTGAAAATGTAATTATAAGCATTACAGAGAAGTTCAATTAGGACTCCCGCTACACTCCTTAATAATACAAAAATAATAGGCACCTCAGATAATTAAAAGGCAAACAAAGGCTTTTATACAATGGATCATTGGCCTTTGGACTTGGCTGCTCTGGCATAACATTTGGTTGAATGGCTAGATAAAACTGAAAAGGATTTAGGCACATAAAAATACCAAAAGCAACAGCCAACAGGTAATACTTTCAGACTTATAGACTGCCCAGTGCTATAGCTCCTGCTGAAGACCTCAGTCAACCAAAAAAATCAGTCCAAAATTTCCATGTGAAGGACAGCTTCCAATAATAAGCATACCAAAAGTGTCCTGTGATTTCCATTGCTTTCTCTTTCAGTAGGCTCAGAAATAAATCAGGGGATTTTTTGGATTATAACAAGACAGAAATACACATGGGGATGCCTGACATTACTGGTCCATCACATTGCTCTTACTGTAAGTAAAAAAGCAATTCAGTGTGATGGGATCTTTCAGTCCTCACACTCCAGATTCTCACTACTGTTTTTATTATCATTTCAATGCCTGATTTTAACTTCACACACAATTAATTCCCCCAGTTAGAGGGGCAGAGGGAGGAGAAGGGACGATTTTCGGAAGAAACCAGCTGTTGACAGGGAACTATCCTGCAGGAACCATAGGATAATGTGAATAGAGTCAGAGAAATAGCTGTTACAGGAGATCCCAGCAGGAGTCATCTCTTTACAATGCTGCATGCCACCTGGTAAAGTCCAGCCTTCTCTCCTCAGGAAATGATTTCCCTTGTGATCTAGCTTGACAGCTGAGCAGCATTTCCAGTCCTCCTCCCCTATTTTTGCCATTAGCAGCTTTCTCTTTGGCAGTGTGGCAGCTGTCTCCTGCTCTGGTAATTCTGCGGGTCACCCAGCCCCTGTCTCTGTGCTCCCCTCAGTCCTCCCATTAACCTGCTGTTACATCCTGAACCCAGTAAGCAGATAAATAAGCAGAATAAATCACACACTGAGTAGCCTAAGAGAGAAGTTGCATTCCCACCCTCTGCATTTAAAGAAAAATCACAGAGTAAAGAAGAGATCGTGTCTTACTTGTTGGGCTGGCTGAAGCACACTGGGCTTAGTATTTTCCATGTCCTCATCTTGGTCCTTTTCTGAAAGTCCTTTCCCAGGTTGCTTGCATTTGCAGAAGCAGGTGAGACCGCAGAGTGCAAGGATGCTAGTTGCAGTCCCTAAGGTAGCCCCAAGGGCTATAATTGGGGCAGATAAAACCATTGTCCTGAGCTGCACAGAAACAAAAAGCACAGAAAACCTGTGACTCCTTCTCTCCCCTGGGAGAGCAGCTCTCACACATCCACTGTGATTTCTAGCCTGGCTTCATTCTCCTTGGAAGTCTGAAAACAATTCTCTTGTGCAGCAAAGAAAAGGGACCAATCTAGAGACAGAGATAAATCATCCCACCTTTGCTAGGCAACAAGGCTACCTTTCTATCCTGATGATGGAGTTTCTGCTCCAGGTCAGGTGGAGGAAATAGTGATTGTGGTGCCTGCAATCTCCATATAGCTGCAAACAGGCAGTTTTCATTGAAGCCTGTTCTCCAGCTCCACTGGGAAAAGTCTGATGTGTGATAGAGAGGAAAGACGTCAGCAGAAGGGGCTGGGCCTTGCTAGCTAACTCACAGAAAGTGCATCCAAATGTTTAATCTGCTCTCTAGCTATCCTGATGTCTAGGCTGCTAATTTGCTCAAAAGGTTATTTTATTTTTTTTTTTTTGCTGTGTTAAGGCAAAGATAGTGATTGCCAAAAGGTGCTGGTCTGAGAACCCCAGTTAGGATTTCACTGCATGATAGCACTACATAGTCGGAGAAAAGCCTGTGTGTATGTCAGGCAAAACTTTACCACTCTTCAGAGGTTGGGGAATGAACAGCTGCAAGAATTAAGCACCGTCCCACACCCCACCATCTTCCCCTCACAGCACAGGGTCTGCGCCGTTTGGAGCTGCTTTCTCCAGCATCAGTGCAGAGCAACACTTCTATTCAAAAAGGCAGCAGAAAATCCTATCAAACAAGACACACTGGCACATATGCTGCTTCCTCTGGAGAGGATGAGAGAGCAAACAACATATGCTGCATATTAGTCATACCGCTTACTACACCAGTGTGAGGCAGTGGGCTGATGAGCAGAGGAAAGGAACCCACTTGAATAGACCTGAAGGGCCACGTAGCCCTCTCAGGCAGCTTTCTCTTGAGGTGAGAGGGTGACTGATTTTCTTTGACTCATTTATTTTTTCCTTCTTTCACAGCCTGCCTAAATCTGGGAAGAGGCAAATCAATGCCGTTTCTCAATGTGTTTTTTGTGACATATGCAACCATTTTCTGGGTCAATTCACAAGGGGTACCTAGTGGCCAGAAGATGATCATAATTCTGGGTCACTATATATCTGGGCCAGAGTGGAACTAGTAAGCAAGAAGCAAAATATTCCTTATATGGCTCTGGAAAAAGTAACCAGTTCTGCTGGGAGTTTCTTTGTCTTTCTATTTTGGAATGCAGCTGCTGCCTGTGGATCAGGGGAAAAAAAAAAAAAAAAAAAAAAAAAAAAAGTGAACTACATACATAAATATGTTTAGAAAATTAGTTTTTTGGATCTTTCTGCAGCTCAGGTTTTGACATGAATTTTGTATGATTTTTGGTTCTTTTACACCTTAATCATGACCCCTCGTTCGGCATTTGTTCAATTGTAGATGACATGTTCACCTCCTTCTCACAGAGCTTCCCTCACCCATCCAACTCTCCCTTTAATTGTTAAAGATTCCTCTTTAACACTGCAACTCCCTTATGGATATACTGCACATTTCATCATCTTGCCTCCTGATTGCCCTACAAGGTTTGCCAGATACACATCTTGACCCCCACTTCCCACCTCCTTTCAAGAAGAGAATCACGACAGACTCCTTAAGCAGAGACAATCCCCTGCTACACTGCTGAGCCTGTGGAAATTGGCTTTTCCAGCTCAGCCCACGGCAGGAAAACCTTGAGCTTTGTCTTCTGTCTATACAAGAACATAAAAGTGGCCACACTAGGCCAGTAGTGGGAAGAAAATCACATAAAGGGGATGGAGAAAGTCTGACTAATGCTTTCTTTGCTTCCTTGTCTTCATGGCTCAGGAGCTTCCAAAGCCATGAAGATCATCCTCATGGTCACCTCTGCAGATCTGAACTTTCTCTGACATAGGCAGACTTTTGCAACCATTTGCTGACTTAACTAACACATGCAGCTACTTCATTCAGCCCATAGTTGAACAGGTAATGCTGTAATCATAGTACTAGGAGGTCTTATCTTAAAGAATATGCCATATCATCAGGGACTTCTGCCACTGATGAAGTGAGGTAGAAGTGAGGAGTCTGAAAGAGGACAAAAAGGACTGGACACGCTGCTTAGATGCCTTTGGGTACTTTCTCAAGGTGCTAGGAAATCTAACAGAGCTAAATCAGAAATCCCTGAGATTTGGAAACAATACGAAAAAGAAGATGCTGTTAAGGGTAGAAAATGTTGACAGAGTGGAGAAGGCATTCAGCCCATCCATGAGATGCATTTTTCATGTGTTTGCTTCAAGCTGTTCTGAGAATTATATAAAAACTGCTTGCAACAGGCTATGGAAGAAAGGCCAGATAAAAATCTTTCAGCAAGATAATAATTTAATAACATAGCTCCCCAAGATGTTTTCTAGCAATTCATATATGAAGTTTCCCTTGCCAGAGATTATATATGCTGTGAAATGAAAACAAGGAATGAAGATACCATATTTTAATAAATAATCGCCATGCAGCAGCCTTTTGCTACTATTGCTAGGGAAAACAAAACAACTCTTGCTAAACATTGAATATTAGCAGTATGCGAGCTCTTACAAGCCAAAAACTGAAGAATTTTTTGTGTGTGCTGATGGATGTAGCTGGTACAGATACATAATTTAACTGTAGCCTTGGCACATACAGTCACTGCATCTATCTATAATCATTGCTTATTTTCAGCACATGCTGTTCTAAAAAATTTGCACTGTAAATGTATTTCAAAATCAGGTTTACACTTGCTGCTTGTTTCAATACCAAATAATACAGTTGCTCCTTTTTCTTTAAGGCAAAAGTAAGCTAAAATAAGGCCAGACTAACAACCTTCCTTGCTGGCCATTCACGTTGCTGATGCCCAGAATCACCTTGCTTTTGTATTTGTCATCTCTGCCTTTGGAAAGAGACTTGCAAGGTGGAAAGATGAAAGCCTGTACTTGCAAGCTTAACTTTATGGGCAGATTCAGGACTGAAAACATATTTTACAGTCACTCTCACCACGTATTTTATCCAGATTCTGGTACAAAAATACATATAAGAAGAACAAAAGCATATCCATGATTATAAGATGGACCCCAGCTTATGACACATTTGTATTACTAACATTTGCCTGGGCTAGATTTATTAGTACCACCAAAGAGATGTAAGACAAGGAAAAGAGAGCACAATCTTTGGACAATGGCCTGCGTCTTTATAGACAAAGCAAAGAGAAATGTGGCGTTCATTAAAAGAGAAATTGTCCCATTCCACCTCCAAGAAGCATTGAAGGAATGAAGCAGGGCTGGTGGGTCCCACCTTCCACCCCTGCACACTACAGCACTGACACTATTCTCTTCCATGGGAGTCCTGTCAACTTCATGACCATGCTATGGGATTGATAGCTTTGTTGTTGCTTTTTATAACCTCAACATTTTTATAACCTCCAGAGCTGCGTGAGAGGTGAATTGCCTCAGGACAACATCAGTGCTGCCCACCTGCTCAAGAGTCCACATGTAATGGTGAGTACGTATAAATCCAAGGATGTTCCCGTGCTAAAATTATGATTAGAAGAAAGTACAATTGATTTCCTCAGACTGATAATGCTAACAACAGAGAACAGATGAAGCTGACCGTAACTAGTCCACTCCAGTTGTTAAACGCTTCCTTAGCATGGTTTTCAGCTCCTGATACTTCAGACACTAATTTTTTTTTTTTGATGACAAAACAGGCACTGGCCAACCTTTGGTGCTTATAGATTCTCTATTCCTGTTTTGAGCTTTATATTTTTTGGGCTTTCTGTCCATTGGTTATGTGACAGAGGCTTTCTATGAACGAAGAACTGTTACTACAGATCACATGGAGGGCTTTTGTATTGGCTGGGTGCAGTTCATGCCTTACCACAAAAAAAGATCTTTAGTGCAATTTCCAACAATTAAAATAATCAGGTGTAGGATTTGCAACTTCTATTCTAGAAATAGAAGACACAAATTAAACTTCCAGAATTCCTCACTATCACAAGGAAAAGCCCACATACTTCTGAATGAAGGATGGTTGCCGACTATTTTCCCTGACTCAATCCACTGTCAGGGGCTGGTACTTGGCAGATACTTTTACTGAGGCATTTCACAAGGCAGAGGTGTGAGTTAACAGAAGGAAATTGGAAAGAAATCCTTTTACAAGTCAGATTTAGCCTGAAGGTGTAAGCTCATGTTTTCTCTTGTACCAACTCGTTATGAGATTCTGAGATTCTGTGCTACAGATACGGGACAGTTTGAACAGGATGGTGGTCTAAAAGAGCTTGCTAGACAATGGCAAGGTGTTTACACCACCCAACCTTAGGCACTGAAACTGTCAATTCAGGACAGAGGGCCACATATGGCTGTCATGTGTTTCTTCAGCAACAAAAAGAAGCACAGCAAAAACAAAAGTGAAGGAAAAAGGCTTGTGCTTACAGTGACAACATCTACCTCCTCAAGCTTTTGTATTCTGTGGCCTCAGGTTGTAAATGCTTTAAGACAGGGGTTTTGTCTTCCTCCAAGTGAAAATACTTCAACAGATGGTGAAGTCTTACAGACCACTGAAAGAATCTTTCACAGTGCTATTAAAATAAAGCAGTTGTCTACATTTTTATATGCAAGAAAGGAAGATTTTTGAGAGGAATGTGGGCTTGGCCCATCCATCACTGTCACTGAAACAGACCTCTACATAAAAGTCAAGTAAATGAAATAATTAAGAGAAGAATGAAGAATTATTTTCTAAAAGGGAGATACATGATGACCATCCTCAAGAAAAGTGAGTTTCAAGCTGTGGTGCTTCAGCTGGTGCAAATGGAGACAGTGCTCCTGAAGCCTCCAGACTTACAGGAGTACGTGCCAGCTAGGCATGTAGCCTTTTGCCACTTTCATATCCTTAGGATGACGAAAAGGATTTAGCATGCAGAAGGGTACAGCTAGTTGCTATAGGGCTCATGGTAAATGATTCCATAGTTTGACACTGCACTGACCTGAGACCAAGATCTGTGGGATTCAGGAGATCTATGGAAGAAATCTGTCTGGTCCCTATTTCAGAGACTGTCATGTGCATTCTGCCACCAGCACGTGCTGTGAACCTGGCTGCAGTACAGCTCTTGCATCCCTTGTGGCAAGTTGGGAAGCAAAGTTTCAAACCCCACCGCTCTGCTGTGATTATGGAATTAAACGATACAAGATAACCTGGGACGTGCTCTATACTTTCAAAGCTAATGAAGTGAGCACCTTTAAAAACACAACTGTAAGAGCAAACACCATCAAGCAATCTGCCCCTCTTGTATACATCTGTATTGGCGCCTGGGAGGAAGTCTAAATTGCCAGTGCCAAGTCATATGAGTTACATGAAAACAGAGGGGTGACATTAAGGAAACAAACAGCCAGACAGAAGAAAAGAGCAGAGGCAGTCTGGTGGCTAAATGGAAAGTCTGATGGCAGGACAAAGAGCATGAGCAGTGCTTGCAGCATGGGAGGCCCAGCAATAGAAAGGAGGGAGAAGGAGTCAAAGAACAGAAGTGGTCAGGACGAGTAGTGTGTGATCCACAGGAGAGTGAGAGGAAAAACACTAGGCAGAAATAGGAAGGGCCTGTAACATCTGTATCTGGCATTGGTGGGACTGCTGTGGAGCAAAGCTGCACCCCACTCTGCCAGGCAGAGCACCAGCTCGCTGGACAATTTAGAGGGCGTCCATGAAAGAGCTACATGAATGGATAGAGGGCTAGGAGGCAAGTGGATTGGAGTGTGGCTCAAGGTCATTCTGTAAGTGGAAAGGCTAAGGGTTTACTCAGACAGAATCTATAAGTACCCAGCTGGGTAATAAATCTTTGATAATAGAGGTCCTCTTCTGTCAAGCAAGCAAAGCGTTAACAGGAGCTAATGGCCAGAAGCTGATGACAGACAAACTCATGCTAAAAGCATGCTGCGGATTTCTAACAAGGGGCATAATTTGTGCAGGACCAATTTCCAAAGGATTGTGGAGGGTTCTCCATCGTGGGCAGTTTTGAAGTCAAGACTGGTTGTATGCAGCTTGTTTTTAAGGGATCTATTTTCATTCAATCACAAGTTAAACTGAAGAAGATCAATGGCCTGTGTGGTACAGAGGGTCAGACTACAGGACCACAATGAGTCCTCGTGGACTGTTCACTCACAAATCTATCCATCTGCTTCATATAACCTCCCATAAGGACTTTCCTGTTTACTTGTCAGTCATCTTATTCACGTATTAAAAAGACACAAACTGGTTGTTGTAACAACTCCCTGGAAAACAGAATAACCGAAGTAACTATAAGGAATTCTTTTTCTTTCCCTGTGCTGCTAACCCATGAAGTTAGAGCAACTCATGTTTCTGAGCTGATCAGAAGATAAATAAGGAATTAAAAGCTTTGTACATCAAGCATAGACAACACCGAAGTTGAGACTGAGGACAACTCACCATCATGAAAACTACTTAGTTTCTGAGGTCTACAAAAGATTCAAGCCACAAACCAGCCTGGACTCCGCCATTGATCCATGTTTACATTGGGCCCACTTGGGATGTAGTAAGAATATTAACATGTGAGGCAGATTAAAAAAAAATACATAAAAATCACAAATCCTCTGAGAGCACCAAGAGGCCATCTCCAGAGAGAAAGGCAGCTGTGCCTCAGCAAGTCACATCACACCACAAAGCCCAGCAGGAAAACAAGGTCTATGCTTCACCAGGTGAACTACTTTAGCATGAAGTCTTAGCATCTCAGTAATAGTGAAAAGAAAGAAATTGCCATCTCCAGCTCAGGACAGAGCTGGGTGAAAGAAAACCAAACCACTGCAAATGCAGCTGAAGGACCTGGTTTAAGAAAGTGGCATGTGCAAGCTTAAATATGTACACATTTAGCAGGTGAGATTAAGCAAATGAGCAGATGTTTTCCTAGGGAGGGTATCTTGTGGAGAGCAGAAGAACAACCCGAATATTCTGCTTTTCCATCAGACTCCGCTAATTTGCTATTGAAAACCCAGGAAAACAGGAACCCAAGGAGCACATTTTATGCGTGATTATTTCTATTTCATTCTCTGGTTGGTTGGAGAAGCAGAACTCATTTTCACACATACAGCTCCATTGTAAGTGTAAATGTTTATTTCTTTTCTGCTATATGTATATTTTTAATAATCAGAGGAGATTTGAAAAGCCTGAAAACCTTCTGAAGTGTCAGGCACTAAATTATATGATAAGTGTATTTGCAATAAAATGCTGCCTCCTAGAGGCAACAATATCTTTTCTTAGACTTCTAAGAGTTGGTTATTATGCCAGATTCATTTTTTACAATGCCATTGCTGTAAAGGACATTTTGCAGAGAAAAGCATCGAGATATCATACTTTTAGCTAAAATGATGTCTTTAGCTATATTAAGGTCACAAAGCCATGAAATTCAAGAATAAATGTTGGCTATAAAGTCTTAGTTCTATCCACTTCTTTGTCAGCCTTGTCTTTAAATAGGATAAAGCGTACAGGATGGCACACTATTTTATTTCCAAATAATATATCCAAATAATCTCTGGATAATTTGCTGATAAGATGCACCCTCTCCACAAATAAATCTGTGTTTTGTACTGAAAGCAGCTGTTTTCTAAGTTCCCCTCCATCTCTGTGAAGAAGTTGATAAAGAAAAATACAATTCCAATTGCAGGCTGATCTTACAGTTTATGCAGCTAAAAATATACATGATGTGCTTCTTTCTCATTTTCTCTACATCCAACCTGATACCTCGAGGTCTGATATACTCGACCTGAGTGTTCTTATCTGCAGCAAAAGTCTGTGGGAGCCATGCCCAAGGAAAGTGCAGCATGGAATTAAGCATTCTGAACACAATAAGCAGCAACAGGTCTTTGGTAGGTGTCATTGTGCCCCTAAATCAAGTAGGTGGATTCTGCTGCCTAATTGCTTCATAATTCAGTTCCCCATAAAAGAGGAGAAAATATATTGCTTGATCCCAGACAAGTGGCATCTGCATAGATTCAAAACAGGGGGACTGGAGAAAGGCCAAGGAGGCAAGCTGTCCTCCAAGTAGGACTTGAAGCCTGTGTCTCCATCCCACAGCCTCTCATACATGTATCACAGATACCACTGTCACTGCAGAAGAAATGTTCAGGGAAAGAAGGGAAAGATTCATGAAAAAGGCTGCCATGTTTTTCACTGCAGTGCAAGATGCAAACAAGTAATGTAATGGCCAAAGCCGCATCTACTTTTCTGTGAGTTGATTCTGTTTTTGGAGCAGATTGCCTTTCCCTTAACTGTTAAGTGTCATTCTGGTCTCTTCAACCTAAATAAGGATGTCACCAAAATGAAAAAAATTCATAGATCAAAAAAGATTATCAGATGTGTGGAACAGCTTCTGGGTAAGGAATAAACAAGCCAGCTCTCCAGATTGGAAAAGAGATGCTGAACAGGGAAAACAAAGAGGTCTCTTAAATCCTGAGTGTACTGGGGAAAGTGGTTACGGATCAACTTCCCAACTTCAGTATAAGAGCTACAGGGAAGATTCAGGCAGGATCCAGCTTCAAAATAAACAAAGGGAAAATATTGTGTATACTTGCCCTGTTCTTACATGCTTTTCTAAGCAGCCACTTTTGTCCCTTGTCAGAGAGAGAAGACTGGGTCAGAGGAGGCCATGGTCCAACCCTGAATGGCTATTGAGCAGATGCCACTGTACACATTTTGTTTCCTATATTTTTTAGGTAAAACCCTGAAAAAAAAATCAGATTCTTTTCTGGAAATGTTATTTTGAGTCACTGACTCATGTAAAGTGGCAGTTTGGCAGCAGCTCTTGGACTTTTATTATTTCTTTTCACATCTCCTTTGTGCCTCGGTCAGAATTTTCATGTAGTCCCTCCCTTTGTCATAGAGGCATGGATAGGAAAGCACACTGGACAGACTGTGAGCCGGTCTGCTGTCTAGTCACTCACTGTGTTTATTGGGGTCTTTTGCTAGGCACTTCCATCAGCAGAAGCTGCCAGTACCTCAGCAGTCGTTCTTAATGCAAGATTATGAATCAGTTTGCAGTGATTTTTGTACTATTATTAATATCAAGAATACCATAAGAGATGTTTTCCCTAAGATTGCTTGATCCTGTTTGTTGATACAGAGATGGAGAAAAGAGCAGGAGAAAACATTATAGATATGAGAGACTCTCAGATTCTACTTCTTTTTATTTTTTTTTTTTTACTATCTTTTTATGTTTTATGTAAAAAAATATGTTTCTGTTCATGTTCACCTCTGGGGATTGCTTTTGACCCACATTTTTTTTCTGTTTTTGAAATATTTTCTATAACACTGCTGTTATACAAATTTCAGTCAACACTGATATAAATAGTTGGTGCACATGATCACAGACCCAGACATTCCAGTCAAGAAACAAACAGACCTTAACAACACTTTCTACAAAAACAGACTTTTCAGAAAACAGCCTTCAGCTGTCAGGATAGATATTTTCTATTGAGTTTATTGACAGTGAGTTAAGTGCGAAGAGTGGCAGGAGTCCATTTTTATGATATCCTTCCTGCTTCACTGCTGTGACACCTGACCTCCGTGCCTTCCTTTGAAATAGTTGAGACTGGGAATTGTTTTGTTGTCTGCAGAAATATATGCTATTTTTAGCTTTTCAAATTGAGATCATAATGCAGATCTGGCCTTGTCCCAGTCAAGTCTGACAGGTAATTGCTACTCAGAATCAACGTTGTCTGGTGTGAAACAGGGCAATAGGTCTTTCACACTTCACACTCCATCAGCACCATTATGGGCAGCCTTGCAGTCCCACCTAATCTACATGATCTTGAGATAACCACCAGTTTCAAGATTTAGGCACTTCTGTGGTGGAAAGCACAGGGTCATGCCTGTGATTGTCCCAGAGGACTGTACTTGCTTTTTACACAGTTTTTAATCTCCAAAGGAGACATGGCAGAACCTTCCTCTAACATGGGACTCAAAAAAATAATACATCTAAATTTGAAAGGATGCCTCCCAAGTGTGTTTCTTTCAGTAGATCTGGGCAGTTGTTACCTTCATTTTCCCAGTTGTCCAAAATACACTTCAAAGAGGACTAGCCTTTCCCCGGTGGGTTCCCTGACTTGCAGCCCTGTGTCCTCAGCTGCACCATAGCCCCTCTCAAAACTCCTTTGGAGCTTTCAAGCTCCAAAACTGCAAAATTGGTCAGAGGCTCTTTGCTGGATTAAGTAAGAGGAAATCCAACAGAGTTATGACAAAGAGTAAAACCCTTATTGCAAATTCTCTTTCTCAGTCATTTCCACTCTTGATTCCACAGTCTTGACTCCATCGCTTTGCTTACGCAGGACAGTTTACTCTGTCCTTTTTTCTGAACACATTTGTGACCTTTAAAACTCATTTATACCCTCCCTTTACCCTTCTTCTGCTTTTTCCTTTTTACATCTTCTATCTGTTCATTTTGTATGTCTTCTCTTTCCCTCACTATATGGGAATTCATTATTTATTAAGACAAAAGTCTGTTCCATCTGTATTTTATCTCCACCTGACCTTTTCCTGATCCATTCCCACTGCCCTATTTCATCACTTATGGATCCCACCACAACATCTGACTGTCGTGTCTTCTCACAATGTGAAATCTCAGGTTAGCACTGATGTCTTCTCCCAAGAGACTTCATACGAGCTTAAGTTTAACATAGCCATGCTAAAACTCCGGATTTTCTCAGCCCAGTTGCCTTCACCATCCAATACCTGTCACAGCATCAGTTATATATCAAAAGTCTTCATCACTCAAGCCCATACATCACTGATCTCTCCAGCATGACATGTGCTTGTCATACCAGCAGCAATTTGCATCTTCTTGGACAATGCCAGGCTCTTCTTGCTGCCTGGATCAACCTGGATCCTCTGAAGTACCAGTTCCACTGACAACATTTTGTGAGATATCAAAATTTGTGGCTCAGATGAAATCACCCCAAAGCTGTGATTTAGGAGAGAAAAATGTTACAACAAAGTTAAAGGTTTGCCTTTCACCTAAATTGTGGCAAAATACGTGAATTCTGTGTCAAAATTTCTGCTCGAAGTTGAGACACACTTGGTACCAGACAGGAGGAGGGAAAGGTCAGCTCCTGTCTGTAGAACAGGAACAGTTGTGTAATCTTGTAATAACATGGCAAGGTAGATAGGAAAGACTTCTCCCTACCACTTCTTTTCACAGTTTGGCTAACTCTGCACAGGTCAGGACACAGAAATGTTGGGGCACATAAACCACATTATGATTAGATTCAGAGGCTACTTCTTTATTTAGAAAAGAAATATAGATGGACTAAACACCCCCAAAATCTTGTTAGGGTCATTCCAGCCATGGTGGATCAGATAGTGCCTTCCATGTCATTCTAATGGACCCTGAGAGGAAGATCCCAAACCCTCTTCTTCTCATGTCAGAGACAGAGAAAAGGCAAGGCAAAAAGACCTTAATCTCCACAAAATGTAGTGCCATGCGACATCCAGTGGCACTACTGATATGTAGGACAGACTGCAGAGCTCAGACCTCAGTGTAGTAAGTAGGTCTTCTTCCCTATGTCGTGAGCATAACAGAAGATAAGGAGCAGGAAGGCAGATGAAAAACAGCTACTTCCAAGCTGTTGGTAAAGGGAGGGAAGTGTCCTGCTTTTTCTTCAGCTTTTCTGTCACTTCCCTCCAGACCTGGCCAGGTGAGTGCACTACAGAATCACAAAATGGTTGAGGTTGTCAGGGACCTCTGGAGACCATCTTGTCCAACCCTCTTGCTAAAACAAGGCCACCTAGAACAGGTTACCGAGCACCATGTCCAGATAATTTTTCAACACCTCCAAGTGGGGAGGCTCCACAACCTCTGTGGGGAACCTGTGTCAGTGCTCTATCACCTGCACAGTACAAAAGTGCTTCCTGCTGTTTAGCTGGAACCTCTTGTGTCCCAGTCTGGGCCTGTTGCCTCTCTTCCTGTCACTGGGCACCACTGGAAAGAGCCTGGCTCCAACTTCTTTGCACCTTCCCTTTGGATATTTTTAGACACTGACAAGATCCTGCCTGAACTTCCTCTTCTTCTAGGCTGAACAGTCCTACTCTTTCAGCCTTCCTTATAGGAGAGGTGCTTCAGTCCCTTAAACATCTTGGTGGCCTTATGTTGGGCTCTTCCCAGTATGTCTAGGTCTGGCTTGTACTGAGGAGCCTAGAACTGGACACAGTACTCCAGCTGGGGTCTCACCAGTGTTGAGCAGAGCGGAAGGGTACTCTCCCAGCCTGCTGGTGATACTTTGCCTAATACAGCCCAAAAAGCTGTTAGCAGCAAGGGCATGTTACTGACTCACACTGAACTTGGCGTCTACAAGGACTCCTATGTCCTTCTTTTCCAGCTTTATATTTCATCAAGAGTGCTCAAGACTAGAAGTTTTTCACACATCTCACCTTCCTTTGGCAGCCCCTTTGCAAGCCCAGTCACACTGAAACTGTGATTTCTCTTTTTCCAAACTCTAACTGTAACCCCATGACCTAACTGTATCAGTGACCAGGTCCAAAAGTCACCCGCCTGTGACTGCCAGAAAAAATGACCAAGACTAGAAGCTTTTGGCACATCTCACCTTCCTTTGTCAGGTGTTGCTGTTCCTTTTGGCACACTTCACCTTTCTTTGATATGTTGAGGGCTGCTAACCCAGACATTTATTCAGTGTATGGAACAGCCTGGTGCCTCCCCAGTTGTAATTAACAGAGGGACACAGAACCATTATATGGTCTCCAAATGTACTCAGACCTTCATTCCCAGCAGCATTTTGTTCCACTATGGAGAAAAGTTGCAAGTCCATTGCAGATTCAATGGCACAGGGCAGGAGAAGCCCTGGAGGGAGGTGATGGAAACCCTTGACCACCAGTGGGAACCCAGGCTGAGACAGGAGAGTTGCCTGCAGAAGAAAGACCCTCTTCTGGTGGGATTGGAAGGGAAATGTACTCAACGTGTCAGTGCCTGACTGTCACTCTGGAGAAACATCACTGCTTCTGTATTCCTAGAGTTGGTTTGTTACTGCTAGAAAGCATCTGGAAGCAAATGTGTATGTGTAAGCGGCACAGTGTGAGGAATTTCAGTACAAATAGTTCTTACTGAAAGGCTTCTCTAAATCACCCTAGGCTAGCAGTCAAACCATCTGCTAGAGTAGCCATACACTGGAGTGTGGAAAAGATATTGTCTCATAACTGCTCATAATTTGGACTGACTGCCTTGTCTGACAGCAAAGGGCATCCCCATTAGTTTCAGTATGTGAGTGCTTTTATCAAGCACAGACATCAGCAGAGATGCGTGTGCTCTGTTCCTGTGGGGACTGGTAGGTCATCAAGACTGTAGCCCATTTAGTGGCATAATAAGGCAAAAAACAAAAAACAACAAAAAAAAAAAAAACCACCCAAGATTTTGCTGGATAGTTCAGTTAATCGTGTAAAAAGGTTGACTTGATCATTTGATATGCATCCTCCTTTTTTTTTTTTTTATTTGTGTTTTGTTTTGTTTTTGTTTAGTTATTTCATTATAAAATCCAGTACCTTAGTAGTGTGATATTTCTTCCTCAAACCTCAGGATACCAGAATTGAAGTGGTCGGAGGGAAGCATCATAATTCATTTAATGACAGGCCACAGAGACTGCCTCTATGGCCCTCATAAATTCTTGTATAGACGAACTCTGGAATTGTCTTCTCCTTTTTTATGATGGCTCAAAGTGAGTAATATGTGGGCCCCTCTCTCTTCTAGGTCAGAAAAGATTATCAGAATAAAGAAAGGGATAAATACTCTACCCTTCTTTCCTTAGCCAGAAAGCAACTACTTTGAATATTCCACATCACCAATTTCTTCAATTTCCTACAAGAATAATTTACTTTTTCAAAGGAGGAATACATATATACGCCCAGATTCCATTTTTAATGTTCCTTATCAGAGATAGAAGGGAGATACATATGTAAAGGATGTGAGCAGACCTCCACAGAAGCTTTTTCAGAGTGCCTTGACCTTGATTCCTTGATGAACTCACAATGTATCATTTGCAGATCTGCAATAGATCCAGCTCTGTAAGGAAGTGGATCTTCAGTTCAAATCTTCCAGTACAAAAAAAAATGTTTTTCCTGCATAAAAGTCTGGAAAGCCAATGCTGAGTCCACTAAGGAGAATGGTAACTACAGCAAAGATGAATTTGAAACCAAAAGGCTAGATTTGAAAGCCCTCAGATTAAAGTTTGGCCATACAAGCCTCTATCAGCTGATTCCCTAAATCTAAAATAAATGAAATATGAAAATATAGCTTAACTTTTCCCTCCCTCGGGAGGCTTCAGGACAGCCTCTCTAATTTTTTTATGTGCAGGTTCTTGAAGGAGACGGCCTTCTCCATGTGTTTATTGAGCAACACAGAGTACACTGGTGAGTGCTTGAAAAATGGCAGTCGTAGGTCATTTGGCAATGTCGCTTTAACGCATTCAGAAGCCAGTAGCAGAGTCTCCACAGATGAATGGAAAAGAGAGGCCCCATGGGAAGCTTTTTATTTAATGCAATCGCAGCTGTAAGCCGAGGTTAATGTAGCCACAATTTCCCTGGGCAGCATCACGAACAGCTCGGTCACCGCTCGGGTGGCAGCCAGTCCCTGTTCCCTGGAGGGAACGGCGGAGGCTCGGGCCCAGCACCCACCTCCTCTGGGGCCCCGCCAGGCCTCGTGGAGAGAAAATCTGCACGCCCTGGAGAAACTCAGGCATGATGCAGAGAGGGGTGCATGTGCTCAGCTCCTCCTGCTGTGAAAAGGGGGACAAATCTTCTTGTTCAGATGGGAGTGCTGGAGGGATAAATCTGTAAAGATTTATGGAGCTTTTGTGCATGCTAATAGCAGGTGCCTCGACGCTGAGCAATGAAAGGAATCCTTTACTCCTGGAGCAATGAGCAGCCCTCAGAAACTGGAAAAGGACAAAGGGATTACTCTGGGACAGACAACATGGTTAAAATGTGAATGATTTCCTTGCCAAAGCTAGACATCAGCAACGAGCAGTGATGGCAGCAGCTGGGCTGTGCAGAGGCTGAGCATCAGGCAGCGAAGACGTCAGCCTCCCACCTTTCCTGCCTTCCACACTGCAGCCCTGTGAATGCTCCTCCATCGCTTACAGTGTGTCCTGTTGTCCCCAGCTCTGTCTTAGTGAAAGGGAGCCATGAGCAAACTGTGCCATTTAACAGTGTAAGGTTTATTATCAACCAGTCATTCCAATGTCAATATTTAGTCGCTATTACCTGCTCTCTTAAAACAAGGCAGGGAAGGTTAGACTTTAACTTTCCCCAGAGTACTTTCCTGGGGATCTAGATAAAGTCAGAGGCAGCAGGGGAAGTGTCCAAACTCACCTGCCCAGGAGGCATGAGAGAAACGACAAATTACCCTCCCCAGAGAGGAAGCAAAGCTATACACACTAACCTGGTAAATGGGCGTAATTCACAGTGAGGCTCGCCTTGCGAAGGGAATCTGCATTCAGAAAAAACACTGAAAGCACCTTCTCAAGATTCCCATTGAAATACTCAGAAATTCTGGAGAGAGGACAGTCAGGAAGCCGCTAAGTGAGAAGCAAGCAGATGTCTTGAGATAGATGGTATGGGCAGCCTTTCTGCTGAGGTACAGTAAAAGCAATCTGTGAAGTGCAGCTAGCTGATGCTGATGATCGTGCTAGGAACATACTTCTTCCAGGATGAGAGATAATGATTAGGATTATCAGTAGATTCAATCAGGCAGATCTAGGCACGGTAAGCCAGAGATCGGTGCTTTTCATTCACAGCACTCATTGACAGCTACCGTGCACTCATCTGAGAAGCAGACGTGAGACAGTGTTTTGATACCCATATTTAAAACATCAAAGAAATGCTTACGAATGTTACTTTCATGTCACAATTAATGTAACCAAAAGCTCTCAGTTGGTAAGAAAAGACCCTTTCTCACAGAAGATGAAACCAAGCAGGGGAGCTGGCAGGCATTGCACAATCTGTCTCAAGGAGATATAGACAGGAGAACTCCCCAGTGTACAGCTTGGGCAGCACTGTGTGATGACATGTATCCCTGCAGAGGGCAGAGACCAGAGATAACCCCAGGCACTGCTCCAACAGCTCTCACCTTACCCCATCACATGGATTCCTTTGCAATCAGCCTAGCATTGTTCTGCAGGCTGGAAACATCATGTAAAACCTTTGATCCCTCTGCTCCTCACCTAAGGGCAGCAGACAAATCAGATGGCTTCTCCTGATAAAAGAAAGGAATTTGTTGTGTGTGTGTGTGGTTTTTTTTTTCCAAGACAATCAGAAGTTCATTACTAGAGTTGTCCAAATTAAAGTTCCAGTTTCATCACCTCCCTTCTCCTCCCCAGCCCTAAATAATCATCAGATCATACATCATTTCAAATGCTAATTTAATTACTGAATTATATGACCTTGAAATGTGATTTTGAAATGAAAATCAGCTTTATTTATGCATTTATTTTAAAAATTACAATGCTTTGACTTTTTTGATTTTTCCTCCTTTTTTTTTTTTTTTTTTTTTTTTTTTTTTTTAACTGCATATTTTTCTTTCATAAAGAACAATCCCTCACTAAAAAATCTTTTTCTTTATCATCCCTCTTTTTCTGATGACAGACTAAATATCAAAGTTTCCAGGTTCGGCTCATTGAATAGAGAAGTGACTAATCAATAGCAAGCAAACATTCATCACTTAGATTCGCAGGAACACTGCTAGGGCTAGAACTACGATTGGAGCTAGTCATTAATATTATGGAGTATGTGCAAGTGCTCTGCTAAGGAACCTGCAAACAATGTAAAATTAGGAGCTGCTAATAGTAGATGGTGTTAGCAAGGACAAGGAAATCAGGAGCCTCTCAGAAACTGAAAGCATGATAGAAAGTGGAATAGGAAACGGGGTCAGGAACTGCAAGTCTTCTCTGGTAGGAGGATACAAAGGAATGTGGAGAGGGACATGAAGGACAGCTAAATTTTTTTGATTCAACAAGTACGCTCCCTGGTATGAAAAAACACACGCTTTGACTTATCTAGAATTGTCTATTATGACACATCAGTCTTTTTCTGTACAAGGACTTGAAGTCTATGCTGGCTACCTATGAAACCCTCAGAACCTGCCATGGTTTAGTCTGCCATAATAGCCTGAACCAGCAAAGTGCAGTACTGGCTGGCATAAATTCAACCAAAATTATCCACTCCTAATCACTGCATTACCAGAAAGGTATGAGCAATTTGGAAGGAATTCAAAGACTATCAAATCTGACTGCAGAACCAAGAAGATTTTAATTATAAGACTAAAGGGCTGAAAATCCTTTAAGACAGCCTAGAAAAAAATTGTGTGAGGACTGATTTATAGCTGAAAAGTATCACAGCTGAAAGGTAATAAAGACACTAAAGAAAAGGAAGCTAATTCTGTGTGACAGAGTGTTAAGACAGCTGCAAGTAGAGAGAGGGAAACTAAAAAGCATTGAAGTGGAAGAAGTGCATAGGAACAGACTTCCTGGCCAGTGGACTTACGTTTAGAGTGAATGAGCCCAGAGCTGAGCTGCAACTGGAATTCCTATTCCAAAAAAAGGGTGAACCAAAATAATGAAATGCCCAACACGGCAGACATTCCAGAGAAATGATATTGAACAGTTCTTTCTAAAATAATACATTATTGGTTAAGATCTGTAACTAACACTGAACTGTATATGTAGTGGTGTGGTGTTTATTTAGGTGATGCCAGTAGTCCACAGTAATTTCAGTTATGTGTTGTGGACAATACCATTGCTTCAATGGCTGGTTTTGGTAATGTCAGATGATTTAAAACCTTTAAGATCTTTTAATATTTTAACATTATTTGGGTAAGGAAACTACCACATAACCTCCTCTAACAGAACAAACATATTTTTAAATCAACATAAATTTGACTACTTTCTTATTTCATGGAATTATTTTTCCTGCATTTTTCTACATCACAATTAGTAGCTAGTAGTTATACTAGTTAGTAATTAGCAATTACAGACATCTGATTTCTTTTATGTAACTCTGTCTTGATGTTTTACACTATATTTTGGGAGCTGTTTACAATGAAACACTCCAAAGAGAAAAATAACTGTATAATACATATGCCTAAAAGATACACAAATGAGCAAAATCTGAAAGATGTCTACAGAAGTGTTGCAACTTCTGTACATCTGCTGTTTTGATTTTGGCTACCTATACTTTACAGTTAACTCCCACATGCAACAGAAAATTCTTTAATTTCTATGTCTGTAAAGTCTTTTCTTGCTTATGCATACAGCTTTCTGCATTTCAGAATATGTCCTCAGGAATAACTCCAAGTTTTGTAGTGGTCTCTCAGGAGTAGTGCTCTTCTTACTGATGGATGTCTTGCAGGTAATGTCACTTGTATTTTGGTATAGTACTTGGTATTTTATTGTTGGTTTTGGACACCTGACAATCATTTTTCACAGTTGCAAAGTATATGTCATTCCTACTGTCCACAAGAATCTAGGATATATGGACAGGAGAACTCAAGTCCTGACAAAATTTCCTTTCCTTCCATGCATTCCTTCCATACATGCAAAAACAGGCTCCTCTTTGCTAAGCCCTAGCTTGGTTCCTAAAGGTTCCAATAAAATTTCTTTGGCACCTTTTCTGCTAGAGGTACCAGCTTTACTGGATCTGGTAAAAGCAATAGTTTTTGCAGTATCTTGAGAAATTAGATAGTTTTTTGATTAGCGTAAACAGGACTGCTGACGATTCCTCCCCCATGAATAAAGCACGTAGGAAAACAACCAAATATTGAATCCAAATCACAGGGACAAACAGAAGCTGATAGGATCATTGAGATGTGCAGCAGGCATGATGCGTCAGCACTCCCCCTTGCTCTGTTGTGCGTGCTTTGCCAGCTGTAGCATTCACAGCCACATTCTTGATTGTAACAGCAATCTCCCCCATCATCACTAGTGTTAGCATATGGAAAAGGTGGCATGCAGCAATCTGTCTGACAAACTACTTAATATGTCAGCATATTAGCAATTGGCACGTCCAGCACAAAACCTGCAGCATCCTTTTGGCCAGCCCAGTTCCCTCACCCTTTCCTGAGCACAGGCAGTTAACCAGTTACTTGGGAGGTTGTAGTGTTTTCCCAGCAAGAAGCAAAAAAGATGCTGTTTACTGATCTTCCTGCCCTGCAGTTTAACCCCTTGCTTTATTCCTTCAGTATCTCTGATCTGTCCTTTTGCTTCTGGACTGTTTTTCCCTGAGGGGAATCTGACCTTTCCTTTCTTCCTCTAAACTCTAATGCAAGCAGATTATACACAAGTCCCATTCTGTGGTGTCTTTTTTGATACGTTTTAGCATACCAAGGCATTTGTAAGCAAGGCCATCCATCTTGCCCTTGTATTGAGTGAGAAGCCTGGGGAAATCACTCCAGGACTGCAGACCAGAGTTGCACCACTTCGCTTCAGCACAAGGAAGATTTTCATCACTGAAAGCCCAAATACAAAGCAAGGCACTTAGCGTTGCTTAGTGCAAACATTTATGCACACAGAGGGACATAAAGACTGCCTGTGTCAGCAAGATCAGCATGCTGACAGTGCCTGCTTGATCTTTGTTCTTCCACAGTGACAAGGGCCATGTGCTACCCTGCTTTTTACTATCAGGTGTCTAGGGCACGCTGTACTTCAGCCAGAGAAGGAAAAAATAGTATTCTCCTGTGCTGCCTCCCTGTGGAGATAACGAAGGTTTATCCCTGGACTTTGTCAATACGGACTCTCCTAAAATAGCCAGCAGTGCATAACTGTGACCTTCCATCCACTAAAATTAAGAGTAATGTTTGACAATGCAATTCAGATTAAATTTCGCTGTAACTCCTAGCCCTGGCTGGTTTTCATTTGGTGAAAGCTTTCTCCCACTCCACCCCTTCTTGATTCTTTCTCGGTTCATTCTCCAACATGGATAACTTCTAACAACAGATTATTGTGGAACATCTTATTTAATACAGAAAGAAACAGTGAAAGTGTGAGTGGATTTAAACTCACTATGAAGGTATCCGAGCACTGGCATGGTCTACAGATAGAATCTCTGCCTTTTTAATTTCAGTTTCTTTCTCCTCACATGGAAAATGTACTCTGTCACAAAACAAGCATGCATTAGAGACCAGACAATTCCCCAGGTACAGCACTTTCAGCAAATATTTCAACAAGCAGCGCTTTGCTGCAATAAAGAGGTCATGACAAGATGTCACTGTGACAAAAGACTCAGGAGTTTACCTCCTACAAGCATTTCTTGACAGGTCTGCTCATTGCTTCCTACACCCTTTTCTGGAAGTGAGCTCCAGTAAGCAGTGGATCAGTGAATCACCCTCAAAATGTGAGAATGACAAGTGCTGCTTCTGCTGCTGTTGTCCTTCATCCCCTCTCTGACTGCTGGTCAGAAGCCTACCGGGCACCTGTAAGTGTCAGACTGACAGAAATTATGGAGTTCCTATAATATCAGGAAACAGTGGAAAAAACAGAAATTCTACTTGTAGATCTATAAGCTGAGAACATGAAGGAAAACTACTCAGGGAAGATATGGACATGACCACACTGAACAGGGATTTCTTACATGCTCCAAAGCAGCATAATACTGTCATGGCCTTCTGTGCTTCCTGTGACATAAAGAAAAAATCACCCACCATCAGAAATCTCCAGAATTACTCCAGAAAGCAATCCAGGGCTTCCCAGGTGGCACCAGTTAAACTGAACACTTAAGGAAAACTCCTCCAAGAAGCAGAGAAAGTGCATGGCAGCACAAACACGAGGCTGATCCAGGTCCAGAGCAGTATGAATGGCCATATGAAGACAAGGGATGCTATAGATCACCCTGACAGCAGTAGTGCAGCACAGGGAGATGCCTTGAGGCTAAATTGGCTCTTGAGGCTACAAAAGAAGCTTGCTTCCTGCCTGGATCCCCATTGGCTGGTGAAGATTTTTTGAGCCCTGGCAGAGCAGGCTCTACTGGTATATCTAGCAGCAGTGCTCCTGGAAGGGGAAGAGATAAGGACAAGCACTGATGGTCTGTCAGAACTGGAGAATGGATCTGAAAATGTTCCTAGTCTTCACCGCATTTCTGCTTCACACTACCCTGGGCTTCCCTATTCAGGTGAGAGCAGCTCCATGCTGCCCCGCTCTTTCTTCTAATTGGCATTTTCTTCCTGAAGTGAAGCTGTGGAAACCCATTTTGATGATTTTCCCACAAGAAAAATGGTAGTAATATAGTGCTATATGAAGACAATCTATTACTTTAGCTCCTCTTTTTGACCTCGTTTTGATGCTATTGTTGCTGCATTTATGAGCTATGGAAAATTAACACCTTTTACCTATTGATTTTGCAGGACAACTCTGGAAACAGTACAGCAAGTAAGTAGGTTTTATATTGTATTTTAATTCTTGACCATGTATCAAATAAATTACGTAGCAGCAATCTTGAAGCCTGGGCATTAGCTGATGCAAATAATGTAGTTTCAGTAATACTTTGAGATATGCAGTTTTTACTAGCTAGAAATGTAACTACAGACGTTATACTGCCAGAAACAAACATGCCACTACATTGTATGTATGAGGGACTTAGCGAGAGTATGTTTTTTTGTTTGCCTACTTACTAGGTTATGTATTTTGAAGAGAGTTATTATTACAAATTGCATGGCTTCCCAATGTCTTTATGGAATGAATAAAAAAATCTGAAGTAAGGGGAAATTAAGATTCAAAAGCAGAGTGCAAAGCAGAGCTTCTTCAGGGTAGAAAAAGCTAAGGCAGTCTGTCAAGATTTCAAGGATTCTAGCAGTGGTGACAAGATACAAGGGTCTGTCTGGGAGCAGCAGCAGCAGAACAAAAGATTTTAAGGAAGAAGCTCTATGCTGCTCATACTTAGTGAGGAACAGGGAAATAGAGGTAAGATCTGTACTATGGAGAGAACCCCGTGTTTTGTAGGTGCAGTTTTGTGCAGCGCAGTAGATCCTGAAACAAATGACAAGCTGATTTGTGATGCTGCCAGTGATGTAGCTACATACAGTTGTACAGCTGAAGAATGGGGCTGCCAAAGAGGCCTCAGGAAAGACGAACAAAAGCAGAGCTGCAGCAGTGAAAGCACCTGCATGTCATCAGCAGTGTATGTGTTGTGGTACACAAAATTGTTGAGCAATCAATTTTACTTATAGTATAGACAGATGAAAGGTCTGAGTCAGAGCAGACTCAAGAGCTGTGTGTCTGAGTGGCTCCTCCTGTAATCCTGGGCTGCACAATATTGAGAAGAAGCTTTGACTTCACTGTGTCACAACACAGAAAAAATGGAAAAGGTCAGAAGGGTATAAAAGACATATAGACTTGAATTTCACCACTGTGGGTAAATATAGGTGATAATACATAAGACTAATTCGCTGCTGAGTGACAACTTTAGTGCACCTGAAAGTACTTTTATGTTTCCCAATTTGCTATCGGGCTGAATGCAGATGTGCTTTCACACAGATGTGCGCTACATGCATGTACTTTCTGGGTGTGGTTTGTTAGGTTAATTCAGCTGTGCTTTGACAGGCTTGAAAAGTACATTCTAACATTGTATTTTGATACTTTTCCTTTAAACTGAGCATTAGGAAAAAGCTCAGCCACTTATTTGTGTCCTTACCTGCCTTGATGCAGCAATGAGAAAAAGGTACATCAGGTGTTGGAGAAAGCTTTGCATTGTGCTGAGATAGAAAATGAATAGTATGGGCTTAACAGAACAGCTTTTGTCATTTTGAAAAATAGAATGGGGTCATTGCAGATTTCCAGCAAATGTCAATGGAAATAAAACCTTAACTACAACAAGAAACTGCCAAGTCAGGGGTGACATGCTACAAAAGGAAGAGGCCTTAGAAAGAGTTGCTTGACATACTCAGAACAAGGCAGTGACTGATGAAAACTGAGCAATTCTTTTGAGATGTCATTTATGGCATGGAAGCAAAGGCATGCAAAATTAATGTTCAGTAAATATGAAGCCAGTGGAGGGACATGCTTGTTGGAACTCAAAATGGCAGGGTTAATGGGCCAAACACATACAGTGAGTTTTAATTTACCATTGTTACTGCTTTTTGTGCCACCTTTCAGTATCTACAGTGCAGGAAAAACTTGAACTGCAACATTTTGAAATCTGTATCACACCAGATACTCATTTGATGAGGCACATAGCAGATGCCTTCTACAATGTCTCACTTGAGCTTTAAAAAGGGGTCCTGGGCTGTATGTGCCTAGGAATCTGGAGCCTAATTTCCACAGACTTTGACTAGTCAATTATTCTAATGCCTCTTGTGTGCATGAATTTTGAATTTGGTCAACCTACCTCAAAAATGCACTTTCCTGAATAAATTTTTAGATGCCATAGACCTCTCTGTTGCAGCTCCTGGGAAATGACTAAACTTCTGCATAATAAATAGAAGTTATCATAGTGGAGTTTCTTTAGCATGCAATTGAAGTAACAGTCTGAAAAGGCAGATTTAAGAATTTTTGGCTCAATCAAAGCAATTCTTCTGCAGGTTCTAGACCTACTCTGAATAGGAAGAAGTCCACCTACTTTTGGGCAGTAACCACTTAGGTCAATGGAAGCTGTGAAAAGGAAAGGTGCTGCAAGGTGTGACAGCTTGGCATCCTCCACATCTTCTGTTGAAAACACATGCTCAGAAAGTTAAGGATGGGCTTAGAGATATGAGAACTATTTGCATAAGTGTTGTCTGTGTTGGTGGTGGGTAGAAAATTAATAGTGGTTTTAAATTTTGACAAATACAGGTGTGATTATTAGCAACATGGAAGAGATTGCCAGAAAGGTGTGCGGCATATCCATCATACTTAAGAACAGGTCAAGCAAACTGTGTTCAGGAATAACATAGATAAAACTGCTTCTGCCTTAGGGAAAGCACACAAACTGGATGACCTTTGGAGGACCTTTCAATTTCTGTACTCTTATGATGCTATAACAATGAAGTTTCTCTTCAGAAATATATATATCAGATTTTCCCTTCTATGCTGGTATCTAGAAACTGACTTTTGGCAGAAATAAGAAGATGCCACACTAGAAAGTCATGTTAGGATAGTTACAAGCTGCTGTCAGGTGCATACTGAAGCCAAGATTATTTGCCTGGTGCTAAATTATAGCCTTCATCCCATTTTATAACTTTCCTCTTTGACACTGTGAAACCAGAGAGGATTGTTGAGCTGGTTAGCCTGCACCTGTTCCAGTGGAATCTGGGAACAAAACAGATTTTTGTCCCTAGTTTCCTTTGACATTTTTCACACTGACGCTGAAAAATGCTTTGCTGATTCTTATACAGTTAATGACCAGGATTCTGTTCCTGAACATGGAACAGTTTCGTAGGTGTTTGTCTAAACCTCAATTGAATTTCTGTGCATATGCATCAGTTAGTGCACCCTCTTACCTCTCCAAGCAAAGGCACCTGCCAAAGGCATTGCCATGGGTGAGGAGACCTGTGCTATTGAGACCGGTGCTGTGAAGTTGCATTCAGAATCTAATTTGCTCTTTTTGCTTGTCTTTTTCTTCCTTGCTTTTTGCAGCAACAGAACCTACTCAGGTGAGGACAACTAAATCAGCTCCTTTGTTAACTTTGGGGTCCACCATTGACTTCAAGACTCATCTACTCATCCATATCCCCATCTGTGCAGGAAGTCTTTCCAGATCAACAATGTACCAGAGTGTGCAGTTTCCATCTGTATCTCATTTGTCGTTCCAAAATGCCCAAATATGGCCAAAATCCCAGGAAGCTTTTGCCTTCTTTGTGGTTATAGAGAAAATTCAAAACTGTTTTTTATTTCTACTAGGCAAAGGGAGTATGGCAATTTGTTTTGCTACTAACATGACCTCCACAGCTAGGTACCAGCCCCACAGTTCCCTACAAGCAGTAAATGCCATGGCCTTTCACCACTGTTGTGAGATGATACTGGGAGGATTTCATCAGAGATTTCATCAGCTTTGTACTCTACCATCAGGGACATGAATGAAGCTATGAAACTCGCTACATGCTTCAAATTGCATTTCCTGAATCTCCTATGCCAATTTGCTTTATGATATCCATACATACGAAAGTACATCAAAGAAAAATATCTACCACATGTGGTAGTATTTTTTTTACACATGGTACAGTAAATAAGACCTCAGGACTGCACTACTGAAAGATACACAAAACAGTAGCCCAAACACTTTTGATCCTTTGCATGTTAATTTGTTTCATATTTATGTTATACTGTTAATTGTGAGATAATACTTATGTTTCATCCTCCTAGGTTACTACAGAAGAAGAAATATATGGTATGTATTATTCTAAATTTAAGTGTTTGCTAGGATATACTGATTGTTAGCTACCCAGTTACTCCAGAAAATAGCACATGATTAACACAAAATAATCTTTGGGAAGAAATTTTAAATGAATGTATTAACCATAATAATTTATGTAAAGTAGAGTCTCTTGGTTGTGGCCAATTGCCCAGCCTTGATAACAATCTCAGGTGTTAATTTTGCTAAAAATGGTTCTGCTTAGATAATATATTGACTTAAGTCACTTCTGAAGGTTAAAGGAAGCGCAGAAGCCATCTGCCTGTGCTGTTCATGGATGTCAAGACTCATAGCATGATGCTCAGATTCAGCTGATTTTACTTCTGTGAGGCTCAAAAGTCTCTGATGCTGGGCTTGTCTGGGGACCTCAGTCTCAATCATGGAATAGGAATTAAGTCCTGATTTCATTGGTTTCAAGGGTTTTTCAAGAAGAGTGTACCCAGCAGTAAGCAGCAGGAATGCTTTCCATCAAATTTTGCTCCTGATATGTTGAGGGATGAGTGTGATGTGTGCACGCAGAAGGAAAGCTGTGCTGTCTGAGCACACAGAGGGAGCCATGAAGACAAGGGGAATTGCCAGCTGGAATTGCCTGCTGTCCAAGCAGGACAAAACAGACTCAGAAGAGCTGAAGGACCATTCCTGAGAATACAGTGACTAAAAAACAAAGGTAGAGAGAGAGAAAGATCAAAAAGGAATGGCTCTCGGGACTGGATTGATGCCAAAACAACCACTGCTGTTGGGAGGTTCACAAGATTATGTCCCTGAGCAAATATCTACATGACTGAACACCATGCCAACACATAAATAGACTCCATGAGTTTGACTGCATGACTGTAATTTGGACCAGAGCAAAAAGAGTGCCTGGAAACTTGTCAGATTAAAAATCAGGATTCATTTTTCCCTCGGGAATGACAAAGTGATTCTCTGTATTTTCTGCACAGAATCTCCATCACCTATAGAGACAGACTCTGAGGATGAAGTTATTTTTAACAGAATTCTGAAAGTTAACAAAGGTAATACCATCAAAGCCCTGCTTCTACTGGGTCTCTCTGATTGTTAGTATTTTGGAGGGGGGCTGGGGGGCTGGTGAGGGGGCAATGGGGGAGATACAGTATCTTACCACAATCTGTGCAAACATTTTTTCCTATCTTACTGATATAAATGTAAGAAACCCTCAGAAACTGGCCACAAATTCTTTGTGCAGTCTGATGAAGCCCTATGGTATCCTAAATCTATCTTGTCAATACTGAAGTTGATACCAGATGTAGACACAACTGAACTATGCAGGCAGCTTCTTCAGCTTTAGCTCTCAACATCTTGGTCCTTCTTTGGACATAAAAAGAGAACTTGGTTATATGGTTGTTTTATTATTTAACTACCTTTCTGCTGAATGAAAGTAATACATGCATTCAGTCACCATATGGTTTTGTAGAACAGACTCCTAGATGGCCACTTCCAGGCTTCCTGCTCTAGACTTACTGTTTCTTGATACTTCCAAAAATATTTGCCACTTTTTATCGGCTTCTCTTTCTTGTATTTTCTCCTTTGGCGAGGGGAAAATGTGGTCGTTCATGAAGCTCTACTCCTGTCTGTAGAAACGGACAGCAAAGACTTCTACAGTTTTCTAAGACAGAAACACTGTTTTTGATTTGTCCCTCTGTACTCTTGCCTTCCTGGGTTTCCTTACTTTCCTCCTGCCTTTGCCCAGCACCTTTCCAGGGCACTCACTCAGTGTGACAATGTGGTGAAGAAATAGTACCAAAGTACAGCATTCCTCTTACTGCTTGAACTGCTTTCAGACCTACCTTGTCTTGCCTGAAACCCTACCCAACTGAGCTGGTGCTTCTCACCTGTCACTTAGCTAAGGACACTTCAGGGAAAAGTAGGGAAGCAAATAATGTCCAATACCCCACTTCCAATGTTGACCAGGAGCAGAAGCTTAGGAAAATAAGCTTTCAGGAGGACACATAGAGTGACACTTTACCAAGTGTGCCCTAGACAGCTCCCAGCAGTCTATGGCTCAGGTACTTCCACCCTTTTTTTTTGCCACAGACTGCTCTCGGTACTTGCAAGAAGGTGACATAGTCCCACAGAGGAGCCGCAGTGCCATCAACTGTCGCAATTGCTACTGGCCCCAGTCCAGCGATGGGATTGTTCGTATTCCCTATGTCTTGGATCCTACTTATGGTGGGTGTAAATTTCCATATATATATATATATATATATGAATGGAATTTATCCAATAAGCTTCAGATAGAAACCTGCTTCCAGCGGCTACAGTGATGAAATCTATTCTAAGGGTTTATTTGTGCTATGCAAGCACAGATTAATTTTAAATACAAAGACACAAGCAGAAAAAAAAAAGAGATCAAATTTCCTTGAGTAGTTTGCATCCATAATATTTTGTGTCTGGTCTCTTGAAGACAACAGTGATCACGTTCTCTGATAGTATCTGCCAGAATACCTGCCTTTATGCCTATTGTGGTGTGGTTTGAATGGCCTACTTTTCATTAGCAAAATAGCTTCCCATAGCTGCCTGCAAGTGCACAATCAGCAGCTAGAACAACAATCACCCCTATAATTTAAAACAAGTTGTTAAGAAAAAAGGGCTCCCACCTGAATCCATTTGGACGTGGATCTGGATAATCTCATGCCAGGCTGTAATATCTTAAATGAAATTAATTAACGAGCAAGAAGCAACAAAGAGACTAGGCTAATATTTGTGTCCCTCATTTACCCTGCTTTTGTGCACACATGAGATTTTAATGGCACCTGTTATTATTCTTTGTGACCCCCAAAATTAACCTTTTCTTCTCCAGAGGAGAGCCACATAAGAGGGATTCAGGAAGCTATGGCAGAATTCGAAACACTGACTTGTATTAATTTTGTGAAGCGCAAGACAGAACGTGACTACCTCAGCATTAAATCTGCTGATGGGTAAGTTCAAAGACAAATGAACAAGTTGTTTCTGTATTGCTTTTCAATTCTTCACTACCTTGTGTGACTAAGAGAGGAAAGAGGTGTTGATTTGGAGAAGAAACTTTATGTTTTATCACAGTGCAAGGTATCCTGCAAGTGCAAGGACCCAGCATTTACTTCAGTGAGTCAGCAGAGAAACTGAAGTGACTCAGACCATAGAAAAACACCCTTAAGGTGGAGAACATGCCTTAGCTCATGTTTTCTGTGTGGTGTTTTATATATATACATATATGTATACATACATACATTATATACACGTATACATAATGCATACTTGAACACAACATATAACAAGCTACTGTAGTTCTTGCAAAGGCAAAATCAATTCCAATTTCTGAAATAAACAGTTCTCTGAATCAGACATACAGTTGATTGTCAAGGTCAGAATTTGAGTCTGTGAGAGAATTGTTTAACATCTGCCAGCTTTTAAGTGCTATTCATCTTAGTTCCAGCTCTGATATAGGATTCAGTCATTCAGATTAAAAACGGTTATTTCTAGGGAGTTAAAATCCCTGCGTATAGAAGGTCACCATGCAGGAGCATTTGTGCTAATGAAGGTCTTTCAGGAATCTTTAGTGATGACCATACTGACTGTTGTTTTGTACAATATAGTCAGTTTTGCCTTTCTGTAGACACTGACTATCCCAGTGGACAGGAAGTAATCATTTCATTCCCACAACACGTAAGTGAAACAAGATTCTCTGTAATGTCCCTTTGCCTGACAATAAAAATCCCATAAGTCCTCTGTTGGTGTTCAATGCCTCTCTCAGCTGCTGGTCCAACTATGGAAAAGTAGGAGGTGGACAGACTGTTTCTGTGATGAAAGGAGGATGCATGTGGAAAGGAATCATTCAGCATGAACTGGACCATGCCCTGGGATTTTTGCATGAACATTCTCGAAGTGACAGGGATAAATATGTAAAGATCATGTGGGAGTACATCAGCCCAGGTAAGTACTTTTGATTTCCTCAGTGTAGACAGTAGAGTAGATATGTCCTGCTGTTTCCAACTCCTCCTTGCTCCCTGAAGGGAGTGGATAAGAAGCATACTCTAAGAACAGTATCTTATATTACAGCTGACAGACCAGACTTCAAGAAATTTGAAAACTCGAACAACCTGGGTCTTCCATATGACTATTCTTCAGTAATGCACTATGGCCCGTAAGTAGCAGCGTGACATTGCTTTTGTTGGAACTCAAATCTCACATTAGAACTAACTTCTGTAAAAACTCTGTCCTACTACTAATGGGGAATAGCTTCCCCGTTTCCCCCTCTGAGAAAACCAGTGTAAGTCAGTTCAGATAAGCCATTCCCCATGATTAATTCACTATCCTTTAGCTTTCTTTAAGGAGTCACTCACAGCTGGGAACGTGGCAAAGGAGGGCATCTGCTTACTGCTGGACTTCCTAATCAAACTTATTTGAATAGCACTGTTAATCATAGCAACAAAGAAAGCAGCCTCAGAGTAGAGTTCCTCCTTTGCCATCTGAAGAAAAGGATTATATAGCCAAGAAGAGGTCTGCAAGCCATCAACCGCCAATAAGTGTGTTAGGGAGAGCTGTCTTTTTTCCTCTGTTACTCTAGCACCTAATATACTGGGGTTCTAGGCTAAAAATAGTTTTCTGAAGTGGTATTAACACTGCAGATCATTTAAACAGCAATCTAATTAGTGTTATTTGTTTAATATTATCAGTCTAAGATCATGGTGAAGTAAATCTGTGCACAAATGTAAATAAATTAATGCAGAGGCAGCCAAAGGTTGTTTTCTATTTTATTTTGTTTTTCTATTAGAAGAAAGGGCTGACTTGCCCCTCCAATAATTTCTTTATTAGCACCCTCTTGTGGGACTTTAGAACCTTAAACACCTTCATAATGTATGTGACAACAGTGCTTTTACTCCCCTGCCACCATGTCTAGGGCTTGGAGGTTTGCTTGAATTTTTTTCAAGGATGAGTTTGGGATTAAGATAGTTTGTTATCCCTGGGTTATTTCATATTTAATAAAATTTCAAAACAATAGCAAAGGTAACTGATGAGCTTGTTTTAAATTTAGCTCTCCAAACAGCATAGGTTGGTGGCCTTCCTGTATTATGTGGCAGCAAGCAAACATGGTTTGCAAGTTCCATTCTTCCTGCACAGGAGATTTCCCCATTCCTAGCTGCTGGAACAAGTGTCAAGAATTGGCCAGAAGAACAATCCACTTTTCAGATGGGATTTAGGAAACTTGCATACAATTGTTCTCCCTCTAAAGCATGTAGATTGTGCCATTAAATCCTGAAAGAAGTAATTTTACTTCAATAACTTTTTTTTTCTTTTTTTTTTTTTTTTCAGATACACATTCACTAATACCACTGGCAAAGCAACTATTGTACCAATCCCTGATGGAGCAGTACATATTGGACAGAGGCAGGGACTGAGCAACATGGACGTGGCCAAAATCAACAAGCTTTACAATTGCAGTAAGTGCCTCAAAGCCACCCTTTCCTCTGAGGATACTCAGCTCCTTGACAGAGGTGTTTGGGCAGTCTGCATTGGCAGCAGCTTCTCATCAAAGACTATGAGACTACTCTCCTAAATCTACAGTACCCATTATGATCACTCCAGGAGAGAACACAAAGGTGAAGCTGGAGGCATATTGTGATTAGTGAAATGTTATTTTTTGGCATATGTGGCTACTGTGGCAATGGCTTATCTGCATACCATGTCATATGCTTCACTGGAGTCATCAGGTTTGCTAGGGCTCAAGAGACAATGATAAACCCCACAAAAAGTCAGACATCTCTGTCCCTCATTGCAGTTTGTATTTAAGACCTGAGATGAACAAAAAAGAGTTGTTACGCTCTTTTGAACTGCAACTGTTTCATGATGTGCAGCTCTAGCCTAATAGTTTTCAAATGTTTAAATTGTCATTCTAAATGTGTATATATTTTCTACTCCTTAAATTTAACCTCTGCTTGAAGAAATTCTCTGATACAATCAGAGAAATTTATTCAAAGGTAAAAAACATGATGAATAAAGTATTATCCCTTGCACAGAGAAAAGCCCAAGTCTTCCTCCTAAACTTAGAATTTAGGTATTGCAGAGACACCATAATTTTCTGATTCTTCTCACACCACTTGACTTCTTTATATCAGTGGAAAACCGTGTGACCAAATGCATTAAAATGAAACCTCTGACACTCTTTAGTGTACCAGTCCCCTGAAATGATGCTGCCTTATCAGAAAATCGAGACTTTTACATTCTGAAGAGATTACAGTTTTAAGTGAGTGGAAGTTTCTGTATGCCTGGTGCTGAACTAAACATTGTTTCTCCCTCAGGTCGCTGTAGCACTATTATCGATGCAGCATTTGGGTCACTGAAATCTGCCAACCATCCAAGAAATTACTCAGATAACACCAACTGTGTCTGGCTTATCCGTACCCGATCGAGAAAGGTAATCATGAGTTAATAATGGTATTGGAACATGGCTGGACTTATACCTTTCTTTGTTAAGCATTTTGCTCTTTATCTGCATAACAGTTGCCATATAACATCTTTTTCATGGGAGAGATTTCAAACTAGTCTGTACTTCTTTGTGTCCTTAAGCCAGGTACAGGCCAAAACAACTGCAGAAATGTGGTTTTGAAAAACTCCAATAGTTTTGAAAAACTCTAAGCCGCCTGAACATGGGAGCATTCAATTAGAGGCCCATTAGATCTGAATCCTGCATCTTCAGGGGATGAGAGGCAAGGCAGGGCAAGCAGTACCAGTTTGGGCTTGGCTACAGCTTGGATTCTGTCTGGTTTAAAGGACACTCCATGAAAGAACTCTCATATGTGTTTGGCCTGGTTTTTCTTCCCTTCCAGATTTCCCTGCATTTCCGTGCCTTTGAGCTGCAGAAAACCAGAGGCTGTCAGGGTGATTATGTTAAAGTTTATGATGGATCCAGCAAGTCTTCTGCAGTTTTAATGGACAAAACCTGTGGATCAAAGATACCCACGGATGTAGTTGCTTCTAGCAATCTTATGCTCGTAGAGTTTGTCACAGATGGTGCTGGTACAGCTTCTGGTTTCCAAGCCACCTTCACTTCTGGTAGGTCTGAGAACAAGGAGAATGGTGGAGAAAGAAAAATAATCTATGTCAAGTCAACAAGTGTTCTACCTTCCTCTTCACATGTCTTTTGGAAAAACACTGTTGAGGAAATGGTATCTATGAGACCCATCACTTCCTGCCTTGCTTTTGATCTAATGGATGAGTCCTACACTAGTGCCATTTATTCATTCAGAAAGATGAGGCCATGCGCAGGACAAACTGTCAGCCAGGTGATTCCCAGATTCCACAGTTTGCCTTGCCTTTCAGATACACACCATTCCAAAGCATGCACCATTAAGGGTATGATCAGTTTAAACGTACAGCTAGGGTTACTAGCACAATAGGATGAGAATAAATCATAATGCAGTATTTAAATATATTGCTCTTCTGAAAGAAAATATACAGTTTTTAGTCAAACAGTTCAGAGGGCAAGAAAGATTTGTGGTAAGCCAGGTCACCCAGCCCAATGGCAAGAAAAGAGGCAGTATTTCCGTGGTCAGGATCCATGAACATACTCACCTAAAACACATTCTTTTCAGTCCTATTTAATTAATGACTAGTGTCACAAACATACAATTAAGTTACCACAGTAATGGTGACTCTGTATAGTATCTATTTCTGCCAATTGTAGCTATGGAAGGAAAGAAGAAGAGGAAAAATCATCATGCCACTTGTGTCATTGACTACAAAATGATCCCAGTTTTTGGATAAAACGTGATTTAACTTTTACATTCTTTAGAGATACTACTGTTTGTTCAGAGAGCTCTGAAAGCTAAACATTGTCTCATTTCACTTACAGTAAGGATCCAAAGAAAACCTAGCAGCCACAACTGACTTAATGGAGAAGAATCTATTCTGTGAATATTGAAATTATGCATTTCCAACTTTGCTCCTATCTTGGCTTGGATCAGTATGAAATTTAATTCTATTAAGAATCGAAGTCTTCACCTTCCTGAGAAAGTTTATTCCCCAAGCCATACAAATGTATGAATTCTATACATCTGGTATACTCCCCCTTTCATCTGCACAGTTAAGTTATTACCTCCTTCTATTTAACAATTTAATAAAAAGCTTCATAAAAAAAAAGTTTCCATTTCTATTTTCCAGTAGTCCCTTCCAGCCTCACACAATATCAATGTTGTCTTACTTCTTAGCACCCTTCATTCAGCCAGAGGTATCTCTTAAGAGTATCATAAAGATGTTATCATAGGTTTAGACAGCTGAAGAGACCAGCTGTAACTTTACAAATTGGCTTTCTATTCTCCACGGTCTTCAGCATGAAAGAATGTCCTAGAAACAGCCTCTTTTCCTAGCCTAACATTCTAGCTTCCAAAAATGACATCTCTCTTAAGTGATCCCATTACATCCTTAAATCACAAGAAAGACAGATATGACAAAATTGTTGCCATAAAATATCAATACACCCTATTGCAGTGTTCCTTGTACAGTTCTGGTAGGCAGGGACCACCTAAGGGTGCTTTTTAATCCAGAAGCCATTTTTACTGCACGGACACAGTTAAGCCTGTGGCAGGATAAGAGCTGAACTAGATAATGCTGCCAGAGTTCATGCACTTCTTCAGTTCAGGGAACAAATCTTTTGTGAGGCAAGAAACTAAACTTTCCTGTTCTGATCTCTCAAGGAGAGAGCTGTAAGATTGGCAGAGCCCCTGGGAAGCTCATTTCTTAGTCATTGTATGTAATGACACTTTGTTTTTTCTAACAGATCTGAGAGCAAAATAGGCCAATATTTTACTCCTGTAGAGATAGTTAAACATATGAGTAACCTTAGCATATAACACTTGCATGTGCAGGTCTGAAAAAAGGCAAATGCTTTTCCTGTTCTTATTCTGTAATGCTAGGAACCTTGGAACTTTTGTACAGAAATAGAATTCTAGAAAAGAACAGTGGGAAATTAACTTGAACTACAAGTAAGGTTTATACAGCAAGTTATTGATTTATTTTCTTTTGTTAAAGGAGGAACCAAAGAGAATGCATTTACAAGAGTTTGCTCAAAGCTTGCTCTGTGTTTATATTTGATGAAGGATTGGCCACTTCTTTAAAGTTAGAGAAACCTTAACCCCATTGAAGATTGATTCCTCATCCACAGTGACAAATGGCTGTGCAAATGCCTCTGAAGACAGGAATTTTGAGTCTGCTTTAAAACAGACATTTCTTTAGTTCTTAAGACATTGGAACATAGGTTCAGCTTCTAGTTATTCTACTTGTACTTCTTAGCACTTACGTGTTGCTATCAGTACATCATATAAGAAGTAGTCTTTCTGGAATAATGTTAAAAATGCAGTTCTAGAGAAAAATATTTGACTGCTGTGATTCCCGAGCCCCTACAAAACAAAGTGGAGGAAACAATACCACAAAGCAAGAATTTACTGGTGGTTTGGTGAGGACCAATTTTGTTATTTCTGATATAAGTAATAAGGGCTGGTTTTTGTATGGAAATACAAAATGAAAAACAAACAAAAACCATTGATCTGTATGGAACACTTAAGATACACAATTTTCATGTACTTCAGTCAGGAGTGCACCTTCTAAAAGCAGAGGTCTCAGTTCTCTGTCAACATATTTTTCAGACTATACTTAAATGCCTTTTCAGTCTTGTATTTCTCTTCTGAGATTTCTGCATGGGCCTCCATCATAATGATATTTTATTATTATTATTATTTTTATAGTGACATCCCCATAGATACCTTTATACACAGCTTTACAGATTCTTTTTTTTTTTTTTTTTCCGTGGCTTAAACAGGATCTGGCACCAAACTTCTGAAAAATGAATGCCAGAAAAGACAACGTCTGCTTAAAGAAACCCTAGTACATGAAGGAGTTTGGAGAGTTTCCAAGGAAAAGTGCCCATTTACTGGCTTATTAGCTTTTATGAAAGCTTCATGGAGCAAAATCTCTTTCTTTTGTCAGGAATGACAGACTTCGATGAGCATGGACATTTGCAACTTGCAAGCAGGTAGTGTGCTATTTACCCCTCAAGATTTTATGGCAGTGGAATTTCAATGGTTTTCAAAGAGCTTTGGCATGTAGGTGGAGATACTCACAAGGAAGCATAGCTGTGTTCATAAGGCCTGCGCCATGATATGCTGCCTGCATTTTTATTTATTTATTTTTTTGACAAATTATAACTTTTGCAAGTTGACATTTGCAGGGTCAGGTTCAGAATACTTGTCCTACCCCAACCTGTTGGCAGAAGCCATCTTGTTCAGAAGGATCATATCTCCACCTCTGACCATATAGCACTAGAGACACTGTGTGGCTCCCCTGAAGGTTTCTAGTTTTGGGGTTGTGCCACAGAGGGAGAAGCTGAGGTTTGTTTCAATGCTGGTCATTTGATCCAAGCTAATTTGGGCATATGCAAACCTTCACATATGCAAAGCCCCCCAGGGATGGAACAGAATATCTCTTTTAGGACACCAGCTCTTCTTCCAAACTACATCCATAGCAATCCAGCCAGGCCAGTCCTTGAGGAGAGATTCTTAACAGAAATACAAAGATTGGCAGGAATGTTGTAGGGATGGACGTGTGCACGTGTGAGAAAGCACTGAAAGAAGCAGCAGAACAAGGGTTACAAGAACATCCTGTATTGATAACAAGGGACACCATTCCCATGACACTGCTCCCACGACACTGCACCCAGGAGGATCGTAGAGGAATGCGTTTTTTCTGGCATGACCACAGGGCCTACGCTCCGTTCAGGTAACAGCACAGACAATTTGTCAGTGGAAGATCTCACGCCTTCCTGCCAGCAAGCTTACAGCAACCTAACGTGCCATTCCTTTTCTTGTTACCCCAGCAGGAAAACAGACATATCCTGCCAGCAGCAACAAACGGGCTGCCCAAACACCAGGGACTTCTGTGGGAAGGCACAGGGCTGCAAATCCCTTGTCTGTTTCAGTGGTGTTTTCCTTCGTGATTCAAATTCCTCTTCACAAGGCACCACACAGATATGGGACAAATAGACTGTCACGTTCAGTTCCAGGCCTTCCACACTGGGGTCTTTGGGTGCAGTCCTCAGGCATGTACTGTGAAGCACCCTGCCACACCACCCATGCTGGCAGTGACAATGCAGCATGTTGGATCCCGTACCTACAACTTCTGCTCCTTTCTGTCCTGGAGCTTCTTCCCCATCCCCCTGCCTGTCTTCATTCCCCATATCCCCTCCCACTGAGCTCATGGAAGAATCTTCATAGAATGAGGAGATGCAGAAAGGGAAAACAGATATTGCCTGAATTGGCCTGTTTTATATCTGTTTCTGGAAAACAGCAAAGCCAGTATCTGAAAGAATACTCATTTCCTGTTTTTTTTTTTTTGTTTGTTTGTTTGCTTGTTTGTTTTTTTGTTTGTTTGTTTAATTTTAATTATCATGTTTTCTTTGCTTTTACTTAAAGAAATCCCAAACATTTTATTCCATTTATTCCTATTTAATTCCAGCTTTGATAACATGAGACAAACGCATTTAATTTGGCATATTGTATTGCACATTATATTTTAGCCATAATTTTTCAGTGACTATTGTTTCTGAACTCTCAGTAAGGAAGTTCGTCTGTATGTTTAGCATATAGAAACAATGACAACCAGTACTGTGTGGCCAAGAAGTGCTCCAATCCATGAATTACAGATGAAAAGCATTATACTATGGTACACTTCATATTTATAAATAACTTCTTGGAGCAAGCATGGGGAAAAAAAACAACACATACATTTTAAAGTTACTACTCTATTTTAATTATTATTATATGTTGTCATATATTCTATTTACTACTGTATAATTACAGTACCTTGACTAAACTGTGGCCCAATATTCAATAGGCAATTCCAGTGAAACGGACAATGACAGTAAGAATTCTTTTCCTTCAAAAGGGTTTAAAAAAAAATTGTTTTAGAGAACTTTTTTCTTTTTTAATAACTTCAAAATTTGGCTTTCTGGGTATTAGCAGACCAATAGATAAAATATAAAATCCATTTTCTGTCTTTTATGGGGGTTTGCAGACATAATAAAAGGAATATGGAGTAATGCACGTACTTAAGATGTCACCTTGAACTGTAAAATCGTACAAAATGTTACTTATATAGAGACACTAATACTACATAAATAGCTGTTTTCATAAAAAGATACAAGTAAAAATTAACCAACTATAGACATGCAAATCAATATGTAAACAAGACTTCCAAACTGAAGACCACTTTTACAAGTAAAATTGAAGAAAAAAAAATCATTCAGTTGGGTTTTAGCATGGATGTAAAAACAGTCACTGTCTTCTTCACCCTTTTCATTCACACCAGACTGACAGTATACTGGACGTCACTTGTTTCTCTGCAGGTTTCTGTCCTCTGCAACTGATGCACTTTTCTCAGTAGCAAGCTGGTTTTTCTAACTGTTGCTCCTGCGCTGGTGTAGTTGACAGCTTCACTTTCCATCACACACTGTGTTTACAAGGTAAAATCCATCTTGAGATCAATGTAATTTCACTTCTGACTCAAGTTTCTGATTCATATTTGCTGTAACATTAACCACATGGTAACCAATTTTAACCCTGTGCCTAAATGAGTCATATTGAAAACTACATAATTGTATGAAAACATTAACTGATGGCTTTTAAGCAGATTTAATTCATTTTCCTAATATTTATCTCAGCCTTACAGTGCTGCTGACAGAAGCTCTTCACAGTTTCTCAGGGCTCCCCCTGACTCTGAGGTCACTTCTGGTGTTTCTGAACCTACCTTCACACACTGCCCTTACATCATTCTTCCCTCATCAGTCCTGAACCAAAATCTTCCAGTCTTAAGCCAAATCTTGCATCCCATTTCATGCTCCTGTTTTAATTCTCTCCAGGCATCTCGCACACCAATCACTCCGGACTTCTTCACCCCACAGATGTCCGTCAGCAAGATCAAAAGGAGACGAAAAACAAAACAACACAAAACCCTGCAAACCAACCCAAAACAGACGGATTTTAGGTGCCGCTGTCCCACCATCGTTTCCTCTCATAGCGAGAAGCTGCGCGCCCGCCCTCCCCTCACACGCAGCATCGCTGTGGGCTGCTGCCCGCCTCAGGCAGCGCCTCTCACACACCTGGGACAACCGGGTTGGAAATGAACCCGTTTGGTTAGAAATGAACCCATTTGGTTGGAAATGAACCCGTTTGGTTGGAAATAACGAGCCCGCGGCTGCCCCGCGCCGACCGTTAACGGCCAGCACAGCGGCACGCGCTCGGGGGCGGCTGTCCGTTAAATCCCCCTCCTCGCCCAGCGCCATTTTGGAGAAGCGGCTGCCGCTAGGGGCAGTAGAGAGGGCATCAGCGGGGCTTGCAGGTTGAGGGAGCGAAGTTGTGAGGTAAAATGAAGAGGGTTTTTGTTTGTTTTTTTTGCTTAAATTCATTTATTGCTTCAGTGAGGGCTTCAGTGTAAGAGTCAGGATCTTGTTCTGGTCATTAACGCCTCCCCCAGCTCGCTTTCCTAATGCATGCTTCAGTGTGGACCATTTCTTCTCCAAGTACATCAGTTTTGCACCTATTAGAGCTTCTATAATCCAAGAGGTAGAAAGGGCAGTAGCAAGTGAGAAGTTTTCAAACTGCCTTGGAAATGGAAGCTGAAAAGTACTGGTTAGTCCCATAGAAACAACACCGCGCTTGTCTTGCAGGAAACGTCCTGACAATGTTTCCATTTATATCAAACATACAAGTGAAATGTTGATACTCCCATGCAACTTTTTGTTATTCTTGCTAATTTAGTCAATAATCACAAAATAAGAGGCCATTTCTGATGGATAATTTATTCAGTCCTCTTTTTTCTTCTTTTCAGAAAATGCTCAGAAAATTTTCACTACTTTTCTTTTTTTTTTTTTTTTTTTTTGTCTGAGTTTGTGAATTTATGTGGAAAATATTTTCCCTGAATGAATATTTTATGAGCAACTTGTTGTGGATATTCATTATTCAAATTTTAGCATTAATTCAGGGTTGGTTAGGCGCCTAAGTAGTATGGTTTCTGCATCACAATTGAGTGACTTGTGCAGCTTACCCACACATTTTCCATTTAAAGTGTGAATAATCACATTCAAGCATGTATTTTGGACTATTTATGCTTTCACGTTTAAGTTTATTTTTGCAAGTTTATGTAAAGCTACATTAAAAAAAAAATCTAAAATATTAGAGGATTTTTTTTTTGCATTGCTTACTGATTACTTAAAATTTTTCCATTGCTTACTACTTTCCGTTGCTTACTAATTACTTTTTGCTGCCCTAGATTTTCCCTGCAGTTTCAGAGGAGTAAAGCCTTCTTTCACTTCATCTTGAGAAGTTCCTACGTTCTGAGAAACGTTTGTCACAGTACACTGCAGAGGGATCTCCAGTGAACTCTGTTTATCCAGTGAAGCCCTGTGGGATACTTTGATGAAAGGTATCTCAAGATGTCATTTTTTTTTTTCATATTTATTCTAAAATGGCATTCATCTCTCTTAAACCTAGGAATATATTGATTAAAATGAGGCATTTATGTACGTATTTATTTATATGTTGAATAGAAATAATTTTTCAAATTTGTAGATCTTCAGTTTCATTTAAAGTCAGTAACAGACATACTTAATGCTTACTGAAATAAATGGCTATTCACATGGTGATATTTAAGCATTTAGCTCTAGCATGACTGTGCCTTTTTATTCCGTAGCTATAATTTCTAGATATCCTTCATTACAAGGAGTGCAAAGCAAATCTGGTAATATTGACCACGTGCAGAAGCTGTATTATTTACAACAATTTTCATAGTTTTGTAATAAGCTTCAGTTAAATCCACAGATTGCTAGTGTCTGAAAAAAACATTTGCTTTTGGTGGTTATAGGTGACAAATGCAGAATATCAGGGAAGGTTTTTCACAGAAGTTACAGCAGAGCAATGCTGTGTAGGGATAAACATCTTGCTTCCTAGGTAATTAAATTCCTCATTGCTGGGCAGCACTGATAGTTTAATCTGTCTTGGTGCAATTAAGAACCCTATGTCTTCAGTGTAGGAATCAGATATTAGCAAGGACTTGGAGTTGTCATGGTGGGGGAGAATCACTAGAGAAAGCAGAAGAAAGAATTTGGGGTAACTCAGTTGCTGTGGGGATGGCAGAGCACTAGCACAAGTTGCTCAAAGAGGTTGTGGAGTCTCCCTGCTTGGAGATGTTCAAAAATAATCTGGACACGGTCCTGGGCAACTGGCTCTAATTGATCCTGCTTGAGCAGGGTGTTGGACCAGATGGCCTTTGGAGGTCCCTGCCAACCTCAGCCATTCCATGGTTCTGTGGCTGCAGGGGAAGGAACGGCATGCTTGAAGTAGGGAAAGAATCTGTAGTTGTACTTTAAACAGGAGATTATAGTGAAAGCATAACTAGGGGAGAAAGAAAGAAAGTTTAGGAGCTAAGGAAAGGCCTAAAGTATTTCAGGATACAGAGTAGTGTTCAGGAACTGAAAAATAATTTTCGTCCTGTAAAATATGGTTTGGAGTTATTGATTACCTCACATCTGAAATTTTGTCAGCAAAAGCATCAGAGAGTATTATCAGTGTCATTGTAGAGTAGTCGAATGCTTTTTTTTTAATCCCTGATCAAGATCACTTCTTCCTCTGACATAGCCAATTGACATATTCACTGTCTCATCTTGTCATTCAGGGAGATTATGTCATTTTGATGAAAGAGCCATTTATGAATCTCACATACCTACAGGACAGCAGAGCATATTGCCAAGCTGTTTTTGTCTCCATACAGATGCATTATTTCACTTCTTTCAGTTGGCTTATTATTTATTTAATGACTGCAGGAGTAATTTTTCTCTGTAATGTGTTCTGTATGTAAGGTAGTTGTGTATTTGTCTCCTGGATGTTTAGAAATATACTAGTTGTTTCCTGATGAGATCTACCTCTTCCTTTATTGGAGGTGGAACTATTCCTACTGAAGGGGTGCCATAATGTCTTCTGGGAGGAAGAGCAGCTGTCTCAAGCTCAACTTGGGCAAAACTGAAGTGGTACTGTCCAAAATACTTGTTTTCTTCAGGAAACATTTTTCTTCCCAATTACTCCAAAAGCCCAGGCACTGAGCGTTATCTCATGCAACAGACAGCTTTAAAGGGCAGTAAGAGACATGGGGAAGAGGTACACAAGGAAGCACAGTCACTATCGTTTGTATCTCAGATATTGTCTCCTCTGCCAGAACACTGGTATATTGACTGAATCACAGAGTTGATCACAAATCTGCCATGGACCTCCAGAAAATGAGTTACGGAAGCCACCAAAGCAAGTTATGCTCTCATAGACAGAGCTTTTTCTTTGTGAGGATATTCATAGCCCTTTTATGAAGATATTTGACTGGCTAGTTTTATTTGGTAGATATGGAATGATATGGCAGAAGTTTTTACTGACATTTTTGATGGTTAGAATTTTCAGTATGAGTCACTCTATGACACCCCCCACACAATCATTTCCAAACAGCTTCTCCTCAGATGTTTGTCAAATTCCCTGACCAAGTCTTATGCTCTTTATAGGAGCATTATGAGGAATTTCAAGCAATAGTCTATAAAGAACTGACATCCAAGAACTGATTCTTCTGATACTAGAGATTAATCCATAATGCATGCTGCATCTGTAACCCATTTATACAGCAGTGGACGTCTCTTTTTATTGTAGATTTATGCAACATTGGTCCAGTTCATTGTTTTCTAGGGCTGATTCAAATTTTTTTTTTTATTTTGCATTTCACAGTTTTAGATACTTTGCTGCTTTTAAGGATTTATGCCACAACATGCTAGTTTCCAGAATTTGATTTTTTTTTGATGCACACCTATGATGACATTTTTATAATTTGATTTTTATGCATATCAGACATTCCCTGGCTTTTTGTTTCTCCATGTGCAAGAAACACAAAGAGAAATGAGTTTCGTGGGTCATTTTGTCTAGATACAATCTCGTCTGAACACTTGATGTCATTGGGCAGTTTGGGTTTGCTATCTGGGAGAGCAATTCTCACATTTCTCCAGGGGATGAGAAGATACTCCTTACATTACCATCAGTCGCTGTATGAGAAGCAAACAGATGTCAGAAGGAGAAACTGATAGCTGAATTAGCTATGGATAGCTGATAACCATATTTATGGTTATGCTGTTGGAAATGGTATATGCCATCTGATGAATGAAGACCAACTATATAGTAAGGTAAATCTACAAAAGAAAGCAACTAAAACATAAGGAGGTATTGTGTAGAATCATAGAATATCCTGAGTTGGAAGTGACCCACAGGGATCAATTACTTAATTAGTTATGCTTAACCTCTTAACTCTACCACTTCTTTTTTCAGTATCATGTACTCTAGAAAAAGCTCTGCATTTTTGTTAGTTTTTTGTTTGTTTGTTTGCTTTTTCCTGATAAGGTTTCCATTGGCTGAATGGATTATAAATCAAGAAAAACTCATTGTGATTAAAATAAAAAAATGCAAAGGGCTGCAAGTAGCAGAAGCAGTACAAACAGTGAAAGGAGAATCTTAAAAGTGAGAATGAGAATGACACATGCTACTTACTTCTTTTCATCTGAATTGTATAACTTTCCTTGTGGTTTTGTATATAGAATACCAGTCTGTCTGGTAGAAATACATCTTCTGTTTTAGTAACTGATGTAATATTAAAGGAATGACACTCCAAGAAATCAGTATTTTACAAAGTTTAAAACAGATCTTGCTTCCACTGCTTACAGCTTAGATTCCTATCGTTTTAACCAAAATACATGTAGGGTGTTTTACAGTGTTTACTGCCAGTTACTCTTTTTTAAATGACAACTCATGCAGTTATGGATGCATGGCATGATCTGTAGAGGATTCATGAGAATCGTGCGTGTTCATGGAACAGAAGAAGGAACCACCAACCACTGGCAAGGAAACAGAAATTTCTTTTTAGGTTATTAACTTTGCAGATTGCACCCAATCATTTGCTACCTATTAATTCTTTCCACTGGGCCCACAGCATGACATGTCAAGCAAAGGGCAAAAGCGCCCCCACTTCGTTATCTGGCAGATGTCCACATTATATAGTTCAGTGCTCCATGGAAGGTGAAGTAAAAGCTATGTATAGATGTGACCTTAGGCACACGCAGATGCTGCACACAAGTACAGTAATGCTAATCAACCAAGTAAAGCTGCAGTATCAGGGGCTAGGTGAGTCAGCAAAGCTTCTGCAAAGAGAACATCAGGCATAACAGTTGCTAAGATACCAAGGTTGCAACAAAAAAAGTAATACAAAGTGAGTTTCCTTATTAATAACTTGCTGCAGCATGCGTGTAGTAACAGTGGCAAGCAGAAAAAACAATGGATGTGAAGAGCAAGTTCAGTCATATGGTAGAGAGGAGCAGGGCCGTAGGTGGGACTTCTGAGGCTCATCCTGCTGGAAAAACTCGGCTGCAGTGGCAGGTTAATAAAGAGCTATTACATGTTCATTTTCGTTTTGTTGTGAATGTGGCTGTTGGATTGAATTTTGCTGGAAAAGTAAGGTTTTTATCAGGTACAATATCTGAATGTTAGCATCTGTGTAATGGAAACCATCTTAAGCTCATTAATCCATGCCTAGGACTTGCCTTAACATTTGGATTTACTAAAAAGATGCTTGTTCTTGTTGACTGGAAAGTGATAAAGTGATTTCAGTGCAGGAACCACTTTTTAGTGGCAGACATTGTCATTTGTATTTGAAAATAATGTTGTAAATAATGCTGTATTTTATGAGCTGATATGTAATATTTTTTAAGTAATTGAGAAGTTGGGAAATCTGCCTACTATCCTCAAGCAAGCTACTTCTGCTTAAATATATATTGTTTTTTGTTGTTGTTGTTTTGTTTTGTTTGTTTGTTTTTCCAGTTCCAGAGTGTGGAGAGAGATTTATTTTTCTTTGGATGGCTAGTACAAACTATATGGATAATAAAAATATGGCTTGCTTTTCAAGAAGAAAATGTTTACTAGATAGTCTGAGGTCTTGAAAAAACAACTAAGATTGTCCAGATGTTTAAGTTCTCTGACCTGACTTACATTGTGTTTGTATTGATTCTGGTATAAATGCCAAGTGTAGCACAAATGGTTTTATTCAAATTAGCCACTTAACGTTTTGAGACTTTCTGTAATGCTGACTATTAAAATGGGTTATGCTTTAATTGCATTACAATTTTTAAAGAGCATAATGAAAGCCTTAAGCAAGTTCTGCAGAGCAAGAGTGAAATACTTACCCCTGAACTTTAAATTCACAAACTTGCCTAAGAGAAAGTGCACAAGAGATTGAACAAATAGGTCTTTGTTACCAATAGAAGTATATGGAAGTAGAAAGCATGGAATATACAGAATTGTGTGTGGGGGGTGGGGGGTGCAGAGTGCAGCAGAAAAAATAGAGAAAAATGAGGGTTCTGGGAAAAGGAACATGGATTAGAGAACAAGCTGAGCATCCTTGGGCTAGCAGTGCAGTTGTTAATTATTTATGGTGAATTGCAGATTAACTGTGCTGTGGATTCAGAGGCAATACTGCAAACTCTGTGAGGAGCCAACAACAGTCTTTAGAGTTTGTTAGCTTAGATGCATTGTGGTGCAAACACAGCTGTGGAATGGCCATGGCCAGCTTAGCAGATAATGAAAATTCTGCAAGACCTTATTTTTCCTAAAGTGCAATCTAGAAAAACTTGCTTGGATTTGCTGTTGTTCCTTACAGTTATATTCATGGAAATAAGGCTTTTGGCACATTCTTAGTAATACACTGTATTGCTCTGAAGAAGGTTGGCCTGTCACAAGCTGCTTTTGCTGCTGTTTATAAATCAGTCTTTCTGAGAAGAAAAACAGTTACCAAATAAAACAAAGTTGAATGTGGGAATGACCTTACCTTCGGCTTAGACAAAGAAAAATCTTTTCGACCTGTCCTGAATAAGTAATTTTCTCTCTTGTGGAAGTCATCTTGTGCTGAATATAGGGTAGAAAGAGAACCCTGTCAAAAATAAATAAATAAATAAATAAATCAAGAAGAGAGAAATTGACCTGAAGCTGAACTGTGGAAGAGAGAAACAAAAAAAGGCAATCTGTTAGAGGTCAAAGAAAAGTCAGAACTTTGGTGGAGTCAGTGGTTAATCTATGTCTTCAGTGCTGTTGTTCAGGAAAAACAGAACTTGTGTAATTAGTATTTTTGCATAAAAGGAAGGCTGGAAGGCTTGAAATTTTTATGGTCTTTGCAAAAGCAGTTGTGTGCTTGCTGTAGCTATTCTACTTTGGTCTTAGAACTGAGATGCAAAGGGATCAATCTGAAATGCATACTCAACCTGATAATTGAACTCATTATTTTTATTTTCAGCAATAAATCTCTAAATTATATCTTTATATAACATTTTGTACATTTTGAAACAAATTGTACAAATCCCTGTAATCATCTAGTGTCTTTAGCTCACAGTGTAACATTCTGTATTCCTGAGTTTACTGACTTTTCAGGACAAGTAGCTTGTGCCTCTGTGACAGCAGAATGGTTCTTTAGCTTGTTCTAGTATCCTAAGGGTTTATGTCTAACTCCATGATTAATTTACACATAACACAAGCAGTAAATACTCCCATTTTCTCACGTTTACTGCCCTACTGCTCAGTCCCACATGTCATACTAGCTTTATCCATTTCTGTCTTTTTCCTCTGTCTTCACATGATCACATCCCTAAGTCTTCCCAGCTAACACTCCTTATGTCTTTTGGTGCAGACAGTCCATGTTGTGTATAGCTCCATATACCACCACTAACAGTTGGACTAAGATTGGCTCATTTAACCTCTATCTGTACCAAATCCTAAATTGTTTATTCCAGGCTTTTTTTGGTCTTCCCTAACACAGATTCCTCCTTTATTCCTTAGAATCTAGTGTGCTTTCTTTAAAATAAACAGGTAGGATACAAGTCTGTTAGAACATACAAGACTAGCATCAGACTGAGGGCAAGATTGTTCCATGTTAAGAGGCAACCACACCTCTCTTTATGGAGTGAAAGTTCAAATAAATTTATTTTTTGACCAGGTTTCAAAATGTAATAATAGGCTAATAGTCTATTTCGTAGTACTAGAAATAAGTTCACAGGAAGTGCAATTGTAGTGAAATTGCCATGTACAGACACAGTTTGCCTTTGAATAGTTTGAAGTTTTGCCTTGTTTAGACTTTTTGTATCCAAGTGAAGGTGGTGCAAACAAATGAGCAATCATGATGTACTGTCCACGCTGTGATGATGCTATATTGAGAAGTTTCCAGAGAGCAGTTTCCCACAAGTTTATTGGGTTTGAAATTATATCACGGATAAAACCCTGCAGATGGCAGCAGTGCTTTATAGTTCAACATTGCAGCACAGCACTTGGTATAGTCTGAGGCAGAATCCCATACTGAAGACACTGATTTCCAGAGACTATTACAGTGGCATGTTTTGCTAAGTAGTCAGCATATTACCGATGCTTTATTTATTTATTAAGTTTAGTTTAAAGAGGAAAGTTGTAATACTTATCAAGTTGTAGAAGGTTGGTTTTGCACCTTGCGGAATCTCTCTGAGTTCATGATGCAGACATCTACCTCTGTTTCTGAGGTGGGGATTTTTTGTGTGTTTTGCTTTTTTCCAAAATGTTTTGCATCCTTCAGGTTTGCAGCAGGAATTTGACCTAGCTGACTTGGAGTAGTACAGCATACTAATACTTCTGAAACAGACAGTTCGTTCGTAGCAAAATTTAAGTGACTATTGAAAAAAAATCCTTTGTGTGGCAAATACCTAGTTCTAAGGACACTGCATCAAACAGAATAAGTGATGGATCGAAATACCTGACAAAATATCCTTGCTTATCTACTTGGATATGAAATATTATTTCCCTTCTTTTTGCTAGCTCTGTTGACCTAAGCTGATTTCTTGAGTCTATCATGCTGCTTAGGCTCATTCATCCATAATCTAATGCTTTTATCTCCTTTTTCTCATTCTGTTCTCAATAATGCTAACTTGTCTCAAAATTTGTACAGTCCACCTTTACATCTTCATCATCTCTTTGCAGTTGTTAATGTTCAATTTTGTTAAGACATAAAAAAATCCAGAAGACTAATGATCAAACAGAACGTTATGCAGGTAAACCACTCTTTATGGTTTCTTTATTTTGTGATAGTCTTTCTATGCCTAAAGCAAAGTTTAGTAGAAATCAGGTTTATGCAACACATTAAATATTTTGGCTGTTCCTCTTCTATCTTCAAGTAAGAAGCTACTGTTTTCACTAGCATTACTTTATCTGTGTGCTTATATTGTAATTTATTCAGGGCAATGACAGTACCTTTTTACTTTATGTACAAAGTCTCTGAGTATCTTGACTGAATGACTGGTTGTAAGCAGATGACTATTTTGACACAGTTTCCTAGCTGGCTTCATCAAAAAGACACAGTATGAAATAGTTTACTTTCAAAATATATGATAAGCAGAGACTATGAAGCTTGAATATGTTTTTGATTCAAGATATGGATGTCTTAAGGGCAGTTTTGAAGCAAATGGATAGGACAGCTCTGCTTCATTGTTTAGAAGATTTGTTTCTTCAGGACTGAAAACTTTTGCCCTCTGCTAAAATCTCTGTATATAGCTAACTATCCTCTAACTTAGCCTGGGCACACATTTTTTTTGTGTGTTCCATTTCCTGGCCCATAATATTATATAATATTATTTGGTGCTAAAGATTATTGCATTTTAACTGTAGGGAAAAAGATCCCTGTAAAGCCTTTGGGATGCTTCAAGATGAATGATGTTATGAAAATTGTTACAAGTTTTACTGTTTCATATACTGTGAACTGATGAAAGACAGCAAGGCAGTTACTTCTCAGGATAATATAAAATTTGCCTTAGGTGGGACTATTCTGTTTACTGAACACTTCATTCACTCCCAGTGGAAAACCAGTGATGGCATTTGCTGTTTTCATAACAACCCAAAGAGGATGCTCTGCTGCTGAATGGCTGGCTACCCCCTGCTGGCTAAATAGCAAAGAAGTAATATGTGAGAAACTGCCAAAAATAACGTTAGCCATCATCACTGGAGCGCATAGATTCATTCCTACTGTAAGGCTGCTTACCCTACAGCAAATCAATTTGGTTCACCTCCCATAGTGGTAGCTTACTGCCATGACTCTCTTGGGCGTTCCTACTTTCTTTTTTTACTGCATGAGCAGCAGAAGAAGACAGGGTAAAGGGGAAGGGAGTAGCTGTTGAAAGAAATCTGTCATTGTGTAACTGAACTACTGATATTAGCTTTAAATCCACTTTGGACAACAAATGAATATACAGCATGTTAAGCTGTGCATATGTATACGTATATGGTATGCCCTCATTCTGTGTAGGACGTTAGATGAAAGTTCAGCTTGGCACTGATTTATATCTAGGAATCCAAGAAGAAGTGCAAAGGGGAAATGATAAGAAGCAAGAGGTTTGCTTCTTATCACAAGGGGTTTGTTTCTTCCTAAAATGCATTCCCCAGCTGAAATAGTACACTGGGCCATGTCTGATCATTCATAAGTAGAATGGCATGGATTATCCCTGTCTCCTTCATTCTCTACTGATCAGTCAAAAGAAGCAGGGGAAAAGGGCAAATCTAACCTAAAACACTTCTAGAGACATACAGTTTATGTAAGTCAGTGGAGTTAATATGGATAGTTTAATGAATGAGAATTTAGTGCAGAGCTTCACAGAAACTTTTTCTTGCCCAGAACAAAACTTGAGAATTTGGCTTTTTGAAAACATGGGTGTGGAACTTAGAAATGCTGGTGTCTTGCTACCTCTCTGAAGTGTGTTTGACTATTCTGAAGTCATGTAATTATATTAATTGAAATGTTATATTGTTATATTATTATAGATAATATATTGGACAAACTTGTGTGTTTCCTTGCTGGCCTAACATGTTCTCACTGAAGTATACTTACAGTTTTACATCAGGAGGTGCTGGTTTATTACGACCCCAGTGAAAAAGGTGCTTTGACTCTCTAAAGTATTTCTTAAAATGCCATTTATTTGAGCTAACACTATAAAGAAAGAGAAGATAGCATATATAATTTTACATACATAATATGTATGTATGCGTGTATGTATGTATATATATATAAATATATATGTGTATATATATATAATTTTATATTCCTTCAGATGTGCTGGGAACCCTGAGTTGCTCAGTACTGAGGAACTCTCTCTGATCAAGGCACAGCATGCTGTACGGATCCCATCCATGGAAAGGTTATTGAGCATTTTGGTCTTTTGAGCTCTTATAAGATTTTCTTGAAATAAAAGAACTTTAATAATTTTATAAATTTCTCTGTAAAAAAAAATAAAAAAAAATCACAAGAGAATTTGTTGCTGCACTTTAGATAAAGGCAAGGACGTGCCTGTGGTGTAGTCACTGGCACTATGTGGAAGCTGCCTATGGGCTCCTCTGTTACATTTAGCCAGCTGTTTTTTTAATTATTTTTGTGGCCCAGGAATATTCACAACACCATCCTGAAGGCCAAGCTGTAAGTTCAACATAGCACAGCACCGACCTGCACCTACTTAGATTAACTGTAAAGTGGATCCTTGATGTACAATGGTCTCCTGGTTCTGATCATTACACTTAGGATAATTCAGAGAACAGCTAATTACATACTTCCCTCCTTTTCTAATACATCTCATCATTCTCTCTCATTTTCAGGGACTTAGCTATTGTGGGGAACATGTACATTTCTTTATCCTTTGTTAAGTAAGGCTTTAGAACAATTGCAGTAGGCAGGCTCATGAAGAATTAATTCCAGGTTTTACAACGTACATGGTGTAAGTACGGACAAAATGCTCAGAATTTTAGTCAGTCTAGGAAAGCTTTCAGTATGGCTGGATTTTAAAGATTTAGCAGATCTAGCTTAATACTGAACCTTAGCAATTAATCTTTGTCAAGAGTGTGATATGGCCCTCAGACAAACTGTCATCCAATGTAGCTGCTGTAAAAGATTTTTTTTCTAATAATCTTTCTAGGTTGCCCTAGCTTGTTTATATCATATTAAAATGCGCTAAACTGCAAAGATTTCTCTCCATTTCTGGTACCTCAAACACACCTAATGAAATGGAAACAGTGCCAAAGTAAAATATGAAAACGTACCATTTACAGTTCAGTTCATATTTGGGGGCAAAATAGTAATTGTTTTAGAAACCATGTGGTTCAGAAGAGGCAACTAGGTCTGTTTTTGCTCATATGGAGTGCCCAAATTCTACCAAAGGTTAATGACAAAGTCTAGGCCTAAGATGAGTTTTACTGCTCACAATATGCACTACTAATTACAATAGCTGCTTTCCACCGCCCCGACCCCCCCAAAATTGTATGCATACAATGAAACTGACCATTCAAAGAACAATGTGAAATGTTCAGAAATCCTAGTCTTGTTTCTTCCCTGCTCTTTTACTCATTATTTTTCTTTACATCTGACTTCTTCAAACTTGCAAAGATGAGTAAATCTTTTGTTCTCCTTCAACAGTTTCTGGCATCGAAGCTTTGTGTCTTTGATACTTGCTCCTTACTTGTCTGAGCACGTGACTTGTGAAAACTAAGCTGTTCATCTTTTCCACAGTCCTTTGGTGTCTTCTTGCCAGATGGCTAAGACTTTCCTGTGCATTTTCACTACCCAGGTGCACTCCATGAGTGAGCCCTTTGTATTGTTCTCCTGTTTCTGTCTTCTTGTCTTTTCACTCTTTATGCACTCTTTTTTTTTTTTTTTTTTTTCCACTAGTCCTTTACATTTTTCTAAAGAACAGTAGACAGACTTTGAGGAATTGTTATCCAGGTTTATACTACTATCCTTCTCTTCTCAGCATTTCATGTACTTAAATACTTGATGTATTTTATTGAAACTATCAGATGATGGGTTTTTGGTGCCAAGGAGTTGAATCTGATTGCATGTTAAAATTGTCAAGATAAGACAAGCTGATATGCGATTAAAAAGGGACATTTCCATAACTGAACTTTTCTTCTTACTTTTTATTTTTACCTTGATGGAAAAGGTGAAGATGTAATCAAACACAAAGCTGACCATTAAACATACAATTTCTTACAATGCAGCCCCTAAATGCTACATTCAGGGCCATGCTGCTGCTGAGACCCTTTTTTCTCCTCTAACAGTTTCTGGAGTATCTTATTAATTAAGCTTTAGAAATCCTAATGGGGTTTAATCTTCAGACCTATCCTATTATTTCACTCTATTCCTCTTCCATTGCAGCAGTGCAGTAGTGACTTGCTTGCCAAAAACCAGGCACACCTTTGTATCCTATTGCAGTTCTGTGTAACAGCAATACACATAAAATAGATGGCTAGTACATACAATGAATGTGTTTGAGGTTTTTTGCTGTCTTCAAAAGTGAGTTGGCAGTGTTCAACTTTCTTTAACAAAATGTTCCTCAGTTATAAGATTACAAGAAATGAGAACTCTAGAGACTGTGTCTACATCAAGATGCTGTAGAAAATTTTGTTAAAATTTCCTACCCATACATGCTTAAGCTTACCTCAGAAATGTTGTGGAATAACTCCTGGTGGGACAATTATTCACTAATGTCCATTTAAATAATTTTAAATATAGGCAAACTGTGGTAATAGCTTAACCAGAAACATCAGGCGTGAAAGCACTAGAGTAAACAAAGTGCTGACATACCCCTACTTTCAACTGTTTTTAAAAATGTTAGTTAATGCCTGGAGCACAGCTTACAGTAATGCTCCTGGGAGTGTTTAGGCTGGAGAAGAGAATGCTTAGGGAGCACATTATCAACTTGTATAAATATCTGATGGGAGGATATAAAAAGGATAGACCCAGACTCTTCTTAGTGGTGCTTCATGACAGGACAAGAGATGATGAGCACAAACTGAAAGACAGGAAAAGTAAACACTTTTCTCCTGTGGTTGAACACTGGAAGAGGTTGCTTAGAGAGGTTGCAGAGTTGCCGCCTTTGGTGATCAAAACACAACTGGATGCAGCCTTGGGCAACTTGCTTCAGCTGACCCTTCCTGAGCAGGAGGATTGGACTAGACTATTTCCAGAGATTTCTTCCAACATCAGTTATTCTGTGGAAAACAAAACAGCTCTGCTGAATGAAGTGTCTTCATGTCTAGAAGCCATACTCTTCTGAATTGTTCTCTTCTGCACATATCTGTACCCTGTACCCCTACACACCTTCAATTGAGAAAAGAAAAAAAAAAAAAAAGGAAAAGAAAAAAATCCCCAGAACCTTCTAAATCTTAACTGACATCAAATTGGTTCCGTTATCTGTCAGCTTCATGTATTCCAAAAACTGCTCCAAATAAATATTTGTCAGTTAAACCCTGAGACCTTAACTTCCATCCTCCTGCCTGATCCTGCATGTTGAAATGTTGTTGGTCCTTAGAGTCCTTCCTAACAGCTTGCATTCTGAGTCTAGAATCTGCTATGCCCTTCCCTGCATTATATGTACTCCCATGTTTCTTAATTACTGAATCTTTCCACAGACTGTCATGTAGAGTTTGTGAGAGGGAAGTGCCACACATTTGTGACTGTCATCACAAAATAGCCATCTGTTTTCCTTGACAAATGTGTCTGCAAGTGCCACAGGCTTCATCCAGCCATTAGCAGAGATCTCAGCCTTTGTGATGGTATCATTAATGCAAGAGGACTGTTGTACTGGGCATTTCTGTCAGTTTTGACCCTTTCTTGCTTGATAGCTTTCTGCCAAGAGATTTTCCACCTTTTTAGGATCATGTGGCTGCTAGCCTGAAATTCTATAATGTCCTTGAAATCTTGTCACTGTAACTTCCCATCTCCTTGAACTCTTCCAGTTCAGCCAAGGTGAACTCAAGGGACAATAACTGTCATGGATGTCCTCAGACTGCCTGTGCAGCATGCACATTTGCCGTTGTAGCATGTTACCAGATACATGGCATTTAGGGATTTTGTCATCTTCTCAAGGAGTGAGCACTGAGAATCCCGTAACTTTCTCCATCCACGGATAAACTTGCACTGCATCTGAGCTCCTCTTTGTGTTTTCATGTCTAATATAGGTCTAGTTATAACACTGGATTGCAGTTCTGCTTGCTCAACACTTCCCACGAGTGCCGTAGATGATACCATGCTTTGATGATGAACACTGCTTTGAAAGGATATTTATCAAAAATATAGTGATCAATATAGTGATAGATATCTTGATCAAATTTATGATTAACAAACAATTTCAAAACCTTGCAACTCTAGTTAATAGTTTTCTTAAAATAAACTTGTTTTAAGAGAATAGAAACAAAAGGAGAAAATTTTGCTGCTGATGGGAAAGTTCTGAAAGAGGATACCTGAAAAGTGGGAATAGGAAGAAAGGATGATTTGATTTGAGAGGTCCATGAAACAAGCTAGGGGATTCACAGGAAGAATATGTCCATGGGAAGCATTTCTCAGTTGCATTCTGATAAAGTTGGAGTGCCATTAAAAGCCTTAGGGGACAGGAGAAACTGACTGTTCTACTTTATACTACATGTGCACATGTAACTTCTTGAGGAAGCTTAATTCCTTTAATCCTTCACTACTAGCAGCAGTAGGACAAATTTAAAACAACCCGGTACTTGTAATAGTGTCAGCTGGAAAGTCAGTACTCACGATAACTTTAGGAAAAGTTTTACTGGATCTTGTGCCAATAATGAATTTATCAAGTATATGACACTTGTACCTTGTAATATCATGTGTTATCTGAGTGCATTGATTTCCTTTCCATTTCAAGATGTCAAGAATCTTTTAGGTAGTGGGATTGTTTGCAGCCTGTGCAAGTCTTCTGAGAGGAAAAGGTGGTGACTGCACCAAATGTGAATTATTCAGCGAGAGTACTCACGAAACCTGAGTAGTGACTCTGCCATGCAGTGTTTTCTTCTCATAGCAGAGATTCACTAATTCCTATATTTTAAGTTTCTTTAAAGAATAACACATACCTGCTTTGTTATTGCTCTTTAATGATGCCCAGGTTTTTCTAGAAGACACAAGCAATAAGGACTCTAATTACTTGCTAACACAGCTATCTCACATTTCATCCCATTTAAAGCTGTCAAGAGGTATCTCTTTGGAAATCTGTGTGAATATTCTACCATTTTTAAATGTCCGACACACAGACCAAGAGTTAGACAACCTGATTTCACAGGAGAGACTTTTGAATGGAAGTAATTCAGCCCCATGCAGGTTTTCTGTGACATTTATTGTTACCTTTGCCCTTAAGAGGATTCCCCAGTTAATTATAATTTTTTGTCATGTTTCTGCTGGATTTCCTGCAGGGCATGTGTGCTGTAGTAATAGCTGTTGGAGAAACAAAGGGAGAGGTCCACTATGTTGTGCTTTGCCCAGCAGCTAGTCCAGAGTGTATGAGTGAAAGACACATGATCCTGTTACGCTATTGTTTCAGATCTCAGAATCTGGGGGCTGAGAGGGATAGAACAGACTGTGAAACGGAAAGAACAAGCTGGGGAAAGTTCTTGATCTTCCGTACCCTACATTCAAAGAGAAAGACAGTCACTGTAAAACAGGCTATTTTTGTACCATAGGAAACCTTACTGAGAGGAATCACTGAAGACAGAGATAGCTAGATTAAAAGAGACAAAATCTCTATAAACTCTAGAAGATGGAAAATGCAAACTCTCTCACCATTCTCTAGGTGATGTCCTCAGATGTTTCTAGAGGTATTCTCTCCCCAGACTTTCTGGTCACTACAAATGCAACCTTTATCATAGAAACCAGGGAAAAATGAGACCTACCTAATTAACCAGTTCTGGAAAGATTGTTCCCCATCATCTTTTCCACTATTTTTTGTCTCATTGTATGTTTTGAATGAATCCTAAATTCCTCTTTATTTCTGAGGGAATGTTCCATTTGCACAAATTAAAAGTTGAAGACATTTTTTCTAAAGCCTATTAAAACCTATTCCTGCTATTAATTTTATTTCAATACTTTTCAATACTCAGAAATATTAGACAAATTTTAAAGCATAAGACCTGATAACTGCAGAATTCATTGCTAATTTCTATAGACTTGCATGTTTCTGGACACAGTTCAAGTAAATGTAAGGATGGAACTGTATACTTAAATAAAGAGAATTTGATTAATAAATAAATTCAATATTCTCCAGATTTATACGGATGGTCAGTGCAATGCATCTTAACTTGTGTTTCTTGTTTTACATTATGCTACAAAGTCTTCAGTCAGCAATATGTATTAGTTCTGTAAAAATTGTAAATATGAAGCTTGAATGTTCACGGTTGAGCAGGAGACATTCCTACTGCCTGCCAGATGAAGGATGGGCTGAATTACAGGTAGTCTACATGCTGCTTAAACTTCTAGACAGGAGGGATGTTAGCATCTTTTTTGCCATTGAATTACAAAAGCTTGGAAATGTAATGTTTCTGTGGCAGCATAAAATCTGAAGTTCCTTATTAATGCTTGATCAGTACACAGCTGCCAAGCTATCTGGCAGCATAAATTTGACCTCAATTTGGCCAGAACACAACAGTGCTTGTGCCAGCTCTGTATCTTATGATGGCTTTATCTTGTTAGAGTGCTACATGACCTGATCTGGCATACACTTACTGGAATAAAGTCATTCCTATAAATATAAGAACAAATCTAAACCAGGAGAATAAGATGGAGTGGCCTACCTGCAGTGAGCAGGAGTTGTAAGCTGACGTGGTTACAGCTGGGGTTGTTGCAGCCTGCTGTTGCCTACCACTACCTTTTCCCATGCTACAAGAAACTACAATCCCTTCAGATTTGCCACCAAAATTCATGTGTGAATTTGCACCCTAACCTAGTTTATTTTGAGGGATCCAATGTTGAGCATGTTTATGCTAGCGTGGATCATTTTGATAGAAGTAGGTCAGAGAAGCAGTAATACAGACAGGTCTCAAAGGATAGTAATCTAAACAAGAATATATGTAAAACAGTTCAGTATTTATTTATAACTGAGTCCTAATTAGATGTCATGTAGAACTGAAGAAATCGCTGTATGAAGAAACCACAGTGCCTCAGTAACTTTTGTTGCACAATGGCTGAGGAAGACTTATTAAATAAGACTAATTTCAATCTAGCCTTATTTTTAAAATTGATAGATGCTTTGCTTGTTAGCTAGAGAGCTCCTAGGATAAAAACAGAAGTACATACACTGCTATAAAAGGTTACAGGTGATGGAAGAAGATTCACCAAGTTGCAGGGACAGGGAAATTCTGCAGTTCTCTAAATCACCTTATTTATAAGGTCTTCTTGAGCTCACAAATTAATACAACCGAATGGGATACAGTAACTCTTGGAGCCAAGAATACAGAACATACTGGTAGAGGAAGTACTATTTTGCAAAGCAGTGACTGACATGAATCACGATTATACAAAGGAGGCAACAATCTATTGTGTAATCTATCAGCAGTGGAGTATCCAAAATACGTAGTTTGCTGTTGCTATTATAGAAAGTGACAAAATTAAATGAATGCATTAGAGGTGACTTGTCTGCATTGTATATGCATGATACCTTGGGATAAGAGGGCTCTTAAATCTACTACACAAAGCTATACTGAAGACAGAAATTAGACTCAAATTATTAATAAAGAGGTACTTTAACTGCTGCAACAACTTTATGAATGTGGTAAAATCATCTCCTTGAAGTCTTTAAATCAAGACAAGACCTATTCAGAGAAAATATATACAGTTCTGCTGGAGGATATAGGTTTTATAGGAATCAGTTGATAAAGTTCAGTGGTCCATGCTAGACAAAGTCTGAAAAGATTATTGCAAGAGTATTCTGGTCTGAAAAGCTGTATCAGCTCCTGAGAGATTTTAACTTCAGAGCTACAGAAAATCCATGTTTGTGTGAAGAATTCTGAATTCAGCTATACAGATTTGGTTTTCTGTGAAACTTGCATGTAAGATAGGCAAGTTATTGGCACCCATCTCTGAAATGGCTACATATGCTAATCGAGTTGGTGTATACACAGTGCTTGCTTTAACTTTCAATGAAGAAAAGACCTGCCTTCATTGCAGTCTGGCCTCCAATACAGACTACTCAGGAGAGTCATGCAAGGTAGTATAGAAAGTATTTTAGCAGCAGTGGAGAATGTTATGTCAAAAATAATCCTTTTTTAAAACAAACAAACAAAAACCTTATTTCAGCAATACAGTGGGTATATTTATCAAATTGCACCAGTAAAGGAAGCTTACTCAGGAAAATAATTTTTCATCTAGCCTCCTTCATTTTGTTTTGGCAGAAAATTCAGATTTTTTCTGTTGTAATGAATGTGCTTTTTATTACAACAGATGACATGTATCTCAAAAATGGAAAAACAAGAGTAATCTTCTGATGTTGTGCCACTTTTAATGTTACACATTAGAAAAACAACGAATCGTTCCTGAAATTTAAATTTGTGTATTCATCTCAGTACAAGCTGCAATGCTTTCTACACTTGAACTGCCCGTTGTTAGTAAACTGCAAAATGCTTGCAGTATCAATGGAGAAAAAAACTTATCTCCGGAGGCATGTGCTCCAGTTCTGAGATGTGAGAAAGAGGCAGGTTGGTAGTTGCATGTATTTTATCACATTCTCCAGATTTTTAAAAAGCTATCCTTATACTGAAAAGAGCATGTAGATGCATATACAGCATCCACTTTACCACAACTATATGTTGATGAAATATTTGGTGTGGAGTGGAAAAAAAAACAGACACGTATTTCTCATCCAGGCTGGATGTGGCCCTCGGCGGCCTGCTCTAGTGGTTGGCAACCTTCTCCAGAGCAGATAATATTTAAGATTCTTTTCAACTCAGGCCATTCTACAATTCTGTGATTCTATGATTTTATCTGTTTAGTCTTAACTTACTTGTAATTCAAAGATAATTTACTGTTGGAAAAGAAATCAGAATATACAATATCCTATGTTGTTTTTCTTGTTAAGATTTTAATAACCAAGGACTCTTCTTTGCTAAAATGTTGCAGCTTTTTGAAAAATCACTTGAAACATGCTGCGCGTCCCTTCATAATCTCAGTGGAATTTGCTGCGGTTTATAGCCAAATGTGTCTTTGGTCCCTGTTTAGAACAGTGGTGTGAGCACCAGCTGCTTCAGAGGTAGCTGGTCTTTAGTAGTGTTAAATGGGATATGCCGTACATAGAAATTAGTTTAGAAAAATTTGATTCCTTTTTAATTCTATTCATTTCCTTTTGGCTACCCTTTAGGGAAGCAGTTAGGATTTGTCCAGTTTTGTCTTCTACTTACACTGTTTACACTACTGAGTTTATATCTTATCTTACTCTGCCAGTCTTTAAGTAGTCTTTGCATATGATTTTTATGATAAATAAGAAATGTAGGAAGCGACAAGGCATTAGGTTTTATAGATTCTGTTACCTGATACAACTTTATTCCTTGGAACTATGGTTGCTGTATTATCAAGTATCTGAAAAAGAATGATGTATCCCACTATTTCAGCAATTCTCCCTTTGGCAATTACCATCCTTTCTTACATTATTTGAAACTATCCAGAATATATTCTAAGAAATCATGGAAATACTATGCTTTTAACTGGTTTGTTTATTTTATAAAGCAGGATGTTTTGAGCTAAGTTTTCTTTTACTGTGTGTTTGTAAGGTATTATATCTGATACTCTAACTGGAGATCTAACACTAGCTAGACAGCTTTGAGATAGTCATGAAACAGTAACTTGGATCTTAAAAGATTTTATGTAAGGATTACCATGACATCACTGTATTACCAGAAACCTTTTATAAAGGAATCATATAAAGACTCAGGACTATAACTGTATCTTTGGAGAAAAATATGCAGCATAACTATCCTAGTGTCTGAAAGTATCTCCTCCAGTATTTTGCTTGCAATGGAGATAACAAGATTGCGAAAAACTGTTGGACTGAGCATTAAAGTTGTCAAGAGAGACTGACTGGCAAGGAAGGCACACTTCAGTTTCTTGGATGCAAGAAGAAATGTCTTATGTTTCTAAGTCACTGACCTTATTTCGGCTATTGACTGTTAAAAAGTGAATTGGCTTTTGACAGCTTTCCTTCATCTGAGGATATGATAACTTGATTGTAGCAAGCAAAAGCTTCTTTCTAAATGAACATTCAGAGTACTGTACGAGAAACATGAAGTGCCTTTGTGTCAGCAGTGAAAGAATCATCCAGAGCTGCAGTTCCTTGGCTCTGCCTTTGAAGGCAGTTATATACAGCAGACAGAATCTGAAATGTCCTTTTTCAGATTTAGGAGGCAGGTGAGAATTCCTGGCAACAATTTTCCTAAAGAATTATGTACAATTATAGGAAGGATGTAGGACAGACTTGCACAGACACTAAGTTCCTGTTTGGCTTAAAATGTTTATAGATTAATTACTCAAAGAAACCTCAGTAAAGAGCAGAATAACACCATTTAAGATATTCATGCATATTCCCAAAATATCTGATCTGAATCGGAGATGTCAAACGCTTGGGCTGATAGGCCAGATACTGTGCACTTGATGTACTTAAATAGCCCACATAGTATATTCAAAATGTGTGTTCACTAAAAGGGAGATTTTTAGTCCTGGTTATTGAAAGGGTGACATTTTGGTTGTAAATGCATTGTGAAGTGGCACAGTGTTCTCTGTCCAGACCTGCAAATTGACTCCAATAGTGACTGAAAACTATGAATCTCTTATTCCTTATTTTGATGAGTGGGTTATATCTCTCTACATTTTTATATGCATCTATCTTTCTGACTCTTCAGTATTAATTTTTAAAAAATGATTTTGAAATAACCTTACAGTTTCAAAGGCAAGTCCTCAAATGTGAAGAAACTTGACAGTTCAAGCAGGATATGAAAGCTTGATTTATCATCAGTGCATATACATTATGATATAGATATAAATAACGTATGCTGTCAAGCATAGATTTTACTAACATGACCATGTGTTTTTTGTTTTTTTTTTGTTTATTTCTACAGAACTCTTGCCTCATTTAGCTGATGGAAAGTAAGGGAAATAAAAAGCAAAAAGAGAAAAAGAGATAAGAGGACTAATGCATGATCAGAAGAGGGAACACAGAATGAAACATGCAAATGGAAAAGAAATAGAAAAATGGAGCTGAGCGTAAAGGTAACTTTTTTCTATAATGCTGAGTAACAATATGTCCAAAGCTATTTTAAAGGTTTATCAGCATATGAAAGTTAGGTTAATTCTTGTTTAGTTTAATTCTAAGTGAGATTGGAGAACACAGCAATTCACTGCTGCAAATTGCAACTTCCCCAATTACTACTGGGCAGAGTAAATGTTACCCTCTGGATAACATCCCTACTCTGAGAGAGAAATTCAGAAGAGGTCATTATCAAGAACTAGTTAACTGTGTACCTCTGATCAGCTTTAGTAACTAACCCCTAAAGCTACGAAGGCCTATTATCCCATCTGTAAGGATGAATCTCTCCTTCTCTGTAAGAAGAAAATCCCTTTGCCTGCAATTATTTTCATTTTACATGAGTTTATAAATACGCTAATTTTACTTCTGCATGTTTTAGTATATGATATTCCTTGTTTGCAGAATTGTAACTCCTTTTGATGTCATCAATAGAAGTACTTGTAGTAAAGCATCAAAACCCATCTTCTTTATCTCTGTGGCAAGGGGAATACACAGTGTAGTCTCCTGATTAAAATGATAATAAATCATAGATCTTCTAATAGATTAAGCCAAGCAACCATTCTTCAACAAAAGGGGTAGGAGGAGGAAAGAAGAAAAGGGAATAAGCACTTTTTGGGGGAATTTGTTGGTATTACTTTTGCTATTCATTCTCCTATGTTTCTTTAACTTACTTATTCCATGGACATTCCCCTCCTTATCTATTTGCCTCTTTGCCCTTGGTTTGTTCTCTAAGTGAAAACAGACACAGTATGAATAGTTTAATGGTCATTTTTAACTTCACCCTTCATTATGTTTGTTTTGAGCTAAGAATTATTGGATAATTACGAATCTACCTATAGAAAGATGCTATTTAATTAACAGAGAAGGATGAAAAATTCCAACTGTGATAGGAAAAGACAAAGAAAGGTGATTAAAAATGGAAAAGTAAATATCAGACATTAGCAGGTGTTTTACAACTTGTGAAATGACATCTTGTGGTCATAATACCACCATAAGTATAATTTATTCTAATCAGAAGGGCCACTGTAAATTTTTTTTTTTTTAAAACTAGTTCAGGGTGACTGCAAGAGACTTAGAATGTAAATTTGCTAATCAGAACCATGATACAAAGACAACAGACATTAGTTAAAAAGTTGGCAAGCTTTTCATTTTGGATTTTGACTAATACGAAAGAAACAGTGGTATATATTAATTTTTTAACTTCAATATTTGATGCTATTACGGGTATATAAGCTAAGTATTTCTGTGAGTTATATTTCTCCTGCTGCTGAATACTAGATTCCAGCTTCTTTGCAGCTATTTTCTCAAATGCTTTGTTGCATATTTTCCTGATTTCACTAGGGAATTGTTACGTGTATTCCATGTATTCTTTTTTTTTTTTTCCCCTAAAATTGTTGGATACTGTCAGCCTCAAGACACAGACCATCAGATACAGTACATACCTAATTTCTTATTTCTTTTGAATATTTAACTGGACAAGCTCTCTTGTACCTTGTTCAGGCAACTGGTTGGTTTGAAAACTTTGGGCAAGATTTTACCCAATATATTTTTATTTCTATTTCTATTTTAGTGGGCCACGTAATCTAAGTTACTTGAAGGGACCACCTGTTACTCTGTTAGCAGTACTAATCATGTTTGTACATATGTACTCTTGAAATCTACATGTACTGTAGTGGCTGTGTGACAACTCTGATGCCAGTGTGCATGGCAATATATTGTTCAGAGTGGTTCAAACTGCTCAAATACATGCTGAGTATCTTTGATGTGTTTATAGCCATTACATAGATGTATGATATCGGAACTAGACTGTCCCCAGTGCTCCAGCTAATTTATTTAAGATTAAGTTGATAACATCTTCAATTTACTCTAGAAGTGACTTCAAGTAAGTGTTATCTAGGATCTTATTGTTCTGTTTATTCATGTCCTTTTAATATCCAATACTCAATATTATTGAGTGGTCTGTACTCACACCACCCAAGGAATTTACTGTTACTTTGAAAAAGCATAGCTGACTAGATCATGCATCCTAAACAAATTAAAATTATTTATTTACAAAATAGGAATTATTATAAAATAATCAAACATGACAAACAATTAGAAAATTATTTTTTCCAAGTTAAGGACATGACAGAAAGAATCAGCTTTATAATTGCTTTTGTCTCTCTTTATATTATATCCACTGAGTATTACCGAAGTGGACAGATATCATTAAAAAGTCCACCTGTTATTGCAACGGGAAAAGCCTTGCCAGCAGATAACGAGAGGTATATTCAATGTCTTCTTCATAAGATCAGAGTCTGATATCTAGAGACTGCCTTCCATAGCTCCACTGCACTTATACACATGTACGTCTTGAAACATTCCATCAAGAACAGAGATTTGCAGGGATTTGGCATGGTTTCTTCTTGAAGAAATTGTTATGTATTTATATTTGATGTCTCCTCCTTATAGATGTTGGTGAATAAATGATCTGCTTTTACACGTCACTTTGAAGTTCGAAAATCTTGGAGAGCACATACGTAGAACCGTAGCTCACCAAGATCTTTTTATCTAGGACAGATCTGTACTTCAGGAAAGAACCTGTGTCAGTCATTTAACTTCAGAAGCACATTCCCCCTTACAAGTTCACTTGGGAATATGCTCTTAACGCTGCTGTTCTCAAATGTTTGTTGCATTTGATCTTAGCAGCTATAACTGTACAGTAGCCAACAGATGATTAGCCATGTCCAGTAAAAATCAATGGCACAGTGCTCACAGAGGCCATGTGCAGCCTCTGAACACCAGGGTGATGATGATTCTTTCTGATTCTTACTGGATTTCATAGACTACAGAAGATAACGCTGTTGGTGCAATTATTCTCAGTAGAAATCCCAGACAAAATGTTTGGGGAGGATTGTAACAGAAATAATTGGCTATTTATTTTTTTTTTTTTTGGTCACAGGGACCCAGAAAACTTGCAGCAAAAGAAATGAGCAAGGCAGCACCTGGAATCAACCAGCAATCTCTGCAAGAAGTCTAAGGAACCAGGTAAAATGTTGTCACACATATTGAATAAAATGGTGGGTCTTCATAAAATCTTAACTCTTAATGATCTGAATATTGTTTTCTTTACGGTACTAATAATAGGAAATAACAATTCTAGTGATGATATAAGTGGTAATAGGGAAAATAAGTGTTAGTCTTAAAGTAAATAAACTTGATTCCCTACTTTTTCCAAAGCAGAGAATGGATTAGACTTAGAAAGGTATAGATGTCTTGAAACTGAAGTTTGCTTAAAAATGTAGACAAAAAGCAGTAATTTTCATCATGATTTTTTAATTGTAGGCCTGTTTAAAAAATTAAAAAATATAACCTTTGGGACATTGCTCATAAAAATTCAATTTAATTTTTCAATATGTTTCAATTAAACATTGCTTTATTTTCTGTAAAAGGTACAGTTCACAGTGCATTGTTGAATAGCACTACTGACATCAGTAGTCACTAGTAACTTTAGTCTCAGAGGTAAACAACTGCATTGGAAATTATTGCAATAATCTGTAAATCTGTAATACTTCCGTATAAGGAAAACAATTTTCACTGAGAACGAGTGAATTTTCTTAGACTAAATTAAACTGACCTGAACATTTTTGCCTACTTGAAACCCCTGAAACTGGTATAAACTCAGAGAAATTCTGGTAAACATATTGTAAGTTCTGTTTCTGTAGTTAGTTCTGTGCTTCCAAAATGTGGAAGAACCAAATGTACCAAAATGCCAAAGCAAGGCAAAATCTGATGGTATTTCTGTCTGTACTGTGAGCAAAGAAGACCAGTCAAGTAAATTTCAAGACAATCCAGGAAATTTCACTGTCAGTATTTCTTCTTGATAGTCAACTAAATTTTTTCTTAATCTTTTTCATTAATCCTAGTTCTTCTCTCTTATCTGTGTTTAACCCTAAACATTGTTTTTATTACTTTGCTTTTGCCTGAATTAAATACTTGGGAAAAAAAAAATACAATTCTACCTGGAATTTTGCAGGCTGAGGTCATAATATGCCAATTTATTCAGTTGTCTGAATGCCTCTCTGTTAGTGTTGTCATCCTTGTCTATGTGGTTCTTACAGTAATGACAAAAAAGCCTTCATGCGGTAATCTAATGGGAAGAACTCTAACAGTCTAACTATAAACAGCTGTCTCTCTCATCTCTTCTTCCACATAGGGAAGATACATGGCAAAAACATTGCATTGTGTTGCTTACTGGTATTCAGTTTGAAGCTGTGCTGTCACTTACATTTCCTTTTGCTGAACATTTCTAGATGGTTGAGATTAAAGTGTATCAAGTGAGCATTTTATTTGATTTCTGGTGAGGCAGTTCTAGCATGTTAATTTACCATTCACTGGACTCTTCACATAGCTCAGCGTGGCTGCAGAATACAGGAGACATACCTCAAGCTGCTGCTGAATTACCTTTGGAGTTATAAAAGCAGTAAATGCATGATTACTGTTTGTCTTAATACATTAAAAAGGAGATGTGTAATTGGCACTTCAACAAACAGCAGCAATGAAATGACAATTAGTGTTAGCAATGAGTTGGTATCACCTTTCTGTAGCCCCATTCAGTACTCCTTGTACAAAGCTTATGTAAGTGAGATAAGCTTATATCAGCGAGAGAATAATTATGTAATTAGGAAAAAAAAAAAAAAAAAACAAAAAAAAACAAAAAAAAAACAAAAAAAAAAAACAAAAAAAACAGGGGAGTGTTTGCTTACAAAATAATAAAAGGTTTCTCTTTTTTTTTTTTTTTTTTTTTTTTTTTTTTTTTTTTTTTTCTGTGGGGTTTGTGCAATTTGATATTGATAATGATCAGTACCTGTACCCTGCAAGAAGTTTTCATTCTAAGGGAATCTAAAGAGCTTTGGGAACTGTATGCAACTGCAGACATTCATGTACCCATAATTACAGTTCCATTAAAAATTCATATATCCATTAAAGTTCACATTTGTGCTAAACTGGTAAAGATTGATAAAATGATATCTCTAAATTGTAATTCTCTCCGAAAAGTAGAGAGTAAATATGTAAAATAACAGAAAAAGTACTTCTGGTTTGCAGAGAACATAAAGGTGCTGAAGTTGACCTGCTGGATCTGCTGATTTTTTAATTAAGTGACTACTCAGAGACTCTGTTTACATGTCATGCACAGTACTTCTAGCAGAGAGATCCTCTGATAGTAGTAAAGAAGTATAATCCTGCTGCTAGCAGTAGAACACATTCTGGTAGAAGACCATAGTGGGGCAACAGTTCAGTAAAGACAGATGTTATTTCTTGAATCATTTTTGTTCACTAGAATCTCAAACCTCACCAGGCAGGAGTACATATAATTTAGGAATGCAATTAAACAAATGGAATTTAGACCCATCTACTACTGTTTTCCTGAGTATGTCTGAAGCTGTAATCTGAACTCAGTTGCCAGAGTCCAGGAACCAATATACTTCCTTCATGGATCAATCCTTAAACAGGGATTCAGACTTCTTTCTTTTCTCTGATGTGTGACAGGAATTAAACAGAAAGTTCCAGCAGATCAACTTTCCTGTGTTCATTATCAGAACAGTTACAGACAGGCAAGGAACAGAATGGGCCACCTCAGGAACATCTGTATGCTGTATAATTAGAAAGGCCAGAGGCCTATTTCCTGTTTCTTGTCCACCCACCCTCCCACAAGACACCAGAACACTCCTCGTCTACCTTGAAAACTCCCCTGAAGGAGGCATAATTCCTTACAGTAGCAGCCAGAAGCCATTAGCAACAGCAGCAGTCCAATGGAAAGGATTAAAACTGCTTCTAGCTACCTCCAGTGCTGCTTTTGTCAAGTCATCAGGGGTTTCCTGAAGTAGGTTCACGCATTGCAGAAAAAACAGCTTCTTCCTTTAATTGTAGCATAAACATATGTCAGTGTGTGGAACTTAATAGATGTGTTTCAGGTATGGGGCAGGAGAGACTGCAAATGGGCAGAGAGGTTCAAATGAAGTGGGCAGCACTGCTAATTCCAAACGCTAAAATATCCTGAACAGACTTTCTTTTGTTAGTTCTTAAAAAATGAGACTCTTCCAAGATTTTTTTGTTTAACATTATGGGCAAGAAGCTTGTTACTTCTGCTTTCCTTTCTTCTTTTAAAATGAAGTTTGAGATTCTAAAATAATGATACCACTTCAGAAGCTGTGACTCTATAAAAAATCAGGCGATGTGATGGTGAGTTGATCCCCAGTTGCTTGCTCCATCCTCCTGCGCAGTGGAGCAGGGGAGAGAGTAAAAAAAGGAAAAGCAAGAGAAAGTGAATCAATAGAGGTAGTTTAATAAGTGAAGCAAAGAGGAAGAAAAAACAAAACAAAACAAAACAAACAAACAAACAAGCAAACAAACAAAACAAGGCAGTCACTCAGCATGTTCTACAAGTAGAGTGATTCCCAACCAGTCTTGGAGCAATTCCCTTGAAGCCCCCTCCCCCAACCGTGGCATGGAATATTTCTTGGCTCAGTTTGCATTCCAGCTGTGTCCTCTCCAAAATTCTTGCCCATCCCCAGCCTACTTGCTGTGGAAAGAGGGAAAAAGAGAAAGCCTTTTCCCACATCCTTTCCTGCTGTGGGAAAAAGAGAAAGATTTGACACAGTGCAAGAACTGTTCAGCAACAACTAAGTCATTGGTATGTTGTCAACACTGTTTTAGTCTCAAATCCAAAACACAGCACCATAGGGGCTGCTATAAAGAAAGTTAACTCCATCCAAGCCACACCCAGTACAGCTGTCAATATTCAGAGGGCAGATTGACATGAAAGGGCAGACACATATGGGCATAAAAGCAGAAAAGGAGACTTGTAAAGAAAGATTAAAAACCTTCTATAAAATGAAGAAAAGTAAGTGCATCTAGCAAAGAGAAAGTGGAAAGACTGAAAGAACACTGTAAGAAAGGTGGATACTGTGTAAAAAGACTCAGAAAACCCAAAAGTAAAGAAAGAAGAGAAGGAAAGACAGGGAATCACTTCACAAGAGAAAAAAACCACCAACAACAAAAACTAAACAAAACAAAACAAAACAAAACAAAAAAACATGAGATGCCAAGGCAGGAGAGGTACAGAGGAATACACAGAAGGAAACAATAAAAGATGAATAAATTAGAAGAAAGAGTAAAAGGAATGTGAAAAGCAGCAGTGGAAATATGATAAAAAAATATATATTTTGCCATTTTTGCCATAAACCTGTCTGTGCTGTTGGAGGGAAATGACAGGTAGCAGCAAGAGAGGGCTGCTCTGCAAGGGAAGGCAAACTGGGAGCAGAGGGCAACAGCAGGACAGGCAGGTCAGCATCCTCACGGACAAGATCAGAGTCTTCCTGTATACGAGCAAAAGGAACAGAGCACGTCTGGTGGCAATAAACAGGGCCATTGTTATTTTTAACAATAAGGGAAATAGAAATATCAATATATCCCACTTTCCCATGTATGCATAATGAGTGAGCTAATAATTCTTTTTTGGTGTTTAAATGGTTCAACAAAAATAATGAATCCCACTTTTCTGTAACTTTCTGACAGATTACACTAAAACCTTCCCTTTTAGTTTTTCATTCATTTTCAAATGTTATCACTCTACTTCTTTGAAACAAGTTCTTGCTTCTTTATAACACCTTTCTAGTAGTGCCATTCTCACTCTTAAAATCCCAAACCTCTTTAATATGGTTTCTAGTTTCAATTGCTATTGGATTCCTTTATCAGTAGATTTTCCCTCAGTGCTTTGGGTTGTAAACACAATTTTCTGGATACCTAGGGCTGAACATTAAGGACCACATAGCTGAGTATTTACAACTTTGTCAAAACAAATCATATTTTGAATTGCTTTGAGATCCACCTTTTCATCCTGTCAAAAAAGAGACATTTATTAGAAATGATGGGAGTTTTACAATTTAAATTTCACATCCGGAATTGGGCTACTGTTCGTGCCAATTTTGAATGAAACTGATTAAATTCATTTCAAAATGCAGTTGTGCAATGTTTGCCATTTTCCTGTTTAGATATCCCATGCAGGATGTGTCAGTGAAACACCACTGACCTCCTAAAAACTCTTCCAACCTGAATTATCCTTTAATTGTTGATATCATCATTGATTAATCCTCCTATGACCATCAGATATAAAACTGGCCTCTGCAAGCCTGGGGTATTCTAAGGGCAGTAAATACACCTTTCCACAAAATTTTAGGAAATATTATGGAGGTCTCTTTTACTTAATTTTATAGAAGATTGATAGTGGTTAGGGTAGGTTGCAAAGAAAATTAACTCAAGGTAGAATGTGCTCATTGTGTCGCTGAGGGTTTGATCCAACCAAGCTTTAATTATCACCTTTCACTTTAGGCAATTGTAGATGATAGTTATATACATCTTTTTGCTTTAATGAAACACAAGTGAAAGCCTGCTTAAAACTACAGTCAGAAAGGTTTTAGTTAGGTAATGCTGAAATAGGACTTGTACATTTGTGAAAAAAATGAACATGACTTCTGTGCTTCTGAGACAGATCTAAGGAGAGAATTTTTAAGTGTGGTTTGAAAGGGACTCAGAATTTGTCAATGAGAACTTTGGTGTTCATTTGTTGATTTTTATTTTCTGCTGCATACAAGACCTTGTATATTCTTGTGTACATAAATAGAATTGCATCTTGACTTGATCACCTTTTTCCCTTAGGCCTTCACGCAAAAGTGCAAATTCCAGCAAAATACTCACATCAAAAGTGATAACAGTAATTTATATAATAACTTAAATAAGGCTTGGGCATATAGCTCAATAGCAATGGAAGCTGAAATACCTAGAAATGCATGCAGTCTGAATGGTGGTTGTCAATTTAGAGAACACTTGGAAAAAAGATTGATACGGGTTTATTTAATGCATTATTTTGAATTACTATAAGCACCCTTCATAACTCACATAAGAACACAAACCTCGTCTTACAAGATTGTTCATCTTTTGTAAATATGAATGCCATGGAGGACAGTCTGCTTTCAGTATTCGGCTGATATTAGCCTAAAATTTTCATATCTGGTTTATTTAATAATGACATTTATTTTCTGCATACATTATAGCAGCTCTTTTGATATTTTTATTAATATGTAAAAATAAATGCATCTTTCACTTTGAAACTAATTAAATTTTACATATTGATAGAGAGTGTTAAGGAGGATAAAAAATACAGACCAATTTTCCATCAAAACATACCGTATTATAACATCAGAGGGTTGCAAGCTATATTCTGAAAAGCTATAAACATGCTGTCTACCAGTACAATTAAAGTTGTTTTAATAACTATCTTCCTTTTTTTCAAATATCATCCTGAAGAAAAAATGATACCCAACTCAAAAGTAAAGAAATGTGTCCTTTCAGATTGTTTTGAATTAAAGCATTGTTCAGAAATGACAAAGGGAAACATGTTACTCTGAAAATTAGTTTAACAATTTTCTAGATTTTTTTACATTTTTTTGTTTGTTTTCATGAAGATGAAAAGACAAAAAGAAAAATGGACTCTCATTCTTTGGCTTTTTTCCAACAAAAAACAATCCATAATCCATAAAAAGAGATGTGGTCTTTGGTTGGGGCAGACAGATGCATTGTATTTCAGCAAGCTGTGTGAAGACCCAGGAGATAATATTGGCCTGTTATTCATCTGTTCTGAGCTTTTAGGTGCGATTACCATAATAACTTAGTTTGTTACTCTTAATGTTCTCTGCTTGCTTACATGGAAAGTATGTGCAAGGTGTGCAATGTGATTATTTTTATGACTAGGTGTAGCCAAACAGCTGCACTAAGCTAACTGCCAACTGAGATAATAGTTTGGGAAAACAGGCAGAGAGAGGTCAAAAAGTTTTGATTTGTACAGCTGAGAGGATTTACCCATTTTTCACATCAATTTCCATAATCTAGAGATCATATTAAATACAACTCCAACTAGGAATGGCACGGCTGTCTAAAGAAGGCATGTGACTCCTGTGTTCCCAGATTTGCACTTGCTTGCTGAAGTCCCTCCAGAAATGACCCTACTTTTCTTCTTACTGCTTAAATGTCATGATAATATGCCCAAAACCATAGCCTGAATCCCAGCAGGCCTCTATTGAGCAACCTAGTTACTCTTGGCTATTGTTAGTGGACCTTCTGACAACTAATGTGGTCTAAATTCATTTTGGCTTTCAATCCTTGTAGTTGCTTCACCACGCTCCACACATCCTTCCTAGTTCTTTCTAAAGCAGACTTCCAACCCTTGCTCTTAGCTGCAGTTTCCATCTCACATTGATTCAAAATACCTTGCTGCTCCCACCATTAAAGCTGTCCTCTAATATACCGTCTGATCTGTTTTCAAGATAGCACTTAGGAAATTCAGTATACCTCTTGCTGTCCCTTTCTCTACACTAGAATTAATTTTCTCTACCAGATCTGCTGACAGAATTGCAACTACTAATTAGAAGCTAAATCAGTCCATCATATGATCCAGATCAGTGTGATGTAGTCATAACTACATAGTGTGTGGCTGACAGGTTTAATGTTGCTCTTTAGTCCAGATCATTTTTACAGACTAGACTAGGCAAGAGGCGATGAGTGTAGACTGTCAACAGATCTGAAGGAACAGCAGGAGGCTCTGTCAAGAAAGCAGTGATGAGCAGGTGAAGTTGGTAGCATCTAAACACAGTTTAACTGCATTCCAAACAGGGTGTCTGACTGCTTTCTGATTCCCACTAAGTCCTTGTCAAGCTCTACTATTCCACTTTTCTTTGGAGATCTCCTCCTACTTGTGATTCCTGCCCCATCTGCTAAGCCTTTATGCCATCTATCCCTGACAAACAGCTTAGATACAGCTGCCACCAAAACCCAGCTTGACTAATAACCTGACATTTGTACAGAGTTGTCTAATGCACCTATAAAGCTGGGATAAAAGACTTGAGTAAAGCCTTTCTGAGATTTGTAGCACATTCTTCTTCTGCCTGAGTTTCATTTTGAAAATACGAAGAAACCCCATGTTCAACAGAAGTTGACGTGTGGAATCTTCTGTTATTTGCAAAACAAGTGGTGACAGCCGGAACATAACACAGCTCTCAGAGTTCAAAGTATCTGCACTACAATTAATTACTTACTGTGATGTTCACTTTGCATGAAACTCTTGTCTCAGTAATTGAACACATCACAGGGGGAGACAAAGATGTAATTTGCTACTGCTGACTGTATCTGGTTATGTCTAGCCTGTAAAACTGAATCAGTCACTTTCTTGGATCTGGTTTGGTTTATTTTGTGCAGCGTGTCTTCTGCCTTTTCTGCTTTTCTCAGCATGGTTGCCCCATGTGTTACACTCCATGTTTTTAATTCAACGTTTTTTTTTCTTGTTCAGCAGTTTCATTGCCTGTCTGAAAAAAAAATTATTACCAGTGTCCAGAGAAAGATTTGTGATGGTTACCAGTCTGGGGTTTAATCTGCTTTTTATTTTTGGAGTCCAACTCATATTACATCAATAATTAAAGCATATTTACATTTGCATAGAACTCATCTCTCCTCTTTCATGTTAGTAAATGTTGGTCAGTGACTGGATCCAAGGAAAGACATGTTAGCAAAGACACCTCTCTTGCAAAAAAATAACCAAACCAACAACAAAACTTTCTGTTCGTCAGGATACAGCATTATGCACAATGGTGTACTCTTTTTTTCACTGCATGAACCTTGAATACTCTTCGTAGTATCAGAGTTTCTGCTACAGAGTAGCAGAAAGGTCTCCTGCCCAGCTTGGCAGCTGGCAAACTTTCCATCTGCTTGAGAAATTAATCAAAATCTACTACTGCCTGAGCAAGTGCTTTAACTAAATAGGTATCATATAGAAGGTAGGCAAGACCTCCTTTGTATCTTAAAAGGAAGAAGTTACTGATGTGTTTCCTGAAAGAAAGTTCCTATCTATTGGCATTTTCTGCAACTGGTACCGCAGTAAGACACTCAAGGATGGGAGGATAATATAGGCTTGACTGAAGAGTGGGCTGCTCTTGCTGATGCACTCCCGGACACATGTAGAAGCAGAATTCTAACTGCTTAGGAAACTTGAAGGTTAAACAAGGAGATAGCTAGTTATTTCAGATGCCTCCAAGAATGGACAGCAGCTGTCTGTGGGTGTCTTGGATTGTAGCTTTGGATTTAGGAGCCTCAGTTCTGCTCAAGTCTCGCCTCAGGCACTGAAGTCCTTAGCTGGAGCTAGCCCCAGAACCCCAGCTGGTGCACATCAGTAGAGATCAGTTATGCTCAGAAGCATCACAGCACATGACCCTACTTGCTGCAGGCAGAAATAATTTCACTTGCTGTTGAAATAAGCTGGTCTAGAACAAGCGGATGAAGAAGCTGCCTAACAATACAAAAACATATACAGTGACATTTAGTTCTGGTATTCCTCTCTAACTCAAAATTTGCAAAAACATGTCTGTTTTATTTATTTGATTTTTGGGGTTTATCTCATCAAGGTCTGTAAGAACTGTGGCAAGTTTCAAGGTTAACGTTATTTTTCCCCATAGCATCTGTCTTGCCAATACCACTTTTTCTGACTCTTTATATATACCTATATATTCCTGTATCTGTAGGAAAATTAGCGTAAAAGTCATAGCAGGTGGTAGCAGCTCCAACAACATGTCAGAATGGATCAAAACAATCCTGTATCAGAATGAGGAGAGGTTCTCCGGGCTTCTTACAGGTCCTATTCCTCCCGAAAGATGCCAGTGTAAGGCAGGCATATGCAGCTCTGGGTGCCTGTGATGCACTCGCTGTAAGAGTTCAACTCTCCAGGAGTGGCCACCAGGCACTTCCACCAGCAGGAAAGCCTGTTGCAAAATTAAAGTGATTTGAATTCAGTTTTATTTTGCTTTCTGGAATAATCAAGTGACTTCATATCTTACAGAGTTAATCCAAACTTGTTAGTTCTTTAAGAAGTCCTTCTTGGATGGCAGCCCAGGATAGTATTATATTCCAGGGCCAAGAAATAAAGCTTGAATAATTTACAGTGTGAAAGATAGAAAAAATATATATATAATGTTCACATACTGTGCTATAAATTTGAAAAATATCATCAGGCTTTCAGCCAAATGCCATGGTATGCTAGAAGTGCTTATGCCACATATGCATAATAATTCTTGTTAACTCTGAATGGAACTGTTGTTACTGATCATATTTTGTTTGGAAGAGATTAGCAGTGAGTAACTGTGCTCTGAAAAGTGCTCAGAGCTTGGTTTTAAGATTGTTTTATGTCTGCAGTTTGAATGGCAGTTAAAGCTTATCAGGTGGGATTTTTTGTGTGTGATTTTTTTTTTCACTAAAAAAAACAGTTTGTTTAAAAAAAAAAAAAAAAAAGTCAATTTCCTTTTATCAAGCTCCCCTCTTAGAAGTCACGTGGTTTATATACACAGTTAAATATTCTTTAGCTCATGGTAATTTAATAGCCTGCTGCTAGAAATCAGTGGTTAGGTTAATTACATGGAAGATGAAGGCCAGAAGTTCAAATCTTTTGTGGTAATTGATGCAACTTTCATTCCATGCAAGTGCCATAACCACTAGATTTTCTGAAACCTGTTTTTTCTGCTAGCTTCCTCTTGAGTAAAATTCTTTTTCTGTCTCTGTCTGCTAATAGTGATTGCTCCCGTCAAGAGGAAATTCTTCTGAACCCTTATCCTCTAGTTTTTTCCTCTAGCAGTACCAGTTTCTGACCTTGGGTTGTAATAGATAGGTATTCTGTGCCCAGTGGAATAGAATAGGGAAGCTGTTCTACCTGAGATATTTGTGTGAAAGTGGAATAACAGAAATATAATGAATATGCTTAAACAAAATACAATACCATGTCTTAAGGGACTATTGATAGGATTTACTACATTAACCATAGCTTGGAAAGTGACAGAGAAGGAGTGATATTTCATAAATATTGTTATTTCTACCCTTTTGTTCCCAGCCCCCTTTGTCACAAAGATAGGCAAAACAAGATAAGACTTAAAGAAATACGTAAGAATGATAGTGTTAGGAGCATAGGTGCTGATACGATCATGTTTTAAAGAGAAGCAAGAAAAAAATATCTAAATTTCATGTCCATTTGCACAGCTTTCTGCCCCAGGCAAGCTTGGTTTTTTCCTCACAAACAGTGTGTAAGTCTTTACCAATATACTGGTAAGAATATCTAAGAAAAAAACAGAAGTAGTGCTGTGGTACCAAAGGAAGTTCTCTTTCTGAAGGTTTATAGGTAGGATTGATAGGATCTAGGTCAATAAGCAGGTGAGTGACTTCAAATTTGCACATCACGCCTGTGAGAGAAATGGATAAAACAGCAACACCTGTTTACCTGCAGTTGGTTATGGGCCATTTGTGGTCTTGTTAAAACTCTGCCCTCATGAGTCTGGCAGCCTTCCTTTGTATTTATGAGAATGATTATGGTTGTTTAAAGTCAGTAGTTACGAAATTAATACATGGAACCTAGAAAATCTTTTTTATAAACCAATCCCTATCCAGAAGAGAAAAGTAAAGAGTGTGACAGCCAAGTATTTTCAAGTGTAATAAATGAAATAAATGGAACAAAATGCAGTATCTTTGATTTTAAACCTTTTAGATTACAAAATTCACAGTGATGGACAGACAAAATGGCTGTCCATTCAAATACCTCATTGGTCTTCTGCCTTCATTCAAACCCTGGGAAATTAGGTACTCCTCTGGCTTCAAATAGTGGTGCAGTGATTCAACTGAAATTATTTCTGGTAGTGAAAATGTAACTGTAGCAGAACTTAGGAGAATTAAAACCCACACTCCAGTTGATTGTATGAACTTTGCTCTTCCAGAAGTAGTTACTGTGCACAGCTCAGCCTGCTTAGTTTGACTATGTCAACAGTGTTCCTGGCTAAAGTACTGTATTTACACAAGAACAGGAAATCCAGATGAACAGCAGAATCCATGATCTGTATTTTTCTCCATGTAGCCCAGTCTGGGTATGCATGTTACGTGTTTCAAAGAGTAAAGGTGAAACAAACCAAGATCTGTTTATTATCAACTGCTGTTAGGACAGTAAAAGGCTGTACCCAGATTATGGTGTCTGAATAGTGAGGGTAGGAACTAAGCTAACACTTCCCTGGCATACTGTGTTCATGGATAATCATCATCTAAAAACAACCACAGTAGTTCACTGCCTCAAATACCTAAATTCATGTCCTTTGATATCTGAAAGCAATCCTTCTTCCCCCACCTGCCCAAAGCCTTTAGCAACTATGCCCTCAAGATTTCACATTGATATTGACCTGCAGTTTGAATGAATAGCCCACTGTGTTTATTACAGGAAAATGATTAAAAAACAATAGTGAAAAGTTCCAGTAAATGATATTTGATATCATTTGCAATATTTTTTTCCCTTTATATATATATATATATATTTTATTTTTTTTTCCCCTTAAAAGTGAATTTCAAATGCATCCATACTGGCTAGTGGCATACGTTGTATGGTAATGTTTTTATCCTCATTCCTCAGGAAGAGGACAAATGGGAGGTGGCAAGGACTCTAATTTCACTTTCTTCAGAGAGCCCAGCCTTTTGAGATAATTGTTTTGCAATAAAGCTCATTCAATCCATTAATTCTTCCATTAAAGAGTAGGTTGTATCTGAGTGCCATTTATAATTGCAGAGAAGTAAAAATCAATCAGCTAATTCCTTGAGAAATACCATTTGGATCCTAGTGTGGATAAACATGTAAAACAATGCCGTTACTCTTATACAAGATTAACACATATCTGATCCATGACTCATTGGGCCATTGTCTTTCAATGCAATTCGGAATAACACCAATATTCTGAATTTTGCAGCTGACTCTCCTAAGTAACCTTTTTCTGCATAGAACCATCCTGTAGCCTTATCTACAAATGCTGTATGAAATAAGAAAGTATGTCTCAAGGCAGAAATAATTTTGGGATCAAAACTGTGCTAGCTAATTGCACCATCAACTAGTAACTGGTGTTCAGTTTAACCAGCATCTCCAGATAACTTCAGCTATTGTTACTACAGAAGAACCTAAGACTGTTAAACTAGGATTAAATTAAACACACATAGACACACTTTACTTACTGGGTTGCTGATTACTACAGGAATGAAAAAAGACCGAGGTGTTACTAGCCCCCTCAAGATGTTAGTTCATCTCCCCAGGCTGGCTGTGATCTGTAGCTATATGGATATTGAAAATGTAACACGTGTTGAAGGTGAGTCAGAGAAGACTTCACCATAGTCTTTTATTAGTGCAGTGTATGTACAGTTCCTGTGCATCATTCTCCTCTGTCTGTAACTCATAGTAGCACAAAGTAGCTATAAAATGGTCATCAGCTTGGTCATAAATGACTCCAGAAAATTCAGAGGAGTGGAAAATACGATCTTTTGTCTTCCACCAATATCCATACAAAGAATTTGATTGTACCAATAGAGAGAAAATACTCTCTCTGTCCAACATGCTAAAAATCTTCCAGAAATTCATTTTCATGAGTGTTTCTACTGACCTTCTTTCCCACATGAATCTGGGCATTCCATCAACTTTAATTCTTCATGATTTTTCTGTAAATATTTGATGTTGTCAATTACAGGCTTTTCCTTCTGTAGTGCTTAAAGCATGTCATGGCCTTTCAAGCCACACTTTCTGCCACATTTTCACCCCTCACAGTCTCAGTAGTGTCAGGTTGTCAAAATGAATAAAGCTTTTGTAACACCTCACTGAACAGGTGTTTTCTGACTTCTTTTTTTAAGCTTGAGGAAGGTTGAATTGAGTAACAGCTGAAATGGGTGAACTATTTAACAAACTATTAACTGTTTTCTAGCATGGTAGAAGGAGATCAGTTGACTCTACACTGTCCTTTTAATTGATCTCAATATGCATAGCCACCCACTGAGCATCTGATAAAGGTACAGTACTTTGCTTATCATTTTGTTCTGTGATTTTTGGCCTGTAAGTAGTGCCATTAGTACTGCGAAGGCTTCTAAGATCTTTTCTGAATCAATTATATTATTTATCTTTTAAGGAAGGTTTAGCTGAGACCAGAGGTTAGGGTCTCATTAAGTTAAGCCCTGGCTCTTCAAATCTTTCCCATTTAAAAAGCTTATTGATTTAATTCCATCTTCCCCATCTTATACCATTTGGACAGTGTATCCAGTAAAGATGTGGTGTAGGTTTTCATTTTATTTTCACCTCATCTTACAGTAATCGGATCCTGGATCTGATGTGTAGATTTCATTGTTTCTTTTGCCAAATTGGCTTAAGAAACTACTTCCAGTATCACAACACATGGAAGCCACTGTCATATAGCAGCTTCTCCCTTTAGGCCGCCTTACCTGCTCCTGTGTCTCAGTGACCTCCAAGGACAACTGAAGTGGCATGGAAATATGGTGTGAGGTTGGATCTCTTTATAATTCTCAGTACTTCTTCCCATTCCAAGCTTTTCTCTGAGCAGAGGACTCCTGTGACTGCTGAAGCATGGAACCCACTTGCCTAGTAGGAGGGCGTAGGGCAAATGTCAAGATGAAGGTTGCATTGCTGCATAATAGCAAACATTGTATTTAAAAATGTGAAGAATAAAAAGTTATATGTGCACCTATTGGTTAGCTAGTATGTCTCGATAGTGTGCATGAGGATATTGCCTATGAATGAGGCACTACAGCTATGGTTCTACTCTCTTCTCACCCTGAATGCTCACCTACAGCTTCATGTCTGGCTTGGGACACCTTGTGGCAATTTATAAGCAGCCAAGCCAAGAGACATGTCATGAAATACAGCAATATCGGAAAGGACAAAATAGGATTAACGTAGCTCAGTGAGCTGCATAGTGGACTATATTAGACCAGCATGTACACAAACTTGATTTGTACTGGATATCCTGTCCAGCTGGCATGAGCCAGCACTACTCAGACTCAAACTCAAACTCTCTATGTGCAGTTTTGAAGAAAAAAATAATAATCCCCTGTGTACATAAGAATTCTAGTTGCCAGTCATAAGCAAAGCTGGAGCTGTGTCCTTGCTAATACATGCACACACACAATTGTAGAATCATTCACTTTCTAAAACAACCTTCCAAATGGTTGTGTTTTTATATGTGTTAGCCCTTGGAAATTTCTTCTTGGGACTGACGGGCACTGCTGATAAATTTCCCTGTGGCCCATTGATCCTTAGGAGTGTATTTAAAGAACTCTATAAACTTTTCTTTTGGGTATGCCCCACAGGCAATTCTCAAATGCTCACAGCTTTTCAAATGCTCAAATCAAAGTAATCTGACTTCATTCTCAGTGCTTCAGTGATGATTATTTTCATGCCATATTGCAAGTCTGACCTACATTTTATCTTCAACCTCCTTTCCTTAGGCACAGAATCATTATTTCTTTTTAAATAGTGAAAAAAACCTACATTTTTATTTACTGTCTTTTCACTTTTGCTTAGAAAAGAAATACTTCTAAAGTACCTATGGCATCATATTGCTCTAGATAGAATTATTCAAACAGTTTGATCGGTTGAGTCTGGTATGTCAGATTCTCAACTAGGAGAGAAGCCATGGATTGTTCTGGGAATCTGTGATTTGCCAGCACTCTGATTAGAGTGTATGAGACAGGATCATATGGGAAAGTCCCACAATCAATGCCCAGGACTTGACAAGTGTCTGCAACACAAGACTGATCCTAGGAAATCTGAAAGACTTGTGGTGGTATATGCCAAGAGTGTGATCTAATTAGCTTTGAAGCATTGCTTTAGATAGCGTTTTTACTTCATGCTGGGTTGGTTTTAGATTATGCTGTTTTGGCTCACCCTTTATTTGATGAGAATTAGCATCTCCCAATAACACTTTTTTCTAGTGTGATTTAAGGTTGAAAAATCAGTCTTAATGGGAATTGTCACTAGAAGAAAAAACAAATATGTAAAAATACTAAGTGAAGTTTTCCTGCATAAATTCCAGTGATTCCCTTTCTGCATTTTATTTCATGCTATTTACAAAATTTGTTTCCAGACATGATGGAAAGTACATTCATTTTCATCGTCAGTGATGTGTAAAATTTGCTGCTATCACTCATATTACTAGACACTTTTATTGTAGAAAATGGAAGGTAATTGGTACCTTAGGCAGGCTACAAATCTTTCCTGGCAGCACTGTATCACTCACAGTACATTGATTGCAAAAATTAGTTAATTCAAGATGAATATTATATTCCTTGAGTCCTGGCATAAATCTCTCCAAATTCTACATGCGTTCCTGCCATCAGATTAAAAGATGGATTTCTGTCAGCCTACTTGACTATGTGTGTTCCTGATTTAGATGCTCATCATTCCAAAACCTCTTCTAAAAATGATATATATTGCCTATTAAGTCCATCAGAAGAGACTTTAAATGGCAGGAATCAATAATATTGGGCTAATCTGTTGCTTTTATTTACCGATCTTCTTAGGGTTGTAAATCCTCAACTACCTGGTGTTTCCTACCTCATTATCTTTGTGAATAAAACTAATGAGACTGCAGTGCTTATGCATTGGTGAGAATCTTTCTCTCTGTACATATAAGATAGTCTTCATTTTTAGTGTTAAGGAAATAAGGTTTGAAACTTCTCTAACAAATATAAGAAGACATTTTCTCAATATTCACTGAATGAGAATGCATCTGGTTTTGATATAATGATTTCCTATGGCAACTTGTATTTATCAGCTTCTACAAAATGTTTGTACTTTAAGCATTGTTGTAAATTCCCATCATTCTTCTGACATACCTCAGCTTCAAGGAAAAGATAATACAAAATGCACAAGTATTTGCAGACAAATTAAAATTTCTTTTCACTATGAGAAATCAGTTTGTACCGATCATAGCATCCCAGCACTTCAGACAGTCTTTGCAGCTCAGAGAAGGTCTACCTGTGCTTTGTGAGATTGAATGCCTTAATGTTGTTTGTTTATGACTGTGGTTTGCCATAATAAATATTTTCCATCCTTCTCCAGATTCTCTTCTAGCAGAATTGAGTCACTTGTAGCAGATACGAGACATCCTGCTTCAAATGAAGCACAAACATTAAGTGAATCTGTCTCTGCTGTGGTGTTTCATATTAAGTTAAGCAGTTGTGTGGCTTTGAATTTAATCTCTGTCTTAACAACACCCTGCTAAGAATGTGTCTTAGACTGAGTCCTCTGGGTACTCACAACTAGCATCTAGGTATGAACCTTGGTGGGAAATTTCAGTCTGCTGATGAGATATGGCCAGTGCTATTTTCAGTTCAGACTGAATTTTGTCAGAATGTAGAGGAAATACATTTTCAAGACAAGTAACTGTTTTGCACATCAAAAACAGTCTTTGTGACAATAAAACATCACAGCTAGCAAAATTCAAAATTTACCATCTTTTTTTTTTTTTTTTCAGCAGAGTACAGTGCAGGAGCTACAAGGATTTTAACTTGTAATGAAGAGGCTCTTGCATGAATCATTTAAATGAGTCGTTGCATAGAAGTTAATTTTAAGCAGTGCAAACACATTAACACAACATAAACAATGAATGAAGTTGATGTTGACAAATTCTTGGCTTTAGAGTGATCACTGATTAAGAAGACTGCACAAAACAGATCTAAAATTACTATCACATCTCAAACCTGTGAAATTGATGAAGAGTAACTGGAAAAGGACTGAGCATGTCTTTTTTTTTTCAAAAAAAAAAAAAAAAAAAGAACAGTCAATCAGACTCTTGATAACAGCTGTTCAGGGAGTGCCTGATCTTTACATTAGTTTTCCACTATTTCTGGTTAAAATATGCCATTATGAGACTGTATTAGTGAACTGTACAGCATACTGGATGCTATACAAAAATATGGGTGATGTGTATGAGAGAATATAAAAAGAAGATGAAAACATACAAGGATATGCAAATTATTAAAGCTAGTGAGACATTACAGTCTTTTAGGGAGCTAACTGTGGCACAGATCAGATAAGAAATTGCAAAACCTTAGGCTAACAAGCAAAGAGAAACTGAAGACAGAAGTCAGCATCATAGTAAATTGTGCTTCTTGTGACAAATGCCACAAGCTGAAGAAATGCCTGGTACTTGGAAAAGCATGGCAAATGCAATAAGCTCATAGTAAGTTGTGATAATTTATGCCCACAGCATGAACAGAGAATGACAACAATATCATTGCAGATAGGGAAACTCAGAAAAGTAATAGACAGTTTTGAACAAAGTTGGAGACAGTGCCAAATCAACATGATGCCAGAAAATATTAGCACTGTAGGAGAAATGCTGTAGTGTAAGATAAGTGGGTAAAACTGAAGATTTTGCTTACACGAAGACTTATTGCAGTTAGCCCCACTGAGGAAGCAGATGAAATAAATGCATGAGTAAATAACAAATGCTTAAAGATTCAGCTCCTAAGATTACATAGCATAAGATGTATAATTAATTAAAACATGTACATTTTTGGAAGGCAGGAAATTGGAACAACTGAAGTAAATATCAGAAAGGTGTTCCAGGATATTGGGAGGCTTTCTAAAGGTAACAGTTTAAAGTGGAAAATGCTTGTGATTCCTGCCCCTTGGAAAATTCTAGTCTCTCAAAACACAAGGCAAAAGACAGACTGGGAAGAGGCCACTTCCCCTGGAATCACAGAGCAAGCAAGGGAGCCAAGAGAAACGACATTACACATCAGTCACTGTGGACAAAAAATTGTATTATTTCCTCTCTACTTATTCACTCCAAATAACAAATGAAATATATAAAAATGAAGGGCATATATATATATAGTATATATAAATATATATATAAATAAGGACATTCTTAGAACAGTCTTTTATGTTCGATGCATCAACCATGGAAAAGTATCTGGTATCAGCAGATTTGGCTGTTAACTTCAAGAAACAGCATGCTTTCTTAGCATGAGGTATTTATTAGGAAATACAGCTTATCCAGACTGGCTTCTAGGCTACGTTTAGCACCTGACTTTTTTCACTGGAAAATAAAACACATCTTTAATAATGTCGAGAGTTATATAAGTCTTCACAGGTGATGTTTTCATCTGTGGAAATACAGTTGAAGAGCATGACCACTGGCTCCAAGTAGCTTTGAAAAGCTAGCAGAAGATAAATAAAAGTGTGAATTATATGTAATAGAAATAACATTCCTAGAAGCAAGGTGCTCAAGCAGATCCAGTAAGGATAAGGCTTTTACTAGCATTCTTGTACTTGTCGATAAAATAAGCATTATGACACCTGGAGATGGTCATGAGTAGTGTAGGGAAACTAATTGCAATTGTAACTAATTTTAAATGCTCAAACAGTGGCCTTTGAATACTCTGGCAGTATGCAAAAGTGAATAGAGGAGACTGAAATGAAGTTACTAAATTCTTAAGTTGATATCCTTACAAAGTCCTTAGACTTAGACTAAGGTTGTTGTGACACCAACGACAGCATGTTCAGGAATGAAGACTATTACTATAGTGTTGAGTATCTCATATTTAATCTGTATTTATGAGAAGCTTTGTGTCTATTCACAGAGGTCCATGTTAGCTGAAGCTCTCCATAAACCACCTATTGCCGTTGACAGAGAGAGGCCTGAAAAGAACACAGATTAGTGTTATATAAATATGTATGTTCTCTGTATATGTATGTTCTCTATCTCTGTGTAAATATATATGTTCTCTATATCTATCTATATGTTTATATAAGAATATAAGCTTGTGCATTCTTTGTAGCTAGCATACAGAAAAGCACAGTTCCAACCTAGATTGTAGAAGTCCCAATCTTCCTTTAAAAGAACACAGCTCTGTCTGAAACAAAATGTGAAATGAGATTGCCAGCACTAATGCTGAGAATGGAGAGTCTGCTAGATGTAACTGAAATTATTAGCACTGTGAGATTTAGAAGAAAGTTCTGGGCCTCCTTTACTTGTTCAGGGGGGAATTTTCAGGACTAGTATTTGAACATTAAAATATTACACAAAAACATTGAAAAAGATACACAAAAATCATCAGAGAACAAAAAAGTGAATGGAGGTCATCAGTACTTTGGAAGCTTTGAAGACTTGTGACCTGCAAAAACACAGGTGGAATTCAGCAACATTTCCATATTGGTAACATAAGAAAAACATGGCCTTTGAGACAAAACAGATTCAAAAGGACATTTTTCTTTCTGTGAGGTAACCTTTGCAGAATGTACTACAGTTAAATAGTGCTTACACATATCCAGTTTCTGTAGAGATGATATACCTCAAGCAATAAAGTTTTACAATTGGGTGATAATTTATTTGGCAGTGAGGTTAAACATTCTGCAATTAAATATGCGTATAAATGTATTACTGCTAATGTGCATTATCTCCAGTCCAATAGTTTGATGGAAGACAATGTCAAAATGTTAAGTATGTACACAAAGGATTGCCAAGTCAAGGTGGCTGAACTGCAGGACATACCTCTGCTAAAATGGACCATGTCACTAATCTGACTGTAGCCACCATATAGAAATCTGCAGGTTCTTATAACATGCAATATCTTAACCATTGTCTGAACTTTCCTAGTTCCTAGACTTTTTTATAGATTGAAAATTCAAAGTTAACTATTGTTACTAATGTTAATAGTAGGATCAACTGCTAGTAAGATCTGGACGTATGACCCAAGAAAGATACTCATGAAAAAGTCTAGTTCAGAAAGTGGCATTGTTTGTGGCATTTGTTGTGTGGAAGCTCATAATGAGCATTTAAAACAGCAGCCCTGAACACCATGCAAATTCCTCTAGCTGTATAAAACATCACATGAAAAAACAGTGATAGTTTCTCCGCACTTTTTGTCTTTCTATAACATAAATATTCCTACTTGCTGACAAATAGTAAGGCTGTTAATCCTAGTAAGTATATACTAAGAAGCTTCTTAATTCATAGTGTTTCCATGCAAGGACAAATGAATTAGTGTCTGATAGGACTATTGAGTGCCAGCTTCCATTTCTACTGTTTTACACAAGCTTTGTAGTGTTTTACATCTTTGAGAAGCAGTTCCATTCTATTAATTCCACCTCTCAAAAGATTTGCTGATATCCAGCCTAAATTCCAGCTGCTTAATCCCAGTTGCATCATTTTGCTTTACCCCAGTGCTCTTGAAGTCTGCAGAAGTACTTTCAACTCCTTACTGTAAGTTACTTAGATGCCGTAAATAGTGAAGTACAAAGCCTGCAAGAAATAGTAGCCTTTGTGCTTCTTTAGCCAGATGCTTTGTTTTAGGTTCCTCAGGGCAGTGGAGTGATGGCTGATTGCAATAGCAATGGCAGATGCCTTTCTCTCCCTGCTATGAGGCTTTGCCTGTTCTGTGGCTCTGGCTCAGTGAAGTGAGAGGAATGCCTTCTCCAACATGCACAGTTTTCCAGTGGCTTAGATGAAGCCACTGAGCGAACATGCACTTCAGGGTAAATAGTGTCTTCACAAATGTATGTCAAGTTTTGTTCTCTTTCATGTACAGCAGCCAAAGATGAAGTGACAGACTGGCTAGACATTCAAATGTGCTGATTTTCTCTGCAACCTGAAACAACCAAGACAGGCAGGAAGAAGACCGCCGTCAGTTGTAACAAGAACACCATAGAGCTAGTGCATGGCATGTTTACTCATACATCCTTCCTTAATGTAGTGCACCATAAAATACATAGAACTTTGTTCAAGTTGTTTTCTTCCCTAAGGGTCAAAAGTATTTTGTATTCATGAACTACTTCAACAAACTAAAAGGCTTCTCTGGGGTGAGAAATGAGAGCTGTTTAAGGCAGGTAACAAAGGAAACTGCTGTACACAGATAAAATTGAAGGTTTCTTCAGGATTTATAAACTTATGTACAGCAGTGAATGTATGTTCATGCGCAGTAGAAAGCCATCTGAACAGAAGACATATTTTAGCTTTAAGGAAAGCTGTTGATCAAGGCCAAAAAAAAAAAAAAAAAAGGATTAGGTTGGTCCTAAAGTGTCACCAGACTGTGTTGAGCTCTCCTTGGCATCTTGCAGATGACAGGTTTGTTCCCTACCACCTGTTAGAATCAAGGTTAGGAGGGGCACACCTCATTAACCTGAGTAAACTAATAAGCAGCAGCAGAAAGGAAAAAGCCTCAAAGCTGATTGTCCTATTATCACCGCTTATGTGCTAAAAAATAGAAAAAGGAAAAACAATTAAATTCCTACCCCTGCTGGAAAGTTGTACCATTTACTTTGAAATTTTCCATTAACTTATTTATTCAGAGAGTATAGGTTATATCAACTTAACTTAACCCTAAAGACACTACTTATTGCCTCTGTGAAGACTAGCAAATTTTGTAGTGTCCTGATTTCCAGCTTCCTGCCCCGTTTCTATTTCACTTCCAGCATCTGTGGCCAGTTGTGATGGACAAAATGTTATAAGGAGGGACTAATGGAGGTTCAGCAAATATGGTGGCAAAACTAGAAGAGTAAAGTCTATGTTCTTATGCTCATAGAGCAAGAGCAATCAGGTGGGAACAGCTCTTAAGTTCACCCCTTCTATGAAGGCATTTCAGTAGTTGCTATAAAGTGTGGTGAAATAGTGTTTTGGAGGAACTGGGTTATGTTTGAATCTTATGTTTATATTGAGAGGTCCTCTACCTGCTCTAATGAGAAGATCTATCTCCCCCTGATATTTTGAAGTATGTTATTTGTTGCGTTTTCATTTTGGCTTTTTGTCCCATAAATAGGCAGATAATAAGTTGTTCATGCTAGAAGCTTATACTTAAGGTAGGAGAGTTGGTTAGGAGGCTGGAGTGCCTTAATTTCAGCCTAGAGAAGTTTCACTAATATGAGTAGGCTGAAACTGTGATCTCCTATGTTGTTTAAACAACAACAAATGTGGATTAGAACATATGTTAAACTCATTACTGCCTAAAGACTGCTTAATGTTTTTGTAAATATGATAGTGTTCACATCCAATCTATTGTCCAACCTCCCCACCCTTTTTAATGCTTGGCATCATGAAAGCAGAAGTTTTAAGAGATTTGTGCATCATTATTTGTTGCTCATTTTTTTAAGTAAGTTACTTTAACATTAGTAGTAAATATGTTGCATTGAGGAAGCTTTTGCTGAAGACCTAATACTCTTTTCTGGAAAAAAAAATAAATCAAAAAGTTTATTAAGCAATTTTTTTCAGAACTTACTTGAAATATTTTATGATGCAGAAGACAGCATTACTGGTTTTGGTTCTGCATGGATTCAGAAAACAAGATAGCATGTTCTGATTACTAATTATGACCTTGCATAGTCTATTTGGTACAAGCTATCAAGGCTGAACCTTGAAAAGCTGAATGACACTTTGTCAATGCATGGAGCTACACAGATTTATCACAGTGTGACAGGTTGGTATTGCACTGTCGTATTGGTCTCAAGATGTTTCATAACCAAATCGTAGTATGCTAACCTTATTCATCTATGTTAAACTGCTACTGGACTTCAGGATGTGGCCTTTAGAGTCATACCTTTTTGTTTCCCTGTCTTCCCTTTGTTTCCTATTAGGGTCTACATGTCCATTTTACCTCTGCTGCTCTGCACATAATGAAGGAGTTTCAGGAACATCTCCCTACTTAAAGTACAGGGCTCAGCCAGACTTTGCAAAAGCCTCTTGAAAGGAGCGACTGTGTGTTGCTATCCTATATCATACTCTGGTAGTAGACATAAATCTAAATGCTCTGATGGGTAACACTGATTAAAAGCAATGATTTTTGGTCATGGCCTCTTTTAATCTTTTGATATAACCTTCTCATCAAATACTTCTGCTACTAGCTACAGAAATGAAGATTCTCAACCCCCTTGTGGGATGTGGATTAAGATTAATGTATACCCATGATGGTAGCCTTAATTGCTAGCTACGTCTAACCCTTTTAAAGTCTGAAATCTCTTGTATTGTATCTTGGTTATGCAAATATATTCGCATATCCAAAGCCGGATGTAGTTCGTATTCAGACAAAATACATAGTACCTATTAAAAAATACATTCTTTGGAGCATGAAATGGAAAATGAACAGCTAGCCAATTAATACTGTCTTTTGTCTACAGGGCTAAAGTACATGTGAATACAAATAGCAGCAAGGTGATGTTGAATTATTAACAAGGTGATATTTATTGGACAAGAGATGATTGGAAGCAAGTAGTAAGCGACTTGTCATTAATTGATTCTAGAGAAGCTATTAGTACATGAAATGCTCTCAGTCTTACTCCTTCAAAACCTGGTGTTATGATCGGGGAAGGCTGGAATTTCACATGTGACTTAAGGGAAATTAGAGTGGTTGCCGCAGCAGTCGCAATGCCTCTTTTAGCACAGTAGTTTGATTCCCTCTGCTCTGGTTGTGAAACACTTTGTTTCCAAGGGCAAACAGGTTAGGGACTTACATTGGTAAGGTACAGGAATATGAAGTGCAAAATAAAGTTTGAGAAAACTTTGGTTTTAAATAATCCCACAACCTGAAAAGACAATGATTCCTTAAGTCATGAAGTCCAGGTTCTCCCAAATACTCAACTTGCTGAAGAAACCACCAAATGAGCAATAATTTGTTGTAGTGTAGTTTAGCCAAAAACAAAACCAAAAACAAACAAAGAAAACAAACAAACAAACAAACAAAAGCACGGGGAAATATCTTTAGTAGTGGCATTATAAAAAGACTTCAGTTTTTCTCTACTAAGAATTTTTTACAAAGACTTTTAATAATCAGGAGAAACACAAACTGGTGGTAAGATTCCACCTTGTGCTAATTGGACAAACGTTTAAATAGCCTGCTTATTTGTTTTCAATTTCCATATAGGATTTGTGTCCTTACTTCTGCAGACATAGTTTAGCACTCAATAACAAATTGTTGAACGTGCACAAATTTTACTGAAAGTGAATCAGTGGTTTCTAATATTTTCCCCTTAGCATGTACACCTGAGTCATTCTGGTGCTGCAAATCTTACTTGCCTTACAGAATTCTGTTCACAATACAGAGGCTGAAATGGATGAAATGGTTTAATTAGTCAAAGATGTTGAAAGTAAAGCCTGAAAATGATGTAACTGCACCATGTTGGAAGTAAACTAAAAAGGAGAACATCAAAGTTGTTATTTTCACTACTGATACTGGGCATATTTTATTTTTGTCTGCTGTTCTATCACACTTTGCCTAGCTGCTGAGTTTCTGTTTCAGTGATTGTTGAGATGAATGAAACAATGTTTTTTAGCATTTGGTAAAAGGAATATAATTCAGGCAGTGCCTCACATAAATGTTTGCACAGACCTCAAAATCCCTGATGTACATCTGGCACAAAAAAGGCACATTTTTAATTTGAAACAGCCAAATAACTGTGCCATGTCCACAGAGCTGCTTCACATAACCCTGTCCAACCTGATAGCTCAAGTGATTCTGCTGTGGGTGGTTAAAGACACTGCTGGGATATTTTACTGTTTATTTGCCCAAACCACATGGTATGAAATGTGAGATGTCATGTGCTGCACAACCAAATTTGGTGATGTAATTTAAACCAAACAATAAGATAATGTTTGTGACATTCCAAAGCTTTACTGAAAAGAAAATTTCTGATCAGTATCTCTCAACTTCTCTGCAGCCATATGCTCCCGTTCTGATTATAGCCTGGCATATGACAAAATTAGAATGAGATAGGAGTTTGGGAAGGCAAAACAACTGTATACAGAGACTCAAACATTGCAAATGATGGGGTCACAATGAATCAGTACTCAGGAACCCTGATCAGCTTGCATTGTCTTTATGGTGTTGCCAATATTTCTGCCCTTTTGAGAAACCTAAACTGAATATTGTGTGAACCTAGGATGTATTGCAACATAGGATTAAAATCACATGAGTTTCATTTAGAGGTACTGACCTTAGTAAGCCTCAAATCATGGAATTATTGTCTGTGGTTTTGGTTCCGTGCCCCTTACAATGTGAAAGCATTTTCTGAGAATCTCTGGGGACAAAAAAATGGAGTTTGTGTGGAGCTAGCAGGTGTCCTCTCCTGACATTCTTTCTGAGGGCCATTTGGCATGATATGCTTCCCACTTCCCCCTCCCTTTACTTATTGCACATACACCTCTGGATTACTTTCTGCATCCATGTGTTGACAGGACTGTGAGTAGACATAAGGGGAAATGGAACAGTGTGTTGAAAAGGGTTGATAGGGTGTTGCTGTTACATCTCACGGCAATTTTTTGATTTTTAATTTTGTTAAGATGCAGGTGATGTCTCCATGGAGATGAGAATTTGATTATTGACAGTATCTTTCATAGCTATTTTTGCATTAGAGCTGTAAGAATAAATATATGTGATTAGCAAGGATCCGTGTTCCTATACACATGTGCATAGTATATGTCAGTCATCAAAAGAGGTTACGACAAGCAAGACATAATATAGGAAAAAGATCTATAAAGAGGAATGGTTTATCTATCTAATTGGAGGCAATGATGACCCATACAAAGAATGTGATCTGATCACATCCATAAATGTCAGATATAACTTGGTAGGTTATTAATTTTCTGACTGATTTTTTTCTTTATCCAAGAGGGTGAATGACATTGTAAGAATATCTGAGGGATAAATTCTTATGCCTATCCATCCAACAGTTTAGGTATTTCTCACAGTGTTTTAAAGAATCCAGTTTGCTGTGAACAAGAAGGGTGGAGTTCTGCTGTAGCTCAATAATTCTATGCAATAATTATAACTAATCAGTTTTTCCATACTAATGCTTTTGAATTTGTCCTGATAAACTTCTCCTGTGTTTACACAGCATTCTTGTTAATGTTCAGCATGGTGTTATATACATGGACAATCTGCAAAGCCTTTGGTTGCTATCTTGCACAGTAATGCTTTAGAATATTATAAACAAATGCAAACTTATTATAAAATTATTATAAAAAAAAATAGTGAATGTTGTTTTGAAACTCAGATGCTTGCTAGAACTCCCTTTCTTAATATTTAATGCTTTCTGTTGTTTGAGATTTCTACTTGGAAATGGACATCAAAGGCATGTTGCAGATGCATTTCCGAAGAAATCTAAGGATTTGGGATTCTGGATTGAGAGAAATCCTGAGTCTTTTGAATATGGCAGTATTGTGTTCCTGCATGCTGGGAATAAATAACAGGTGTGATGTTCTAAACTTGATGAACTAGTCTATATAGAAGAGCACAGTTTATGCAGTTGATTAAATACAGTGGCAAAGCAAATGATCTTTAGTGCTAGATATTGATGATTGCTCACGACCAATATTGACTTATTGACAATTGGTGGTAGTAATTAGAAATGAATAACAAACAGCCATGAATTTCTTGTGTCAACTGATGACGATGATTCATCTACGTCTGATTGCTGGAGTGTGGTCAGTAATTGCTTGAAATTGATTCACAAACAATGAGTTTGTGGCAACATTCTGGGTATGCATTTCAGTGACAGATTGTTGTTGCCATACACTGGCTGATTGTCAATGAGTGTCCCTGTACCATTGCCAGCAATTATCAGTGATTGTTGTTGACTTTCAGAGGTAGGCTGTGCAAAACACCTGCTAATAAGCATAAGTAAACAGTTGGGTAGAAGGCCAAACCATAAAAGAGCAGCAAAACAGTCGTGGCCCTGCTGTCTGCTTTGTGGAGGTCTACGTTGAGCAATGCCAGCCTTCCTGCTGTTGATATTAGGAGGAGTCAGGATGGGTGGGGAGGCTGCTGTGAAAGTGAAAAGGAAACATCCTCCTCCCCTCAAAAAAAGGCTCACTGTAGGCATCATATTTTGTGTTGGCAGCAAAAGCACCTCATGCAGGCAGTATCTCTGTCACTGACCTTTGGAAGCAACAAGCTCAGGCACTCTGCAGCCAGAGACGTGAACAGCCACATCTTTGTGCAGGCACTCGGTCTGGATTGCCACAGCCTTCTTGGCGAGCACTTGCTGCCTGGTGGTGACCATGGCTGGGTTTGCCTTCTGGGAGGTAGTTTTTTGTTGCTGAGTGCCAGCTTCTGCCTCTTTCCCTTGTCTTCATTGCAGGTACTTCTTATTTCATGTGACAAACTTCAACTGTTCCAATGCTGATAAAAAGTCTTGAGATGAGTCTGTATGATGTAATTTAGTAAACTATAAGTAACTAGTAGGATTAAATACCAACAGTTAAGTTGCTTATTGTCTTTTTGTTTATGGAGGTCATCCAGCTAGTCGTTTGATTTTGGGAGGAAACAAAAATTGTAGGGACAGACTTAAAGAAGGATTTAGGAACTGACTCTTGGTTGTTCTTACTGTCAGTACTGTTTGGAGCATTCTCTGATCAGGGCCAGGTGCTGCCTGCTGACTGTTAAAGCTTGTTGTGCATTTTGTGTCTCCTAACATAAACCAAAAGCTATACTATAGAGGTAGGGATAGGGGGGATGAGGAAAGTTGAAGAAGATAAGTCTCACACCAGTGGCAGTTGCTTCTTATGAAAAATCCACTATGACAGCAATATGAGGGACTGCAGGTGCAAGGCTGTGGGAATAACAGCAAGAGAAAAGCAGCATGGAAACAGCAGGGGGAACACTATCACAGAGGCCCTGGAAAAGCACTGCCTCAGCAGCTTAGAGGAAAAGCTTCAGAGCTGTAAGTGGTGAATGGCAAGCCTACAGAATTGTAAACAAATAACCCTTACCGTTATAAAACCAAAGGTACCTAAGGCACCGTGAGAGGAAGTAAGTTTTAGGTTTGAAGGCTCTCCATTGTGTGAGTGCTTATTGCCTCTGTCTGAGCAGCCAAAAAAACACTTGACTGACCAGCATTTGAGGACAAGGTACTATTGAGATTACGTTTTTTTGTCCTTGTCTGCCTGAGTGCATATCCCATAGTTCTTTGGTCTGAGATTTGAGGGCTTTTTTTCCTCCCAGCTGTTGTGAACTTGCCTGTCAGCAGGGAAAATGTTTGGAAAGGAATTAGAAGTATATCAGAAATTCAAGGGTATTATGCCTGCTCCTTTACTCTAGAACAGGTAGATAACAGCTGAAGTTAAAAATAAACAACAAAGGCCCACTCTCTAATCCTTCTGCATATCTGACAAGCCATCTAGAGATTAAAGTACTTTCCAACTTTAATGTTGCAATAGCTTGGGCTGAAATCCAGGAAGAGTTGAAAGTACGATCAGCAGAAGAGATATATCTTAAGGCCCTTTTTAAAATGGAACATAAGATATCAAAAGGCTGAACTCAAAATAGAATTTAGATAGGATTTAGGCATCTAAGTCCAAGAGCCTGAATCCATAGACCCTGTCTAACAGGTTGAGTGCCTGAGAGCTTGTTGATTTTTCAATCTTCAGCAGTAAAGTTTCTTTTTCACCCAACTATTGTTGGGTTTTGGAAAAACAGACATGGTGGTTTAGGGTTCCTCCTTCAAATTTGTAATTGAGAACATGTTATCCTATTGAGCTTTCTTTGGAGGGGAGGGAAGCCCTCAGGGTTGTAAGTGCATTATTTTGATGCAGTGTAGTAGAATGGTATGAAAACATGTACAATAGCAGAATCAGAAGGTGTATAGTGCACTTTGTAGGGTTTCTGACATAAAACAAGTTTTGTTTTTTTGCAGCCCAAAATTTGTTGCCCGCATATTTAGAAAGACAGAACCACCCACCTAGCTTTTATAGATGTCTGGCTTTTCAGTGATTCCATTAGTGTTCAGATCAATAAAATGAAGACAATATCTTTTTTTGTCATTCTGTTTTTTGGGGAGTAATAATCACTAGTGACAAGCTGTAGTTTGCAATTTATGTATTCAGAACTTTTGAGATGCAGCTTCAAGCATCTCACTCTACAACCAGCACATATAAGAAAATGTAGCTACATGCTGAAGTTGCATTTGTGTGCAAACATATATGTTTCTCAGTTCAAAGAAGCAACAAAAGCTCTTAACAGCCTCCAAAAGAAACCGAAAACACAACCTGAACTGCCACATAATCATTTCTATCAAAATGGTTGTGCTACTTGTTTGGTAAAAGATTATTGTCCTTTGAAGAGTTCTAAACTGTTTTGAGGGTATCATCCTCTGAATATCTTGCTTGGAAAAATTCCTCCTGGCTGGAGGAAATCAGAATTGGACAGGAATTCGCTTAAAAATGTTTATGTAAAAATTTGTTTACCTAGAGTTGATTTCAGGCAAAATGTGGGAGCTAGAATTTTTAGTCAGAAGTTACACTGCTAGGCAGTGATAGACAGTAGCTTAGTAGCTTTTATATTCTTTATTTTATTAAGGGACAGGCACATTTTGACCTTCCCTACTATTGCCAGGAGTCTTGTCTCATTTTGTCATTTTCATCCTAACAAATATGTTTTCACACTAAGTCTGCTCCTTTTACTCAACCTGAATTGCACATGATTAAAAACTAGTGCGGAGAGTTTATGGAAGGGAAACGCGAGTAGGAAAGTAAATTCCAAAGACTGTGAAGGATATAGGCTCATAGATAAGGGTCATTTTGGGAAACAGGTCCTCTGTAGGATCAAAGGGCAGAGGCGTAAAATGGTGAAACCCTGTGTAGGAGAGGAAGGGAAGCAGTTAAGTATCAGTCTGGATAATACATCCAGTCTTCATTGTGTTACAGTTGGGCTGAAAACCAAGCAAGGGTATCAGCGAAACCTGTGCTGTCTCCTTTGCTTAAGTAGTTTTAGACCTCCATTGGATTAGATGTCAGTTCTGTTCAAGAGGTTGTAATTATCTTTCTCCAGAGACTGAATCCCACAAGATCATTGAGTGCCATACTACCAAAGGGCAGTGTGGATTTTTCCTTTTTGACTCCTCAGCTGGCTTATAGCATTTAATTAGAATCTATGGTGTGATAAATATCAAGAATATCAACAGGTATTTTCATCTCTTACTAGCTACCTTCCTCAGCTGTTCTAAGTCCCTTTAACTTAATTTTAGCTATGATTTTTGGAGCAAGTACTGGCTTTTGTTTCTATCTAGTATAGTTTTTGACTGTCTTTATGTTTCCAAGAGCTGCTACACACCTATGCTAATAGAAAATACCCAGAGGAACACAGGCAAAACAAACACTTTGCTCTTTTTTTCCCTTTCATCTTTAACAACATGACCATTTTGAAGAGAAAGACCCCCATTGTTTTGTGCCCTTCAGATAAAGAAGTGATGGCATAAAATGTCTCTGATGTAATTGCCATTTTAGATTTAAAATATATATATATCTTCCTTCAAGCTTTACCCCTAAATAATTAAATCATTGTTTCACATTCATTTGTGTGAATTTTACACTTTACAGCATCTGAAATTTATTTTTAGCTTAAGGCTTTCACCCTTTATGTTTTTCTGAAAATTCTTTTTTTAAGAACTGCTTTGCTCCTATTTCCTTATCAGGGAGCATCTTCTGTGATTGAATCCTCTTTCTGATCAATTCAGTATCTGTTCCACATTGGCATGATTTTTAAGTATCTTAAAATAGGCCAGCTAGAGCCTCTAAGCAGTATTGCTACCTATTTATTTTTTATTTAAGATAGTAAACCCATAGGAAATTATTAAATCAAAATGCTCAAATATATAAACCAAGCAGGGTAATTTACAAACCAATCTCTGGAGGTGCATAAGCAAAACTTATTAATCATAACCACAGCAGACTACAAAACTCTAGTACAAATATTTGCACTTCTGTCACAGCCGCTTATCTGATCCATGCCAAATGCTGACAGATTTTAAAGACAATCACATTAAGTATTAATCAAGCTTGAAAGATGCAGCTGAGTAACAGCATACTAAAGAGATATGCATCTCCAAAGACAACTGCACACTCCAAATATTCATCCTCCTATTGCCCTGAAAAACGCTTGAGAACTGTTTCATTCCTGTACAGTTTCCTTGAATCTCTTGCATCTTTTTTCTTTCTGATGTATTTTCCCAAAGCTTCAAATATCCCACCCCCTGTGAAATGATTAAATACACAGAACAGGGCTTCTGACTCAATGGTTTCACTTCACTTAAGAAGAACACTAGCAGAGAGTAAACCAGATGGAAGTGTTTTATTTAAACATTTCTCTGCCCCTGTGTACAACACTGATCACATTTCCACCTACACATTTCCGTTCTCCCTTGATAGGATGCATTTTTTTTTTTCTCCTTGTGCTTCTATAGCTTCTCTTCTCCATTCTTAGCTTTGTGGGTTTTTTCCATAGCATCTGTTAGACTGGGGATGACTTTATGTAAGCTGTGCTGCTACACAACCTTCTTCGTAGTCCCTTTTAAATGTTTTTCCATGATGCATTCCCACATTATTTCCAGTGATTTCACCCCAACTCATGTTCCATCTTTAACATTGCCTTTCTGTCTTTTCTAGCACCAATTCTGTTTGCTTAGCCATCAGCAGGTGCTATTTTACTCCATTACCAGCTGTGTTATCTCAATTGCTGCATCTGTTTTGCTCTGTCAGATTGTTACCAAAGACTATACTGGTGGCAGCTTTCTGTGATCCTCCCTCAGGCTCTGTCTGGGCCTGTATCCCACAAAGAACAGTTGCCAGCACCCATTCTGACAGAATTTGGCCTGCTTGAATGCCTTCATGGTTCAAGATGGCTCTTCTATGTTGCAAAGCCGAGGCCTGAATGCACTGACAAGCCCTATATGCTCTTGCAATCATTTCCTTGCAGCAGACTGAATGTTCAGCAGTTTCCTTCAGGAGATTACAACAATTGAAAGCTATGGCATAGGCCACTAGATAGGATTTTGTGTGTGTGTGTTTAGGTAGAAGATAATTTAGTCAGGAGACAAAATACATTTTAAAGCTGCATCACAACGAGAGAGAAAAATAAAATAAAATACACACTTTTGTAATAAAACACTTTTCCTCAGTCTCAGATTCATATAGTCTGTGGGCAAAGAAAAATCCTTACAGTTTTCAAATAACACTTGTTAGGCACATGGGGCACAAGGCAGGGGAGATTCTGTGTTTTCATCCATCTTGAAATACTCTGAAACAACACGCTCAGAGAGGACCCAGTTATTCAGTAGCAGGGCTCTAGACAAAGGAAAAAACATACAATATCCAGAGCAGCTTCACCAGTCACAGTCCTCTGGAGGAGCTCTCAGTCTCTGGCCTGAACATAAAGCTATCTCCGTGCAAGTCCATGTTCCATCTTGCCAGTCAGCAAGGTTTTGTAAAGATCATGGGGTGAGAGCAGCAAATGGGCAGAGAATGGGTGGGATTGAGCACTGTGCAGAAACAGACATATGTTGGAAGAAATGATTCATAGCCAATGACCAGCCTCTGATAGTATTTATATATGTGTGTATATATATATATTTTTTTTTTTATTATTATTATTTTTTTCCTACCTATGTGCATGTCTATCTGTGCAGATCTTATGTTGGCAACACTGATGCCTGTTCAAAAACATGCAGCTGGCTGGTAACCTTCCCAGCTGGCAGAAGAGGGGAGCCAAATACACAAACAGTGCAAACAGGTTGCCTAAGTTAAAAAATGGCATCACATGCAACCCAGTGTGCTGCAGGGAGGGCTTGAGTGCTACGTATCTGCTCCCATGCTGATCTGGTTGACTTATTTATGGATTGTGTAGACTAGTGAAAATTTGTGTTAATTTGGTCACGTTAAATAACCTGGAAGCCAGGATGCACACTCAGGAGATAGAAAAGGCCTTAGTGTTCCAACTGCAGTGTATTCACTGACTTTATCACGTAACTTTTAAGTTTGCAGGATGGAACGTAAGGATGGCACAGACTAAATTCAAAGCAAACACCTGTATAAACATCACAATAACATTTTAGTTTACCATGTGCTTTAGCGTAAAGCTGCTAAGTCACTTCTTGGGTTCTGTGCTTCACACAGAGTCTTACATCTTGAATGGGAGAAAATCCTTATGATGTTTAAATTGAACAATATGTCAGTTTGTTCTTAGTGACTTGGAAGGGTGTACAGACTTGAACCTGGATTTTTTGGGTCTCTAATGCAAAAGATTCAACTTTTATCTAAGCTACGCTGGTTTTCAGAAAAAATTGCCCAAATGTGTGTGCTTTTCTGTGCTTTCTCCAGAACTGTTTACTCATGAACAGTTGTACTGTCCACTTTCAATGGTTGGTTTATAGAGATTATTCTGTTGGTTTAGAGAGAATAACAGCCTAAATCTGATCCCCAATGGAATTATTCCTCATGTTGAAGAAGAGGTCTCTTCAGAACTCCAGAGGTGAAAGATCCACTTCTGGCTCTAGCAAGAATCTGTATTACTTCCTAACAGAATATGATTTTTCTACATTAAAAGTATTTCTGCATTGTAGAGCCAGAAAAATCATATTTTTCCTGAAACCAGAGTTGAATTAATAGCAGGCTTGTAGTGGAATAATAATCCACTAGAAACATTTTCTACCGCTGGTTCATATGAAAAAACATAAAGGCTATATTCAAATCATTGAAAGCCAAGAGATTATTTAAAATAGGAGTGTGAGGCATTGCTAGTTTGTTTTAACAGAGTTAGGAAGTTTGTACATCTTACTGTAGACGTTCCCAAGAGAGAAAGCATCAAAAGTTAGTCTAAGAATAAATAGATTAAAAAAATAATTGAAGCATATCTCACTACATTTCCTCTGATGCATACTCTGTGAGAGAGATCAGTATTTGCTTTAATTGCCACCACTAGAGTAATTACTCCATTTGACAAGGTCAATTAAAAATAATTTAGTAACACCATCCCATATTAGAGTGAGGAAATTGCACATCTAACAGCACCTTTTAAAGGATTCACTGGTGTTTCTTAGTCTTTTCAGAGGGTATATCATAATTATATTCCAGCCTAACAAATTTAGCAGATTTAATGTATTTGATAGGTAAATCAATACACAGGGAAAAAGTTAGAGTGAATCATAGATACTTGAAGCTCATTTCAATCATTTTTGGATCTGCTCCTAAATCTAACATTTTAATCCAAAAAGCCTTGCTTAGTTCTTGCCTAATCCTGTGAAGCCTCCAGTTCTTTAGGAGCCTTCCCATTAAGACTGAAAGCTCTCTGAGGAACTGCAGCTGTGCTTTCATACATGCTAAGAATACTTACAGTCTGGGCACCTAGTTTTTGCAAGTCTTGCTGAGATCCAAAACATGAAGCAGAGAAGGAATGCATCTGCAGTGGACCCAATGCAACAGGTGTAGTCTGCTCCCTCAGCCTCAGGGATTCTGCAACCCATGACTTCACAACGTGTTCTGTCTGACGTGCTGAGGGCTATTCATGGGGCTGAAGGTGGGATGCACTCCTCCTCTTAAATTTATGCCTTTATGCAGAGCATCTTAAGATTATGTGGAGGAGAAAGAGAACACAAGGGTGTGTGCTCAGCCTAGTTGCTACCATGCTTATTAACCTAGTTGGGTAGCAGTGCTGGGTTCCTACTGCCAAGCTTGTTTCTGTATTTTATTATTTTAGGCAGTCACTGCGTAAATATATAAATAGTGCTTAGGCAGTGAACTAGAATGCTCTCCTGTGTGGAATACATCCCAGGTACTGGGGTATATATATAACACTGTGAATTCCTGATAGCATAACAGAATTCAAGATTACTCTATGTGGCAGCTTCCCAAAGGAGGATGGCAAGCACTTCCACCATGGGTAGCTGAGTCTGCTGATCTGTTGTTGCCTTGGGAGATAGGACATATAGATTTTAACCTCCCCAAAATGAAAAATAAAAAACTACACCTGCCAACTCCTGCTGTGTGCCAGGCTATTACACAAAATACAGGTGCCATCTCCCTCATCTGATAGATTTTTAGAAGATAGCAAGCCATGGTTACAAAATGTAGTTGCTGTGAGCCTGATCTTATCAATGTACAACAGCTGTACTGGGAACATTTACTGTAATTAGGCGGAGAAACCTATAGTTTCTTTTTTCTTAATTGGCCATAGTGGTGTGTTAGACGACAGGCTGATTGGTTCTGTGTGCAGTATACCAGCAAGGCCACAGCTGAGCCAGACCAAAGTTGTCATTATCTGTGCCCATCACTACTCACTCTTCTTCTTCGTGACAATTATTTACTCAGTGTAGTTGCCAACAACCAATTTGTTTCTCAACCTAGTTCTGTGAAAATGGCCTAGGTTATTTTATGCGCTTCTAATAGCAGAGGTTTACCAGGGCCTCCTTTGCTTTGCCAGAACTAGGTTAGGGAGCAACCACCCATGCATGTCTGATAAGCCACAGGCATATGGGAGCTTAGGCTCCTCTAGGATTGTGACAGCTGATCAGAAGTTTTTAGTATTGGGTTTTTGAACATAAGCACCTGAAATGAAGCATTTGAAAAATGCTTTAAAATTTTTAAATGCTTGAAAAGTTTTGTTTTTTAAAGCTAAGTAAATATTTGGCTAATTACTTAATTTATTTCAAGAGTAGAAAAATGACTTGGCACTGCATTTGTAGCTTACAAAAGGGGACAAGAAGAGCATAGTTTCTAATCCACTGATTCTAAAATGCAAAGAAGCAATGTGCACCCCCTACCTGGTGAACGCCTCAGCAGGCTGACTGGTTAGATGTTAAGGTACAGGGACCTCTGTCATCAGGGTTATGTATTAAAGCAGAAATTCTAGTGGCTACATTTCATCTGCTTTGTAAGTATGATGCTTGCTTGCCTTGGTTTGCCTTTTTTCATCTAAATCTTGCTGTTCGTGTACTGGAACTAAGAATAAGATACTGCTTAAACTTACTTAACTACCTCTGTGTCTTGACTTCAGATAAATGCATTTCTCTTCCTCCTCCTCCTCCCATTAAAGTAAAAATTGCACATAATGTCATTCAATTGAAGGAGTGACATTTGCCATTTACTTTCATTAGGGTGATTTGGCTCAAGGGGAGACATCCAATGAGAAGTGATTATCTCAATTATGTGCCTTAGAAATGAAAGGAGCACGTGGTTTAATGTGACTCCTTTTTCTCTGCCTCAACTTCTGATCTCATTCTTAATTCCAAGAGCATTTTCTTAAATTTTTTACAAGCAATGTAATCTAGTTACCTGTCATTATATTACAAAACATCTACACAAGGGGGGGCTGTTACGTCTGAACTGAGGTTCCTCATAGAGCTTCTCCTGGACAAGTCTATTATAATAAATTCCACAAATGGGCAGCAGATGTCAGCTCTCCAGCCCTGATCAAAAGATGATCCTTAAAACTCTGTCTTGCTTCTGGTATTCCCTACAGTCTTTTGTTTTATTGCTTTCCTGAACCAATCAGTTCATTCTGTTTCCTTGAGTATCATCAGGAAGAAAATTCATAATGGTGAAATATCAGCCATGGGTGTTGTTTGTTTATAAACAAGAAACAGCTGTTCCAGGAGAAACCTACAGCAGTAGAGATGTGCACAATGCGCAGATGGGGGGAAAAAAAAAAAAAAGCAGAAGGTATGGTAGAGCACAGTCACAAAAGGGGTCTAGGAGGAACACAACTGTGAATAAAAAGTTTGGGTGCTATAGGTCATTAGCTAACAGGATCCAAATCATCCCTCTTTGCTTTAATTTCTATAAAGAAAACATACTGATATTATGGAATCTACTTGTAAGTGATTAAGACCTATTTCCATTAAAAAAAAAAAAAAAAAAAAAAAAAGACTTCTGATGCATCAGAAACACATATTAACTAAAAACTAGAAAAATGTAGCTAAATAAGAACCCATTTTATCATGTGCAAATCAAAGCATCCATCTTCTCCTTCCCTTCCTCCCTTTGTGCACATTCCCCACTCTTCCTGCCCCAAAATAAAGAAGTGACAGGAGAGAGAATCATCAAGCCAGGACTCTCTACTTCAGTCACCAGCAAGTTTAGCAGCTCCAGGAACATAAACTTTCCCATGAAAAGCATCTGGAAATTCATGTTTTCTTCCTGGAATAAACAGAGCAAGTGGGATAAGGAGAGTAAAGACTTCCCTGTTATATAATGAAAAAATCCCTTAAGAAAAATAATGAGAATGACATTGTGGGAAGCATTTAAAGTTAGGCTGATCAAAACAGTCACATTTTAGTGATGGAGAAAAACTTCTGTTTTGATCTCTAGGCAGGGTTGGGTTAGGAAACCTTGTGACTGACAAATTTTCATCATTTACAATATCCACCTGGGACTATGGCAAGCATGGGTTGCATCACAGAATGGTCTCAGTGAGAACAAGTGTTTTGAATTATCCTCAGTGGATAACTATTTAAAAAATAAATAAAAATGTAAGAACATATAGTGAATCAACTGCATGAAGTTGTCAACTGCATGAAGTGCAACAAGGCCAAGTGCCGGGTCCTGCACCTGGGGCGCAATAACCCCAAGCAGAGCTACAGGCTGGGAGAGGAATGGTTGGAGAGCTGCCAGGCAGAGAAGGACCTGGGAGTGATGGTGGATAGTCGGCTGAATATGAGCCAGCAGTGTGCTCAGGTAGCCAAGAAGGCCAACGGCATCCTGGCTTGTATCAGGAACAGTGTGACCAGCAGGGCTAGGGAAGTGATCGTCCCCCTGTACTCGGCTCTGGTGAGGCCGCACCTCGAGTACTGTGTTCAGTTTTGGGCCCCTCGCTACAAGAAGGACATGGAGGTGCTTGAGCGGGTGCAGAGAAGGGCGACGAAGCTGGTGAGGGGCGTGGAGAACAAGTCCTATGAGGAGCGGCTGAGGGAGCTGGGCTTGTTCAGCCTGGAGAAGAGGAGGCTCAGGGGCGACCTTATCGCTCTCTATAGGTACCTCAAGGGAGGCTGTAGCGAGGTGGGGGTTGGTTTGTTCTCCCACGTGCCTGGTGACAGGACGAGGGGGAATGGGCTTAAGTTGAGCCAGGGGAGTTTTAGGTTAGATGTTAGGAAGAACTTCTTTACTGAAAGGGTTGTGAGGCATTGGAACAGGCTGCCCAGGGAAGTGGTGGAGTCACCATCCCTGGAAGTCTTCAAAAGACATTTAGATGTAGAGCTTAGGGAAATGGTTTAGTGGGGACTGTTAGCATTAGGTCAGAGGTTGGACTCGATGACCTTGAGGTCTCTTCCAACCTAGAAATTCTGTGATTCTGTGAATGAGTGGCACAGCCAAGAGCAGAGCATTGAAATCTTGCTATGCAGTCTCTTCATGGAACCATTGAGTCACACACATACATACTTTAAGTATAGAAATCTTTTGCTGTGATTATATAGGGGAACCATATATAGGGTTATTTCTATATATCATTTGTAGATAATGTTGTTTATGTGTATAGTAGCATCGTGTAATGGATAAATAGTACTCTATAGAATTCTTTGCAGAACCAAAGAAATCCTCTGGAGTTTGAGCTGTTTCTGGCTAAATCCAGACTAAATAGCACTTGGAGACTATAATTGTCCTATTTCAGTAACCATCTTTAATCCTCACTTTAACAAGCAAGCAATTACTGCTGTAGGATTCCACTGTGATACTGTAACACAGTTTCTGTTAGCCAAAGAGACTATGTCTAACAAACACTGTAATGGACTACATGTAAAACAATTTCTGTGTATCAACTGGATGTTTGTACAAGCAAAACTATTAAATATCTATTGTCTAGTTATCAATAGATAGGAACAGAGATTTGGAGGACTCACTTCCTAAGTACTAGGTCTCACGTTCTCCCCCTTTTTTCCTTTCTGAAGAAAATCCCCTAACCAACCTGCAAAACAGGAAATACCCTATGGAAAGAATTTGAATTAAGGACTAGCATGTGCCCTCATTTTCAGGCAATCAAGTTAAAATCAAATTAACAAAGAGCAAAATTAGGCCCCAAATGTTCTTTGAGTATTTTTTTAATTAACTCTGTCTTCATTATTTTTTGCAGCTGCTTCTATACCTTCAGGTTCTGAGTGGAACTGGAGGTAACGAGCTGAAACAGAACAGTTGTTCTTACATAAGACAGAGTGATCTTGTGCATTTTTTTCTGCTAGGATTTACAGTTTTAAATGCATATGCTGATGGGGATTAAGGGAAGACATGAGAGGGGAGGTCTGAATACTGCTTTAAAGCTTGACATACTTTTCTGAGTTCAACACTTCTTAGTCTAGTCGTAGATTTGTTTAGAAATCTCCTATGAAAGGTTATTTTTCTAGCAATTTTTTTTTTCATTTTAAATGGCTTCTGACCACAGCATAACTGCTCAGTATGAGAAATAAAGGACAAATTTGAACTCTTAGTTGGTAAGTAACATTGGGAGGTCAGGTGTTCTTATATTCTTTGGATATCTTTGGCCTTTGAAGCTGAAAAGAGTATGCTGTTGAGAACTTATTCTCAAAGCTTCCCCTCATTCATGAAGAGCTTTAGGTCACTTCAAAGCATAAAATAATAATGATGAAAAAAAAAGGGTAATATTAAGGAGAGCTTCTAGTTAAATTGGTTTACTCATTTTTCTTTTAATGACAAGCTTGAATAATTATTTCTAGTATATATTTCTGTATTTCCTTCCTTGGAGATCCTCAAAAGCCACCTGGACAAGATCCTGAGCAGCCTGCTCTAGTATACCCTGCTTTGAGTGGTAGATGGACTAGATGATCTCCAGAGGACCCTTCTAATACCAGTTATTCTGTGGTTCCTTCCAAGGCTTTTTAAAATGCTATTGTTGAAATTAGCCTGGAAGTCTTTTTATTGGCATCTGGGAATATACAGCAAGTGTTAATGGTGTTATTTATTTAAAACTCTTTCTACCACTTTTCCTAACTTAAGCAGCTTTATCACAAGATAAGGGGACAGATTTTCTGTGAAAGAAAGACTGAAATTTGTAGAACTTAGCTTGGAACTTCTTTGTGCTTAAACTGCTTCTGTTCTATAATTCTATTATAGCATACAATGCTCTTTCTCACCCCTTCCAGTCCTGGTTCTTTTGCTCAGCATTTTTAAAAGTTGTATTTCCTAACTGCCCACGTTGCCTTTGCCTGAGAGCAGACAGGAACACACATGAAACTTACGCACCTGAAACTTCCTCAAGAGAAAAAAAAAGAAAAAAGAGAAAACTGTATCTTCTGATGTGCTTACAAAACTGATGTAGGTTTTAGGCTGAGGTTAAAATCTGCCATTGAACCAACAATCAATATTTATTGACTATGGGGGTAAAATAAACGGTTTGCTTCATCTAACTTTCCAGACGTAAATTATCATGTCCACCTTGTGTCCTAATCAGTTAAAAGCTGTTTTTTTTTTTTTTTTTTTTTTTTTTTTTTTTTTAAAAAAAAAAAAAAAAAAACAAAACAAAAACAAAAGGCATTGCATATTTAGGAAGAAATATAATTTATGATTAATAAATGCAGAAAGTGTACGTAAAAAAAGCCTTAGCATAAATTAAGCTGTAGTGTTACTGTAATATATTGTAGGGTGTGACATTGCCATCCGTAACAGAATGGGGAGGGGATGTGTAGGTGTAAGACATCAGTGCTATTAGGAGAGATTGTATACCTACTAAGTGTTAGCATTCTTAAATTCAGAAGTTGGAAGCTGGTATTCATCTCCCCTTATTGTTGTCTAAGAAATCAGAAAAGTGAACAGCAGAACCAACATACACCATTTTTTATAGAAGATAAGGGATATGTCCTTTGTATCTAGGTCATGGTAGAAATAATTTTAAACTGGGTACCTTCATTAATACAGAAAGACATAATACACTTTATTCACATAACCATTTAATCTTCCCTCTGGACAGAGTATAGGAAAAGCAATGTTGCTGTTTTCATTTCATGAGTGTTGAAGGGCTCAAGTGCCTCTTTTCTTGCGAATGTCTGTGAGAAGAAGCAAATTCAAATCTGCTTAAGTTTACCTTGAAACGTGGATGTATTTTAATGTTGTAGCTCCCACTCCCTCCAGTCTACCATCCCACTGTTAACTGAAAAAAATGCAGTTAACATATTGGTGGTATTCCACATTTACTGCAGGAATGAATTTGAATTTAGGGAGAGAGTGTTTGAATGGAAAAGCAAAATTCAAGGTAAAATTATCACATACCTTGAAGTTGACAGTCTATTAATCTGTTCTTATGAACGAGAAACTTCATGATATCTAATGCATAAATACAGAGCAGTCATTCACTCTCTGAAGGACCATGGGAGTCTCCATTGCAAAGGTCTATTGCAACAGCATCTTCAGCTAGATTGGATGAGAGTCCCTGAACTGCTGTTTTAGTGTATTCTCATAACCAGTTAGCAAGTCCTGGTTACTTAAAGCTCATTATTGTATAAAGATCACTGCAAGTCTTATGCATTGACAGTGTGTTGGAGTGACTTCATATACAAAACAGATTTATTTTTCATGCATATGGTGGCCATTTGTTAGAAAGTAACACTAGAAATTCAGATGACTCAAAATCTGCATTGCTACTAAAAGCAGTGTTCTGTTGGTCACAGTGCCAGAGTTAAAGGGACAACATACTTGTGGGTGTTAGCTTGGTCCATTAAATGTAGTAGTCATTGGCAAGTGTATTAGTAAAGACTCTACTCCATCCCATACAATTCTCTGAAGAGAGGCTAAATCCTTTGGCTTTCTGCTGAATGTAAGTCTGCTTTCAGTGTGAAATATTTTCCTTTGGGCTGATCTTCATCATTTGGAAGTCATTTGTGGAGCTCCTATCTAACATCCTTACCCTGGATGTACAGTTCTCCCACTGTATCGACCCTTAGCACTTGAACATGTAGCCTTCTAATATGACAGTATTTTTTATTTCATTGTTAGTGTAACAGAATCCTCTACCTTTTTTCTTCTTGTTAGGTACTTCCCTTGGTGCCACTGGTAGTGATGGCCCCAGTCCTGTCCTATACAACATATCACACTAAACTGACTTTCATAATATTTTCCTATATTTTAAGAAAACTTTGTCCATATGACTACTGGGTAAATCAATTATGGATAGGCATGTAAGGACTTCTTTCATTTAAGAAGCCTACCTGACTCTCTTTTAAAGGGTTCGTTACTACAGAACACTCAGGTTAGAGCTTACCAGTAGAAAATAGTCTCTGTATGTAAAGCAAGCAGACTCACATGTACTGTCAGTCCAGCTGGAACCTTGTCTTAGGGCAAATCAAGTACAGTTGTTGAGTTGTTAAAATGGTTTTTGTTTGTTTGTTTTGTTTTGTTTTGTTTTTCGTCTGCTGGGATCCAGACTGATACCATTTTTCCCTAACCTTTTTTTTTTTTTTTTTAAACAGTGAGTAGAAGCAGCAGTTTTGTTACTGGCAAGACAGGAACACAAATGGTAATGCAGTGAGTACTAACTGACACATCAGGCTCTGCTGTCTGAAAAAATATTACATTTTAAAGTGAAATAAAGGACAGGTTTTAGTGACAGGAAACATTTTGCTGGTAGGAAGCATTTTGCTGAAATAAAGAGGCTGGTAGGGCACAAAGACATCTCCTATTCCTTTTCCAAATATTTATGGTATTTCCTAGCAAAAAACTCTTTGGAAGAGTAATATTAGTGTCTCCTAAAAAAAATCCTCTACACTGGCTCCATTCAGCCTTTCTCTGATCTTGCACTTGTCCCAATGTGACATCAGTTGTGAATCTCATTTATTTGTTTCCTAATTGGTTTTTCTTTCCTGCTCAGTTCACCTTATCCTTCTCCTTTGTTTTAGAACAAAAAGAAATGAGGCCTTGTTTCTAAGTCCTTCTCTCCATTTGTAAGCTTTTTTACAGATCTGCTGCTTAGCTAACATCTACTTTCCTTTATTTCCTTACCAGCTATGACTGAGAGAAATGCAATTGTTTCATGTATCTTCTCTGAAGAACTGCAGATCTAGCGCTTCTCTCTGTTTGTCTTGTGAATATAGGAAAAGGGAAGCATAATATCATTCTGCCTTGTAATACATGTATTCATCCAAGGAGGAGAGGGAATAGTCTTTGAAGTCCATCCCAGGAGCATAAGAGCTTTTAAGAATTCAGGTTTGTAGAATATTTTTGATTAGATATAACAGTCAAGTCATGTTCCTGCTTTTTAAATGTAAGGAGGATAAACTTTTAGTAGAAATTTGGGCCATGTTTTCAATGTATCAAGAAGGAGGGGGAAAAATACATTATTCCAAGTGCCCCACTGCCCTTTTTGTGTTCTCAGTATCTCAGTAATCATGGAACAGTTGGAGAACAATCCTATTTTTTAAAAAAAGTAGGACAATTTCCTGTTTCAGCATGGGGTATAAGTACAATTTCCCTGTCTGGCTTCTTGATTGTGGCAACCTCCTCAGGCTAAATTGAAGGGCTTCATGCTGGGGAACTAGGATTGAAGAGAAAAACCCCTTCCTTTGCAGATCACAGAACTTTCCTAGGCTGCATACAACAGAGGACAAACCTGCTATAAGGCCAGAGGTTGGTGATTAGACTGTGGGAGAACAATTACTTGACAAATGTTTTTTGTATAGAAAATTCAGGATTTGTCAAAATCTGTTGCCTGTCCTCCTTCACCTGCAGCTCAAGGATACCTGTCAATACATTAGAGAAAACAAGCAGATGTGTGATTTGTTCGGGTAATGAGTCTTTCTGCTCTTTTGTCTACAACTGATGGTGTTAAGCTAAGGTCCATGCTGTCCTGGCACTAAGTTAGTGGGAAGTTCTTGGACTTCTTAAAATAGCACCAAACTGTCTCAAATGTGCTGGACACAGAAATATAACTGTTCTGTGCTGCTGTACAGGTCATTTGTGTGAGGAGTATTTGTGCTTGAATTGATGTCAGCAGTTCATGGAGTCGGATGCTCTAACATATGACGGAGGCTAATACGAAGTCATTTGGAAACTAGTACAAGAAATTCTATAACAAGAACTCAGTTAAAAGACAACCCCGGCTCCTTAAAGTTTCTTCACTAGTCCCATCTTCCTTATCTATCAACAGGTTATTTTGAAACATGCCAGTGTATACCTTCTTTACTTTTTTATCCTCTATACTGTCTTAGATATAAAATCATATAGTTGTTCGGTAGGATGCATCCAATGGTCAATTAACAAAATCCCTTGCTTGTTCTAGAGATAGTGTTTTAGGGCTATAACAAAATTGAGTTAAGCTACCTTAAACTACTTACCATCTAGAGGTCTAGACTTTGAAATGTCAGAGGACAAAAAAAAACCAACAACCTACAACCCTGGAAATGTTGATCCAGCACTGAAAGGGTTTAGCAGCAGAATCCAATTGCAGGAAACAAAGTACCAACATAAAGAACACCAGGTAATGCTTTTCCTGCCAAAATTAGCATACTGTGCTGATTTAGTATGGGCTTCATATACTGCTTCTCTGTGTTTATATTCCTCAGAATCAGGTGCATGCTGAATGGCTATGAAGGGACTGTTTTCACGTTCAATGAGGCTTAAAAATATAGGGAAATCAGTGGTAGGTCACTCCAAGATGACTTCCTATTCTCTCATAAAGTAGCAACCTCTGGGACCTGTTGGTAAAACTTGGTTTGTTTTCAAAAATATATAGCAAATTTGTTTCTTTTTCTACTGTGATAATGTCAGTCCAGTCCAGTTTTATGTTTAAATTAAGCTCATGACATTAAATATATTTACAACAAAAAAGGCAGATTCCAACTGTTAGTTTTCCCCTCTTCCAGAGTGAAACTGTTAGCATGTATTATTTAATCTATTGTTCACAATTTCTATACCAAACATACATCCTGTGGGGGGCAAAAGGTAGATGAGACAGAACTTCTCAGGATCTGTTATCTGATCAACACTCACAAGAATATCAGTACCTGTTTGACCTACTCCTTCCCAGTTCTGCTTGGCTCTTGATCTCCAGGAGTAAAGTCTCCCCACAATGCAACCAATATTCAGACCCAAATGAAAATGGCTCAGCGCTACATCAACACATTTAAATGTTACTAACTTTGTACTGGAGTGGATTAATGCAGTGCCCTTCATCAGGATGGTGGTGATATCTTCAAATACTCCAGATATTTCTAGAGCGATTCCTTGGCTTCTACCAGAGGACCTGTGGTAGTGGTAACTTATGATGTGGCGAAAAAGTCACACAAATGAGGTGCCCATTGTATTTTATATGTGGTGTTCAATTGTTGTACTACAACACCGAGCTGACCAGATTGAAACTAAAAATCTAATTTTAACTTTTACAATTCTGGCACTCAGCTGAACATAACTTTTGACAGATTTGTATTCTTAGCTGTCCACTCTCTCATATGGCTTTTTGTCATTCGCTGTCAGTCTCAGACTGAAATATCTTTGAGGCAAAATGCCCCCCTCCACAATCAAAAAAATTTTTTTTTATTTCCATTTCTGACTTGGACTTCAAATTAATTGCCCGATCTTTTTCCTGTTATCAGTGCTGTCTTAAATACTGGATATCAGCAGTCTTTGTACACACAAACCTATCATATAGCCTGTTTAAGAAAACAGTGTATGCAGTTTAGATTTCCTCTTTATGGACATTTGTCCATTTGTCTTTATGGACATTCAATTCTGTCTGGTGTTTATCGTATCATTCAGTGAACTCCCAGATTTTGCTATTTCCTAGCACTTTTAATTTCAGGATATATAGACATACAACTTTCTATAGTTACCAGAACACTCAACCTCACTATTGTTTCCCTAAATAGTTTCACAAGCTCACCACTTAATGTCAAGATTCAGTCCAGGACTGGTGTTCATAGACTTGTTGTAGGTGATTTCACAGCACCTCTTTCTTTCCTTGTCCCCATCTAGCGCCTGCCTTTTCTCTGATACAAAGTTGTATATTCTAGCAGTTACTCAGTTGGGTAACACCTGGTATCCCATCCCACTTTTTACAGCTCTTCACTTTGATCTTTCCCATGCTTCAGTTTTTAATCTCAAAACAGTTTTCTTTCTTTCCTAGAAATTTCTCTTTGGCGTTGAGGAGCTTCATGAATGGAAATCTTTTTATGGCTTGCTGATGTCACCCATTTCTGTAATTTAAATTCAATTATGTTTTATTTCTTTTAACTGTCTGCAAGCTTTTACGGTAACTGTCCTATTTAGAGCTCAGTTGTGATGTATTATTGTTTGATAACACTGTATGTCTTATTACCAATTTGTAAAATCTTTCCTTTCTCTCTCATTTCCACAGTGTAGTGAATCTACTCAAAAAAAAAAAAAAAAAAAAAAAAAAAATAAATAAAAAAGAAAAAAAAAAAAAAATTTAAATTAAATGAAAAAACTATTTTTAAACTGACAACTTTATCTTGGAAGAAATTCTCATCTATTCTGAGTGCCCATTGTGACAGAGCTCTGAGTGTTGGACAAAGGGGAGCACTACTGCAGTGGTCTATACTTTTCATCTCTCACTGAACATCCCCTATCTCATAACTGGCTGATTTGCCTACTCTGTTGGTCTGTATTGCGCATTTTAGTTTCATACCTGGTGCTGGAAGTCACCAGCTCTGAGTGATTAGTGACTATGCAACACTCAAAATGTTTTATCTTTTATTACTTCTTGTTCCCCTCTGTGACTGTACTCATATACTTTTTAAGAAAAGATTAAAAAAAAAAAAAAAGCTTTCAGCTATTTGCACATCATTACACTTGTGTGATCCAGGACTGGATTTGAGCCAGGCTTCCAGTAGCAAAGATCAAACATTTTTTTTTTTTTTTCTGAGAGCCAGCATGTACCCTCCAATCTATTACCCTCACTAGATACTTCAGGTTTCAGCTACTGGTAGTCCATGACATCTTATGATGAGCTGTGATAGCTTTTTTAGTCTGTGCAGGTATAATATGAGATAAACTTTACCTTATTTTGTTTGTTTTAGCAAACTCTTTTTGCTGAATATCAAAGAAATGGAAAAGACATATAGTGCATTTGATTTCCAGGTAATAGTGCTATCAGTACTCAGCAGTTCAGTGTCAGCAGACTGAAGTACAGGTTGGCTGTAGCCAAAAACACCTCCAAGCATAGTAACACCCTTAATCTTTCCCCCACTTTAGACTTGTAAATTGTCTCAAATATATTGAAGTCCTGAAATATTTTTCTCATAATTGGAAAAAAAAAAAAAAAAAAAAAAGTATTGGCAATGGTCAGTACTAACGTATAGACACAAGCTTTAGGGAAATATAGGGCATGGAGGGTTCTTATGTGAAACTCAAACTTCAGAGTTATTGAGACCTGCTCTTTTGGTCACTGCCTTGCTCCACAGGCACGGTATTAGTCTCCCATGTAATTACAGCTTAGTGTTGCAGCTTCTGATAGAAATTAGTCATCCTTGTCAAGGCCAGAGTCCCGAGGTGGGTTTGAAATAGAAGAACTGTGCTATGTCAAAGAGGAAAGTTCCTTCCATAGGTTAGTACCACTGGTGTCTCCATTTGTACTCACGTGACAATTTTGTGCTATTCCATGCTCTAATATACCTGATAGTACAACTACACAGATACTAAGAAACTCCAGATGTAATCAAAAACTGAGACACAGAGCGTAAAGGAATGCAGATACTCCTTGTGCATGCTGAATGCCCAGCTTACAGTAGCAAGGAGGTGCTGGGAGAATACTTTCCAGCCATGTTCTAGCTCTTCGTGGTATGACAATGTGACGGGCATCTAGACTTACCATCTTGATACCCAGGAATATTAGTCTCAAACATCAAATATCTGATTCCTTTGTAAAACTGCCCTCCAGAAGAAAGGCTCTTTAGCTAGAGGGATGGCCTATCACTAAATAGATGAGGCAAAACATAATGGGTGGATTAAACACAGTTTTGAAGAGGATTGTACATTTTGTTCCCATTCTATTACAAGGTGCTTGGAATTTTCTGAAAGGGAATGTCAATAATTTGCCTGAAAATATGCCTGAAAAAATATAGGACTTTCAAACAAGCTTTAAGACCTGGGCAGCTACAGATTAGACCAAGGACTAAGCCTCAAGGTGAAGTCAAAATATCCATGCACAGCCCCAGAGCTCATCAGTTACTGAAAATAGTTCTTGACTGATGTTTTCTTCTTTTCCTGAGGTCTAGCTGAACCTGTGCTTATTGACCTTCAAGGCATACAGCAAAATCTTTCTTACTCAGGCCTTTGCCTGAGGGGCAATTCAAAGACAGACTGAATTGTCATGCTGGGAATTTGGCTGGCATTGTGTCAGTTTTGCTTCATGTCAATTTAGGTAACTCGAGCTTATCATGTGTCTCTATATTGGGATAAGTATATGATATTTACATATAGTTTTAATTTAAAATATATATCCTGATAATTCTGGCAGCAAACTTATGTAAATGTCAACTGCGAAGCTCTTTTATGTCATTAAGAACGAAAGTGTGCATGCTGGAGTTTTTAACCCTGTGCCTGAATATAATATATTCACAGTCATATCACATAGCATGTGTGTAGTTGCTTTCTTTGTGTGTGAAGACACTCCTAATATGAGTAGGGCTTGTAGAAGGTGGATTTAAGGCTCATCACATGAGATTTCTGGTAACTCAATTTCTGTGTTTTTTTTTTTGTTTTGTTTTGTTTTGTTTTGTTTTTTAACACATCAGGAAACCCTGAGATTAGGTCTATCATTAGAATGTTTTTCCAATTTCTACAAGTAAGTTTGGGAAAAGCAAGTTATTTTGCAATGCTAAGTAATACAGATGCCCCTTTCTTTCAGAGGCTGTGCTGCATCCATGCTTTAGATGAAAATGTATAGCTTAGAAGAAGGGTAGTCTTTACAAGAGAGTATATCTGCTATGAAATGTCTATTAAAGAGTCCAAATTTTGCCAAATCACCATAAACTAAACTTCTTAGCTTTATGGCTGTGATATTCAGGATGTTTAATCCTTTTATAGCCCCTGCTGTTGTCCAGACTATGTTTATTGCCGAACAGAAGGAATAAGCATGACTCATTCCCTGACATCTCTGCTATAGGATTGGAATGTGCATGTGGAGCCACACTGTTCCTGCTTAGACTGAAATACAGTGAAGCACTGAATTTGAGGAAAAATCCGCTTGTTTTTCTGGGGGAGTAAGAGAACCTTTGAAACTAAAGGAGAATAAAGCTTTTGGAAGTTGGCAGATGAAATAGCTGCGTACAGGAGGGAAGCTGTGTCTGGCTAGGGAGGGGGAAGATGTGATTCAGCATCCTTGAGAGGAAATGGGATAGGGGAAATATCTAGCTGGCAAAATATTGCTACATCCCAGCTACAACAGGGAAGAAGGTGAAGGTCTCTTCAGTTAATCAATGCTGCCTGGGCAAAGAAAATGGGGAGAGGAACCCGAATCGAGAAACTGATACAATGAAGAGTCTGAGGAGAGAAACAAGAACTTTGTGAGAGGGAAGAAACAGATATATGAGGTAAAACAACCTCAGAAAGGAGGAAGGGAGAGAAAAAGAACTGTGAGGGGACAATATAGTATGACTGGACTAGGACATCCAAGAGTGAAGGGAGAAGGAAAAAAATGGCAGGGAGTTCTGTGAAATAATCTTTGAAACCTGTGACAAAAGGGAATTTACAGGCCTGCAAAGAGATGAAGAAGCTGCTGCTATTACTTATTCTGCAGACTCAGGTATTTCAGGTTTGTGTGGTGTCTCCCCCCAACCCAACATGGCAGTTGATGTTACAGGCAATGTTTTCTCTTTTTTTTGCTTACTTAAAATGTCCCAAAATATTAAAGATACTCCAGATTTTTTTTTATTTACAATTACAATTTATCTCTTCCTCTTTTGAAGTGTATATTGAGTTACTGCTCTGACTTGGTTACCTAACTTCCTTTCCATAAGTTCTCAATATCTGTTAGTTACTATATGAATTGTTGTTCACTTAGTGAACAAATATTTGTTTTTTATTTTGTTGTTCAGTATGTACTACAGGCCTTATATACTGTATGCTATGTAACTCCCTGCTGTGAAGATAGTTAGATTTTTTTTTTTTTCTTTTCTAATCATTGCAAACATACCTAAATGCATCATAAATGGTAATGTATTTAGTCTCATAGCATGAAGAGTTTCCATTTTTTCCAATTGACTGATGGGGAGCCTATTCACGGAGATTAAGGTTAAGAGTGCCACATACTTGTAGGTGTTCACTGTGATGCTTCTGTGCTGTTTTTTAAGAGCTCTCTGCATTATATAGCCTATTATCTGTTCAAAGCATAATTCAATTGCAACTGGGAATGCTCAGCTATTACACGCAGCAGACCCGGAATCTCAAAGCAGGCACCCAGAAAATAAAGCGAGGAACACAGTCAGTGCCCAGATGTGGAGGTGAGTGACTTGTCTGACACTGCCCAAGCATTCTGCAGCAGAGATGGAAGATTCTCATTTTCTAGGGAATTATTTGGTTAGCCTAAACTGTAAACAGCTCTTTTTCCTCCTGCAATCTCATCTTTTTTTACTAAAAATTTTCTGATTCATGTTTTTTCCTTCCTGTGCTCCTCCTCTCTTCTCAACTGAGCATGTTTGTTTTTCAGTGAGGGCCTCCTTTTCAGGACTCCTCGCATTTAGCAAATGTGACTTTCACTGTATTTTGAAACTGAGCAAAATAAAGGGAACTATTAGGAAGATTCATTAATGCAAGTAGTGGTATAGGAGACTGAAATTTTGAAAATAAAAGCAAATTATGGTACCAATAGTTTTGGAGAAAAGCTGAAAGAGTTATAAATATAATTAAATGCATTTTAAGCATTGCTCATGATCCCATCCTAAAATAAAAGGAAACACTGTTAGGGGAGAGAGATACCAAAATAAGAACTGTCCATTACATTGATGGCTTGTCAGTTCAATTCTCATTAACTTTGGGGAAATGCCATAAGGGTGTTTTATGCCTCCAGAGAACAGTAAAAGTCTGTCAATGTTTCATGTTACATCCTCAGATGAATGTGTATTAGCTCTCCTCCCATATAACTAATACCTGGAAACCATGCAAAAGAAAAGGACAGTTTAAAGAGTCTGGAAAAATGATGTGATGGGCTCCTGTCCATTTTCTTGTTCCCTGTCTTCCTGCCTCTTTTTTTTTTTCTCCTTTCCCTTATTCCATTTTGATGGCCTAAAAATACTCTTCAAGACTGAGATACAAAGGGTATAAGGACCCTGTGTCATGTTAGTGTCACATTCAAAATCTTGTTTCATGAGCAAAGAGGAACCACATGGGCCATTGCATATTTTATATAAATAAAAGTGTGTATATACAATAATTTTATATGGTATGTATATATTGCACAATAAATTGACTTTGTAAATCTTTGAATTTATGGTTAAAAAAAAAAAAAGGAAATCTGGACCATCTAATCAATGAATAACTGTTATAGTATATTAGAGAGGGAAAAAAACGAACAAACAAAAAACAAACATACAGAATAATATGGTTAAGATATAGGCACGTTTCTTATTTTCTGTCCCATTTTCCTGGTTTTATACTTAACCTTCCTCTGCTCCTCTAAGTCCTAACATCATTCATTTCATTCTGGTGTGTAGTGGAAAATGCAGTGACTTGTCAATATGTGGAGTCCTTTACTGTCAGGCAGATGATGTTCATGCTTACGGTTTCTTCTTCCTCTGTCCAGGATCTGCTAGGGGCCATTTGTGGCTGTTAACACACTTTTACACTTCTGATCTTTCTTCAGTGGTCTGCAGCTCCACAATACATGCAAATTTACCATATAAGCTTTGTTCTCTTTCTTAGCCCTACCACCAGTTTTGTCCATCTCCAGGTCTGCATTTCTTTAACTGCCCATTGATGAGTTTATAGCTGTGTGGTTTCAAGTGCTAAGCCTGTTGCTGTTAAAGCTAAATCAAATAAAACAAAACCTAACGAGCTATAGTCCTGAGGTCTTGCAAATTTACAAAGCTTGTGTTCTTCCAGAGCATGTGGCCTGATTTTAGCAATGGTAATATAACACAAGGCTACAAGGTAACATTAGATAGGTGAGATTGATATTACTGAACAATACTGGAAAGGTAATTATCCCTTACCAAAAGGGTAGCTAGTAGATATATTACTACTAGTGCTTTGGAGGGTTGAGATTTACCAGTATCACTTCATTTTTACAAGTAAAACATCTGTGATACAGGTTCCCATATCCTTAGTTTGTTTTCAACAAAGTAGAAAGGATGACACTATATTTTATAGCAAGTATTGCCATAATTAATCAGGCCCATCATGCATCTGTTTTGGATAATTGCCAATACCTGATGCCTCAGAGAGAAGTGCAAGAAACCCCAAGATGGGTAATTACAGAATAACTTGCCCATATGGAAGGTTTCTTCCTAATTCTCAATGGTTAAAGATTTGCTTGTTTTCTGACACATATATACTTACAAACCTTTTAAGAGTTTTTTTATCTTGCTACCTGATATTACTGTGAATGTCTTCATTATTCATATGAATATGAAGTCCTACTGGGAGCCCTGAGTGTTTGGCATCAGTGATTTCTTTTGGCAGTGAGTTCTATAGTGTAACTGTGCGGTGCAATAAAAACAAAAATATTTTATTAGGTTCATTTTATTTGGTCCTTGCTGCATTTCAATTTCACTGAATGTCTCATTGCTCTTGTTTTATTAGCAAAGTAACTTTCGATATTCCTTAGTTGCCCAAGATATTT